>NC_063079.1:610000-910000 GCF_022605165.1 Purpureocillium takamizusanense | reverse complement strand
GGTAGTTGAGGTTCTGCGGCACGCCGTGGGCCTTTCCCTCGTCCGAGCAAGGGTACCCCTCCGTCAGGCCTTTCCCGCCGTTGAGCCCCGTGCCGTCGCCCGCCGTGAACCAGCCGTTGTAGGAGCCCAGCGCGTGCACCGCGTCGCCGCCCGCGCCGTCGAGCGCCTGCCGCAGCACGTGGGCGCCGCAGTCGGTGTTGTCCCCGACGGGGTACTGGCAGCTGCCCTTGCCGTTCTGGCAGTTGCCCGGGTCGCACTGCATGAGGCCCGGCGTGGGACCCCCCGCGTCGGCGTTGCACGACGACTCCTGCATGGCGAGGAAGGCGAGGATGGCCGGGTCGACGTCGTACTTGGCCCCGGAGCCGCGGAAGTACTCGTCGTACTTTTGGCACGGCTTGCCCACGCCCTTGTAGTAGTCCTCGAGCGACATGTGCGACAGCTTGTTGATGTCGAGAAAGGGCGGCTCCCAGCCCGAGCCCTTGAGCCCCGTGTTGAGCCACTGCTCGGAGCCGTTGGGCCCGCACGCGCCGCTGCCGCCCCGGGTCGGCTCGCACGCGCCTTGGGCGTCGGGGTTGACGTCGGCGGCGCTCACGCTCACCGCGAGGAGGATGTTGGTGGCGACTAAAGTAGAGCGGTGCATCTTGACGTAGTAGCTGCGTTTTTATTTTTATTTTTTTGCTTGTGCAAAAGATCTGTAACTTCTAGTCATAGACAAGCCATATTGTCTTCCTTTATAACGAGAGTGCAAGAGACTACACAACCGCCTACCATTCTGTAGTCCTAGGCCTTCGTCATAGCCGTCCGGACGATGCAACTCCCCGTCTTCTCCAGTCGCGCTTCTGATAGGAGGACTTATTCTCCCAGCACAGGGCGCGACCGCCGAAGAAAGTCGGTCCGAATCCTTCTCGATGGACGGGTTCCTAGTGTCGTGTTTCCCATTTTGGGCCTCGTCTCCCGCCGCCACACACGCGCCGCGCCGGCAAAGCCAGACACAACCCGGATGAGTGCCGATCTCTTCCACGGCCCTGGATCCTGCTGCGGGGACTCCGTGGCAAATGTGTTAGATCTGGGTGACCTAGCCTAGTGGGCGTCTCTATAGCGAGAGACGATGGACGACTAGCTCGACACCTACTAGGACACGCGCGCGCACTCTCATTGGCTCTCGCGTCCCATATCCTACACATTGGCGCACCTCTCCAACCTGAAAACACGAGCTTGTCAAGAACACCATCTGTTCGCCAACCTACGAGGCGCGTTGATAGAAACGCTCGTCACAGTACGCCCTTGTCTCCGGCCCTCGAGTGAAGCGAGTGCTGACATGAAGAAGCATCCGGACCTGAACTAACCCAAAGCGCTAGAATAAGCGTTCTCGTCCTCGTGGTCACCTCAGCGGAGGAGAGTGCATATGCCAACTCGGATTGACTTTTGCATCGACGATAAGATGAGAGAATGTGGTAACAGGTAGCCCAGAGAAACGGGCCCTCCCATATCTCAGAGCTTTAAACGCCTACACACCGTCTCCATCACTTTTTCTCAGCAGTTCCCTCTTTGGTAAGAGTCTCTTGCCTCCAGAATGCCGGCGACCTCTCAAGGCCCAGACCCATGGTGCCGTAAACCATAGAAGGCCACATGAATCTTTCTACCCATTCATCGGATTCACTCAAGGCGTTGTACGTGTCGACGTAGTCCCACATGCTGATGTAGATCCACCCGCCCGGGCCCTCATTGTGGTCATACATCCATCCCTCCGTATAGTCAGGGTGTTCGTACTCTTCCGTTGCCTCACGGGAGAGGCTGGAATCCCTATTGACCAGCATGACGAACGCAGCCGCAAGACCCCCGGCCCGATCCAAAGATTGTAGGCACACATCGTCGATCACCATGCAAACGTTGTACCGCGTGCCGACACTGGTGATGGCGCCGTGATTGGGCTTATCGGGTGGTCCATACATCGTTTGGTGCATGTCCTCCGTCACCGGCTGCACGGCCCAGTCCCGCGCTAGTTCTTCCTTGGCCCATTGCTCAAAATGAACTCGAACCTGAGCAGGAGAGGCTCCATCGAACCGTGCCTTGTCGTCCATGAAGACGAATCGATGGCGGTCAAAGATGCCATTGTCAACATAATACTCGGAGGACTCGCGCACATCCATCTCTAGGCGCGCGCACATCTCCTGCCACTTGGCATCGTCTTTATAATCCGTGCGGTAGACGGCGAGTCCCCACGATGCGCCCGGTCTGAGTTGCGCACTATCAAGCGCCCTCTCGACTCCCTCGAGATGAGACGGCTGCTGGAGAGCCTCTAAGCGTCTCTCAAGCTCTGGCCTATCCAAATTGGCTTCGAACTCCCTCAACTTTTCCCTCCAGTTCGGCGGCATGTTTTCCTCGACGAGCACGCACTTCTTGGTCGAGTAGAAGGCTCGATCTACCTGGGCCCCAGTCGAGAGGCCGGAGCGACCCCGAATACCCCAGGCAGCCGAAACGGCAGCTGCTATGCCGACTGCCGCGGCTCGCATATGTTGATGGTGGGCTACCGGTGCGAACGGTATTCGGGTGCACGACGCGGCTTTGACGTACATGCGCAGAGACATGTTCGCGTATGTACTTGAGACTAGAAAGTATGGGTGTTTTTGTAGGAATGAGTTGGGTGAGGGATAGTATTTCTGGCAATTTCAGAAGTCTTTATTAGGGGTAACTATCCCGCTTCTTTCTCGGTCCGCGCCCCACCCCCATGCCGTGCCTGCCATTTATTTTTGTTGTTGGTGCGCATCCATGCATGGGATAGGACGGCACGGGCGCGCGCCATACATATATAACGCACGCCGATATCTCAATTGAACTTCCAATAACCCAAATCGTCACAACGCCCGCCCCGCGCCGACAGGGCCCAATCCGTTCGAATAACGCACTTCTTCGCGAAGTCGCGCGACTTCATGTTCTCGGGGCGGCTCGCCCTAGGGCGGCATCTATTGATGCATTTGCTCAGTCAAGCTCGCGCCCACGACCCCCCACCGGAGCCAAATGCGCAACTTCCATGGAGCCTTTTTCGAGGGGACGAGTTCTTTTTGTACTAACCTATCGTTCCCCATTTTGGGCTCGTCTCCCGCCGCCACGCCCGCCCGGCAAAGCCAGGCACAACCCGGAGTGCTGATCTCGTCCATGGCGCTAAGATCCTGCGGGACTTGACGCGCCACGCGGGGGTTAACCTAACGGCAGCTCGAATGCCCGAACGGAAAGAGGAACGGTCCCAGGGTCGGGGTGCCCCGTTGGTCGCTCGACTAGCTTCCTGGCATCAAGGTTTCAGACGATGGCAAATCGACGATTAAAGGGTCGGACCGTCATGTAAAGGTTGCAACAAGTATATTGTACGGCAAAGCCCGGCCCGACGTAGTGGCTCAACAGGCCATAAAACGAGACGGGGGAAGTCAATGCCTATTCCAAAGACAAGATACAATCTCTCAGGCAAAGTGCTCTTTTGTAACGATCGCCGAGGTACAATCAGAATCAGTCCGTCGCCCACAATTGCCACAACATGCTCGCCTCCCTTTCCACCGTGTTGTTGGCGCTCGGCGCCGTCGCCTCGGCCTACGAGCTGCCATCCAATCTCAAGGCCATCTACGACCAGCACAAGGTCCGGCACCTATGATGACTTCCTGGCTTCCTCACGGAACCCGCTAACAGCTAGGCTCCCCGCAGTCTGGTAGCTGCTCCAACAGCCTCTCCGGCACGTTCGGCGGCGGCGCCGTGTACTGCGGCGACCTGGCCAACGCCGTGTTCCTCAAGGGCAACGACGAGTACGACAACCTCGACATCGACTGCGACGGCGCCAACAACTCGGCCGGCGACTGCGCCAACGACCCGTCCGGACAGGGGCAGACGTCCTTTGTCGACACGGTCAAGAACTACGGCATCTCGGATCTCGACGCCAACCTCCATCCCTACGTCGTCTTTGGCAACGAGGGGGCCAGTCCGTCGTTTAACCCTCAGGACCACGGCATCCAGCCTCTGAGTGTCATGGCCGTTGTTTGCAATAACCAAGTAGTAAGAGAGCTCCCCCCCTCCTCCTTCTCACAAAGCGTCTACTTCCCTGTCTCGGGGCCTTGAAGCTAAGCTTTTCCTCCGCGCCACAGTTCTACGGCGTCTGGGGAGATACCAACGGATTCACCTCGACCGGCGAGGCGTCCCTGGCACTGGGCAAGCTGTGCTTCCCCGACGGCGGGCTCTCGGGCGACAACGGACACGACGAAAAGGACGTCTTGTACATTGGCTTCAGCGGCGACCGTGCCGTGCCCGGCAAGGATGGCGCGGCGTGGACCGCGGGGAGCACGAACGAGTTTGAGGATAGCATCCAGGGCTTGGGCGACGAGCTTGTCGCCAGTCTCGCGTAGCTGAATACAAGCCGCTTCGTTTCTATTAAACAACGGGGCTCAGATGTGTGAGTGACTAGCTGGCGTTATCGTACATCATTCCGTGCCTTGCCTGACGCTCTCAGACGGTCATCAACATACATTGTTGCCGGGGGCACACGCTTTAACAGGAAGCATCATTGACTCATCGCTTGTTCGCTGCGACAACCTTCCAGAACCGAATCTTTACAACGTCGTGGGGACATATCCTCCCTTGTCGTCCTTGCCCTGTCGCTCCGCCCGGTTGACGCCCTCTTTCGAGGCCAGGTCACCGAGCGGCTGCAGCAAGCCACCCTGGCCGACCTGCCCCGCGACGAGGTTGTTGACGCCGTCCTGCAGGGTGTCGACCTGCTCGACGCCGGTCACTTTGGACTTGTCGAGGGTATCTGTCCCGCCGCTGCATCAGCAAGACATTATCAATGCAAACATGCGCAGCCATCCATGGCGGCATCCGCCCCCCCTATGGTTGGAAAAAAACGCACCTTTTGTCGCGTAGCTCGCCTTGTTATCCTTGGTGAACCACTTGAGGAAGTGGTCCTCGATCCACGGCATCCAGTTCTCGTACTGCTCGTTGTACTTGTCCCTGGCCCACTCCATGTACGTCTTCTTCTGGTCCTCCTCGGACATGTCGCCGAAGCCCAGCGGGGGCTTGAAGTCCTTGACCCACTCGGTCCAGGTCTGCGTCTTCTCCTGCTCCGACAGCTGGTCGAAGGGGGTCTTGGTGGTCTGCGGCGCCTGCTTGTTCTCGGCCATGGTCGCGGTGGTGTGTGTGTGCGACTTTTCTCTTTTGCTGGTCCGATGATGATATCCTGTTGATGAAGCTGTTAGTTGCCTAAATTTGGCTCATGGGACAGTGGTGGGCCAAACACGTACAATGAATGATGTGGAGATGATGATTTCTCCTCTGCACATGTGTGTATAGAGCTTTCCCGTCTTCTTAAAGGAAAGCGGCTGCCATTTCCTTCTTATATCGCCCGCAGCCCTGCTCCGTGAGCCATTGATGTCAACAGTTGTAGATTTCAGGTTTCTGACATGGTGGGTGTTACGTCATGTGGGTGATGGCCAGCACCAATGATTGGCAACTATCCTCAACTGTCAAACAAGGAAGCGTCCCACTCAGCCTCTCAAGGCTGTGCCGCTAGAAGGCGGCCCTTTTTCCGTAGCCAGTCATCCCAGTCCAGTCCAGTCCAGTGAAAAGACGCCATGGTTTGGTTCCCGTTGCAGCTTCGAGGGAGATTTTGCGGAGCCTTTGGTGGCCCTTTCGAGATCGGCTGTCGCGTCGCTGCCCAAGATCTGGAGCGGCCACGATGGCATGATGGCCAACTGCGGGCTGCAACTTTGGCCAGTGTGGATCCAAGTCCTCAACGTACGTGTTGTCTACCGCGTAGCAGTTGCGGGACTTGTCTGTGTTACTCCGTAGCATTTGCTAGTTTTGTGCAGTCTTGCAGCGACAGTGGAGAGCGTACTGCAGCTGCATCCAGTCGTGCATGTCATACCTCGCAAACATGGGGCCCCTGCCTGATTGGCCACTGTCGGCTCTCATGTCCAGATGAGGCAACACGAACAACCTGAACGTGGTGAACACACTCCACCCTGGCATGTTACACAGAGGGACTGTTTCCGAAGGGCAGCAGTGGAATTAAGGTTGCCCGTGAACACTACTACACGTGGTGAGATACCGCCTGTTTGAGTAACGGGCAGCTAGCAGGTCGAAACATCATCCCATCGCCAACAGCCCCCATGCTATGGAGTGTGCCATCTGCGAGAGGGAGCGGGACTCTGGAGCAAAGGCCAGCACCCTGATGGATGATGGGCGGAACAAGCCGATGCTCTGTCAGGTGTCTCCTGAGTCCCAGCGGCCGCAAAGAGCGCCAAGATGCGTCAGCGCGTACAATAGTTCTATTCAAATCATTATTCTGATAGCAGAGCCGGCGTAGTTGAGATATCACCAAGCCATTTGATACCAAGGTAGCAGAAATAAATACAGACTCTAGAAGTGCGTGTCAGCTACGAGGCTAAAAGCAGTGTGCGGCGAGCAAACCAACGCCACGATCCCAAGTCAGCCTTGAAAAGTCGTCAGTAACGCATCTTGAGCGACACAGAGCGGCAAGTATCAACCAGGACTGGGATCACGACGCGAAGTGGCTTTGTCTCATGACAGGAATATAAAAGCTCGCGCCAGTCACAAGCATCAACGATGCAAGCAGACCACTCTCTTGAGAGCCGAGTATCGAGGATGCGAACGATGAGGTGGCCGGCCTGATACAACCCAACATGAGCGAGGCTGCACGCCGAAATAATCATCCGCAACCCGTATACTGCTCCTGTAAATTTCATTTGCAGCTCGCGTGCGGCAGGCATCGACTCATAAGCCCACAGCCACATGCTGTTTGTCTTGATTGTTTCGAAACATCGAGTCCAACACAGCAAACAATTTCCGATGCCTTGCAGCTTTTCATCTCATCTCATCATGGCCAATGGTGTAGTAGCGGCGGCCATGCAGGTCCATGTCTGAGTGCTAGTTCAACATCCTGCATATATACCCCAGACCGTCCAACAAGGGGTATCTCCCTGCAGGCTGAGCACCACAGCCTCCGAACAGGGTTCAAGGGAGATGAAGTCGGGCCTTCGATTTCCAAACACATGAATCTGGCAATCCCAAGGTCCCGGCGGTTGAGCTCCAGGACAGCGAGAAAGGGATGGGAAAAGCCAGTATTCATTATCAGTGAGGCCTGGGGCACTGTACAGTCTCACTTATCCCTTGACATGTGCTGCAGGGAGGAGCGCATCCAAAGCGGCATCTCGCAGGCTTCGGAGCGGCACATATCACCGAAACCCCCAAAATCAGGCCATCTGCACCCATGAGCAAGTTACATCACGGGTACGAGTACGGAACCCGGCGCGCGTGCTCGTGTTGAAGGATGACAGAACCCCGCAAACCAGCGGGGGATACATATTGAGGCTGGCCAGCAGGAGCGGCTGTGTCGGCGCGTTGCTCTAACTTCCCAAGTTGGTGTCGTCGCTCAGATCAGCCTCGGAAAGTCAAGCGAGTAGGGCTGGTGAAGCTTGTGACTGTGAGGAGTCCGGGGGTGGTGGGGAGTCGGGCAATTGAAACCCGCGAGCGAGTCACTGTCAATCCCGCGACACCACCAATTGTCGAGCATGGCTCAGGAGCCGGCGGGATCAAGATGATGCGCCGGTCGATCACAGGCAGCGATTGCCTAGTCTGGGGTCGTGGCCATGATCAGATGGTTCTACGATTAGAGTGTGGAGCCGAGGCTTCATCTTGGTATAGGCAAAGAAACTAACGTTAATGGGTAGATGGCAGCGATTACTCTCGCACCGCCTGAGAATTGGCGATCCTGGATAGGAAATGGATGTGCTTTGAGGGGAGACGGGGGCGGGTCAGCCCACAGCGCAGCGCCCGATGCTGCGCGGGGTAGCGGCCTCGGCCAGGTCCAAAGGGGACATTGATTCAACCTGCCAGGCGCCAGTGATTGAGGCCCGTCGAGAAAGAATCGGCGCAGGCAGCGACGACGACGGTAGTGGGTTGCGTGCGGATCAAACACGAAGTGCCGGTTTTATGCGGATGTTTTGCCGTGGCTTGCGAGATGCAGCCGACGAGGAAACGTGCACCAAACGGGACAATGCTCCGTCCGGGCAGCCAGCCGGAAAGCCTCGAATCAGGTGCCGCTGCCGACGACGCGCTGGGCTGCTTTCACCGTCTGAGTGTCGTTGGCAACAGAGGATACCTAGGTAGACAGCGGGGTGGGTTCGGGTTGGGGCGTCGGCGGCGTGGGGGACGCGGAGGGATCGCATGGATCGCTGTGGCTTGCCGCCGGTACGTACTGCGGCGGGCCAGGTCTGTCTGTCGTAAGGTAGTTAACAGCCGCACCCAGCAACAAGCCAACGCACGACACCGCCTCCCGCGTAGTTGGTACCGACCAGGTGGCATGCATGGGAAGGAGAAGAGGAGTGAAGAGCGTTGAAGAGAGAGATAGAGAGAGAGAGAGAGAGAGAAGGAAGCTTGAAATCAGGTTGTGTCGCAATGCGATTTTGATTTGATGCCATGATCCATCCGTCTGCTCCTTCCTCGGAGAGCGTTATGTGGCACTCGTGGCCGCAATCCAATGATACGGGGGCAGCTCACGCCTCAGGCACCAGACAGACGGACAGGCGAGGCAGGTCCCCGGGCACAGTCACAGGCACAGGCACGGCAAGCCTTGCTCCCCACCATCTCCAACATCACCAATTCCCCCGTCACTTGCTCCTCCGTCGTCCCTCAGCACCGGCCAGCCGTTGTCACAACCAACGCAACACAATCCCGCATCACGCGATGCACCAGTCTCCTGCTCTTCTCGCCGCCTGCCCTGCAACGTTCGGAGACCCAGCCACTCGCATCGCTCCAACACGCCAGCGGATGAGCGCGCAATCGACGCCTCCCTCGGCCTCAACCGTTCATGGCCGTCGTCGCAGGCTGTCACGCACTTCGGCACAGGCTTGACCGCCCACCCACGCGAGGAAGCATGCATGTCATCGTCATCGTCACCGCCGCTCCCACCGTCCCCGGTCATCGGCCTTGGACCCCTGCGACCCGCTCGATCGACCCCAAAAAAGACCCAGGCCCAGTGCCAAAGAGGCAAGGCTCTCACCATTAGCCTCTGCAATTACCGTCCGTGCAGTTCCCCCGCCATTTGCCTCCTCGCCATCAACCTCGGCTTTGACGTGCACACGACACGGTTCAATCTGGCTCACACACACCTATTTACGCTGCCAAGCCAGCTTTTGACTTTCGTGCGTTACTCCCTCAAGGAGCCCATGGCCGTGTGTAGCTCGTCTCTAAGCACCGCTCTAGCCGTGCACCCCGCAAAACCGCTCCGCCTCCTTTACGGAGTCCGACTGGCTTCTTCCCGACCATGCCCACCCACGAATCCCGACCCTGTTCGAGGTCGACGCGGATGTCGGCGTCCAGTGAGACATGCCGGCACCTCTCTCGTCGGCCCAAGGACGAGCCACGGCGGGCACATGCCGGTCCACGAGACCAAGCGTTACTAACGCTAGCCTCTTGCTCTCTATTTTGTTGCTTCGCGTGTTGGCGTGTTAATGTTTATGCGCCGGCCAGTCCGTCGCGGCTGTCTTGGCCTCGCCCAAGTCCGTCACGGCCCACCACCCCCATTCCATTGCAGTCTCACTACTCCGTACTCCGTACTCCGTACTCCAGTCTCACTACTCCGTACTCCGTACTCCGTACAGACTTGGCAATCACACCCTACCAAGGTGCACATGCACATGGCGGGTCGGGCTGTGATGGAGAAGGGGTGGGGGGTTCCTGGCCCCCGGCGTCGGGAACCAAGACACCACGATGTCCTTCAGCTTGCGACAATGGCATCTCGGCCCCCGTCCGATCAAGAGGCGCACAAACGCGCACACCAAAGACGACCTTCCTTGTTGTACGTACTGTCCGCTTACACCCCACAATCGACCGGAACACCTGCCCGCACGGGACGGTCGCTTTGTACTAGCTTACTCCCTGGATGGAGCGTACTTACTACTTTGTATATATCTATATATATAGAGGCAGTTCCACCTCGGGGGTTACCACGATGCTGTCTCGAATCCTTGGATCCATCGTGACCGACTTCAAGGCCCGTTCCTCCCCACCTGAAGCGTGTTGCTGTTGGCAGCATCCATCTCGCTCGGGCCACTCCCTTCGTCTGGCTCAGTCACGAAAGCCCTGCTGTGTCCTGGCCGGACCGCTCTCCGCCAGTCAACTATTCTAGTACTACACAGGCTTCTAGCCCAATCCCCCCTCCAAGATGAAGCTACTCGCCATCCGGTCCGTCCTCTCGGCCATACTCCTATCGACGACGGCCCTGGCTACTCCCGCCCCTGCCCCCGTGCCCGCGCCAGCTCCTGATGCCGCGCCTGAGCCCATCACTGCCCCCGTCGTGGCCGCCGCCGCCGCTGGGCCTGACCTCGAGAAGCGCTTCGACACCGTCATCGTGGACATTCCCACCGGCGGCAAGGTCAAGGGCCGCTCGCTGCTCAAGGTCGAGTCCTTCAACGCCATCCCCTACGCGGACCCCCCCGTCGGGCCGCTGCGCCTCCGCCCCCCGCGGCGCCTGTCCAGGGACCCGGGCACCGTCGACGGCACGGGCCTCGCCGCGGGGTGCCCGCAGATGTACATCTCGTCGGGGGCGCGCGACGCGGTTGAAAAGATCGGCGGCAAGCTGCTCGACCTACCCTTCCTCAAGCCCATCACCGGCCAGGAGGACTGCCTGACGATCAACGTGCAGCGCCCCGCGGGGACCAAGCCGTCGGACAAGCTGCCGGTGCTCTTCTGGATCTACGGCGGGGGGTTCCAGTTTGGCAGCACCAACACGTACGACGCGACGAGCCTGCTCGCCAGCGCCGTCGGGCAGAAGCAGCCGTTCGTCTTCGTAGCCGTCAACTACCGCCTCGCGGGCTTCGGCTTCATGCCCGGCAAGGAGATCCTCAAGGACGGGAGCGCCAACCTGGGGCTCCTAGACCAGCGCATGGGCCTCGAATGGGTGGCCGACAACATCGCAGCCTTCGGCGGCGACCCGTCCAAGGTGACCATCTGGGGCCAGTCGGCGGGCTCCATCTCCGTCTACAACCAGATGCTCCTCTACGGCGGCAACGCCACCTACAAGGGCCACCCACTGTTCCGTGGCGCCATCATGAACTCGGGCAGCGCCGTACCCGCCGACCCCGTCGACTGCCCCAAGGGCCAGGCCGTCTACGACGCCGTCGTCGCCTCGGGCGGCTGCGCCGGTTCCCCCGACACCCTCGCCTGCCTCCGCGGCCTCGACTACGACACCTTCCACAAGGCCGTCAACTCGGTCCCCGCCACCACGGAATACAACTCGGTCGCCCTCTCGTACCTGCCGCGGCCTGACGGCGTCCTTATACCCGACAGCCCCGACGTCATGGTCGAGCAGGGCCGCTTGCACGCCATCCCCTTCATCCTCGGCGACCAGGAGGACGAGGGCACCATCTTATCCCTCGCCCAGACCAACGTCACCACCGTCGACGACATGACCGACTACCTGTCCAACATCTACTTCCACAACGCCCCCCGCGAAAAGCTCAAGCAGTTCGTCCAAACCTACGAGCCCGCCCTCCTCCAGGGCAGCCCCTTCCGCACCGGCATCTTCAACGAGCTGTACCCGGGCTTCAAGCGCATGTCCGCCATGCTCGGCGACATGACCTTCATACTGACCCGCCGCATCATCCTCAAGATCACCACAAAGACCAAGCCCGATATGCCCTTCTGGTCCTACCTCTCCTCGTACGACTACGGCACCCCCATCGTCGGCACCTTCCACGCCTCCGACATCATCCAGGTCTTCTACGGCATCCCGCCCAACAACGCCATGCGCAGCTGCCGCACCTACTACTTCAACTTCCTCTACAACCTCGACCCCAACAAAGGCGTCAGCGGCTATACCCACTGGCCCCAGTGGAAGGAGAAGCAGGAGATGATGTGGTTCAAGTCGGGCTCTGCCAACGGCATCCTTAAGGACGACTTCCGCGGCGGCTCCGCCGCCTTTCTCGAGGCCAACAGGGACATAATGCACATTTGAGCTGCCACGTGCACGAGCATGTGCATTGCACACACACTCGGAAGGGGATGCCTTGTTGTCTTTGTCTTGCGCTACAAGCCCCGTTGATTGTTTATAATTTGCCTGTACATACCCAATAGCTGGTCTTTTGAGCCACTCACTTACGTCTTATAACCCCGATTTGGCGGATGAGCAGATAATGTCTCCTTCTCGGTTTACCAGTAGCTGCCAGAACCCAAAAACCAAAACACTGATTGTCCCGCGCATGTCTCTGTAAAAGTCATCGCTCGTCACACTATCGCTCCTAATCGCCCTGTCCCTACCGTCCTCGTTAGCTTGGTGCCTACATCACTGGCTTCACCAACACGCATGAACTCTGCCTGAGGGTCTCGTGTAGATGTTTTCTTCATTGTTCGGCCACCAGCCGACTGATATCATGACTTCATCTATGCGCCAGCACTCCCGCATCATACTCTACATTGACTCCGCCAGTCACACGCCTCACAGGTACTTGTTGGCGCTGAGCCACTCCTTCAGGGCTGCCGAGTCGCGCTGCTTGTAGGCGGCGCGGCCGCGGATCTTGTCCTTGACGGTGCCAAGGGTGCGGTTAAAGCTGCTCGTGTCCTTATCCTTAAAGAAGGCGTCTATCTCGTCAAGGATGCCGGCGTTGGTGAAGCTACCCAGGCTGAGACGGACGAAGCGGTCAAGCACGATCGGGTTCCCGAGCTTGGCCAGGCAGGCATCCCAGTTGTTCTTCATGAACTCCCACTGCACGGCACGGCCAGTGGGATTGTCGGCAAGGTGGAGGCAGAGGACGTGCATGTCGGCCGCGGGTACGGCGTTGTCGGGGGGCGAGGTGTTGAAGTTGAAGGGCACAATGGCCTTGCGAAGAAGGTCTTCGTCTTCGGTAGCCCCCAAAGCCAGGAGGCAGATGAGCTTGCCATCAATGGACTTGGTGTTGAACCACTCTTTCTTGAGTATATCAATGGCTCGGGCCGGGTCCTTGAGGACGGCGTTGCGCCAGACAGGTACTCTCAGCGAAGGATGGATGGGGTTCGTCTCGGGGTTCTGTGCCCACGAGTTGAAGCGTCTGAGCGCCTCTTGGATGGTCCTATTGCTATTAAAACACGTCGGGTAATGTCAACGGTGGTATAGACTCACTCGTCATGGCCGCAGGAAGCAGCAACACCAATGAGCTGCTTGCGCAGGAGACCCGCAAGGTAGCCCTCACCCTGAGGGAACTCCCAACCAATCTCCTTGATCTTGTTGGCAATAAGCTTCAAAGCAAAGTTCTCCAAGCCCTTCTTGATCTCCTTGTCTTCGGAGAAGACGCCCTTGACACTCGAGATGGTATCGAGTACCTGTGTCCACACCAGGGGGTGCGTCTCGTTATGGAAGCCCTCAAGGAATGTCAGCAACGAGGCCGTCGTGCCATCGCCAGAGAAAGCGAGGTCGGCGGTAGAGCCGATGATGGCAATCTTATCCTCGGTGCCGAGCTTGTCGAGCTGAGTGCTTAGCTTAGCCAGACGCGCGGGTGGGTAATTGACGCGATAGAAGCCGGTGGCGCCGCTGTTGAGCTTGTAGAAGTCATCGTCAATCTCACGAATTGTCTCGCCCTTTTGCGTCAGCGAGAGATCGGCGGCGCCTGCCTGACCCTTCTTGCCCTCGAGTCCGAGAGGCACCCACCAGGTGGTGGTGTCGTCCTCGGGCTTGACGTCGCCGGTCAACAGGAATCGGGACTGCTTGATGGAGATCTGCCCAGGCTCCTCGGCGACAGTCAAGACGGGGTGGCCAATCTTGCTGATCCAGGGGCCCATGAGAGCATTCACGTCCTTGCCCGATGCCTGCGACAAGGCATCCCAGAGGGCCTTGGTCTTGGCGTTGCCATAGGCGTGAGCCTTGAGGTAGTTGGACACGCCCTTGAGGAAGGTCTTGACGCCCAGGTGATTGGCCAGCATACGAATGGCCGAGCAGCCCTTGAGGTAGCTGATAGAGTCGAAGATCTGGTTCACGTCGAGAGCATCGCGGACCGGGACGTGAATCGGGTGGCTGGCGCGGATGGCATCGAGGTGGAACGCCGCCTCCATGCCCTCGTTGACGAACTGGGCCCAGACTTCCCAGTCAGGGTGCAGGTGGTCGATGGCGTACCAGCCGACCCAGGTGGCGAAGCCCTCGTTGAGCCAGAGCTCATCCCACCAGTCCATGGTGACCAGGTTGCCAAACCACTGGTGAGCCAACTCGTGGGCGACGACGTAGGCAACGGCGTTCTTGTAGCGAGCATCGGACGTCTTCTCGTCGAAGAGGACCTGGGTGGTGCGGTAGGTGACGAGGCCCCAATTCTCCATGGCACCGTGCGTAAACTCGTGGACGGCAATCAGGTCGGACTTGGGGAGGGGGTAGTCAATGTCGAAGATCTCTGAGAAGAAGTCGATGATCTTGTGGGCGTGCTCGAGGGCCCAGCGACCCTGTTCCTTGAGGCCACGGGTGGTGTAGACGCGGACGGGCAGCTGCTTGCCGTTGTATCGTCGCTCCGTGTGAGCCTCTACATATTCAAAGTCACCCACGGCCCAGGCAAGGAGGTAGGTGCTCATGATGGGCGTCCTCTCAAACGAGACCAGGTTCCAGCCGTCCTTGGTGGGCTTGGTCTCCTTGACGGGCATGTTGCTGAGTGCAACCTGGTCGGCGGGGACCTCAATCTCAAAGTCAAAGGTGGCCTTGAGGTTGGGCTCGTCGAAGCAAGGGAAAGCACGGCGGGCGTCGCACGACTCGAACTGGGTGCTGAACATGTAATGCCACTCGTCATCGCGGGGAACCGACTTGGCGGGCGTGGCGACGGGCTTGTACTTGCTGCGATAGAAGCCGGCCATTTCGTTGTTCATGATGCCCTCGAACTCGATGGCGACCGTAGCTTTCTTGGAAACGGGCAGCTCCTGGTCGAATGTAATAGTGGCTCGCTGCGCCCGCTCATCGTAGTTAATGTTGGAGGACTCGATGGTGTGGGACGACTTGGTATGGTCAACGGTGATCTTGGCGTGCGACAGCTTGAGCTCGAGGGTGTTGAGAGTGATCTCCTTGGTAGGCTTGACAATCTCAGAGTCGATGCTGTGCGCATCGTCAGCCAACCGGCACGCGACGGCATTGAGGAGGGGCACGCGCGGGTAAGACTAACGTCACGGTGCCCTTGTAGGTCCAGTTCTTAAACTCGAGGTCCCGCAGCGAGACGCTGTAATGGACGGGCTTGACATTGTCGGGAAGGATATCGCGGTCGGCCATCTTGTCTAGATTCCGTGCTCGAGCGTGGGCTGAGCAGAACCGAGAGTGTGTTTGCAAGAGAGGGGAGCTGGCGAGTGTTGAAGATCCGGTCAGCGCGGGTCCCCAATCGGGTCTTAAAGACGTAGCGTAGCGCTGTGGTGTGGCAGGCGGGTGGCGTCGCGGCCGAGCAACGACGTGTCCTTGGCAGAGAGGACGGGCGGCAAAAAGATCCCGGGAGACCTGATGCAAAAGAGCCCTCTCGGTGTAGCAGCGCAGGCAGCTTGGCAGGCCGGGACGGGAGCGGGGCAGGTGGTGATGGTGGTGGTGGCAGCAGTGGGGGGAGGGGCAAGAGGGCAGGAGCTTTAGGTAATGGAAGGGGGGGTCTTGACGAAATGGGGAATCTGAGCCCGCACGCGCGCACACCCAGCACGACTTCTTGCTTCTCGCGCAAGCCATGGGTGGACGTTCCCGTCTTGTGCGTTTCGGCCGACACGCCACCAGCGAGGACGTTTGTTATTTGAGTCAATGCAATGCAGCTCACTCACCCGGACCACAACCCAACGCAGCCTGGACGGGCCGTGTGAGCGCCACGCAGAAGCCCCGTTCCTCGACCCCGGCTCGCCAATCGCGCACTGCGGCAAGTCGCAGCATCCGTGGCCGTCGTCGACAAATGTCGTCGCTGCGACGTCCACGTCAAGACCGGCCCACGGCCGCAGGCCACGGAACCCGGCGCCGCAGCAACGGGCTCGCGCTGCTGCCGCGCCGTGTTGCTTCGGACCAAGTTCAAGGCTCGGCTCCACCGCGCCTCGCGCCAGCTGCCAGCCAGTTGCCGCATCAGGCATCTAGGAGTGGCCATTGGCGTCAGACGGGCCCGATCAGCGCGCGCGTGGGCGCAGGCCGACGCTCCGTAGCAACGTAGTGCCCCCGGTGGGCGGCTTTTCAGGGGTTCCCCCGCTATGCTGTGCGGGTTACGGTACCCGGAAACGTCCGCGTCGGCGCTCCTCACGTGGGCCAGCGAAGGAGAGAAAACGAAAAAAAAAAAAAGGCTCGCGGCGGGCAGGCACTTTTGTCGCCGCGGGTTGTACGTAAAGATGGGCGCCTGCGCGGAACGGCTGCCGCACGGGAGGAAAGGACAAACGTAGGCGAAAAGTTAAACAGTAATTGTACAAGGTCAAGGAGACCGCGACTGGTTGGCGCCGCCTCGGACACGGCGCGGTGTTGTGCAAGATGCAAGCTTGTTGTCCAGGCTTGTCGTGACTCCTGAGCCGAGACTGAGACCCACGTGCGGATTGAACGTGCTACTGTACTTTGTACTGTGCTCAACCACCATCAACACCAGCACGGGCAAAGACAGAAAACCAGTGCACTAACACGAGGTTCTCTCGAATATGCCACCTGAATGAGCAAGGTTTATCGTGTCATTTGGGCACGTTACGGGAATCCCGTTGTTTGAGCTATCTGCGTCGCGATCCAACCTCCACCGCTCGGCTCGCCGCGAACCAAGTGTAGAAGAGGCGTAACACCTCATGCTCCCACGCCCACGTGCCCGACTCAATCAGTCCAGTTGACGTATCTCGCCATTCATACAGTCTATGCTTTGGTCCAGTCTCTTGCAGGTCACGGCCAATCTATAGGTGACACCAAGACACCGGCTACGCTTCGCAGAGATACAGAGGACGATGTCTACTTTGTATCGGGCGCTGACCCTCGCCGCGCCCTCTCACGGCTACGACCGCGTCTTCACAGTCGCCGCTGTGAGGCGCGCTTGCAATGTACAATATGCAGGTCCCGTGTTCGGATTCGAAGCGTGTTCCGTCGATATATTTTGTCCTAACTACGATGCTCCATGACCGTCGGCGTGGCATCGCGGTCAGCGCCTCTCGTTCGATGAAGAGAAACACGGCACAGAAACAACCAAAATTTCTTTGCCTTGGTACAGTGTTTACATCAAGTTTCTCCCGGCCTTGCTGTCTGGTTGCTAAATATCGGGGGCGATGTTATACATACTCTGCCAGTTGAACTGATGGCCCTCTCGTCAACGCAATTCCTACACATCTACCCCTTCGCTCAGCCAAGCTGTAAGCTGTCTACACCTCTCTTTCACAAAATTGCTCCTTTTTTTTCATTTGTAACCACGGTTTCCGTCTGCTTTTTTTCGGTTCTCTCTCTCGTCTCATGCCCGCACACCCGTCCATCTCACCAAGGCACCTCAACCATGCGGCTCATCTACCCTCTCCTCCTTTTGTTGCTCGGCATCGCCGCCGTCACCGGCTGAATCTTCCTTTCGGGTCCCGAAGACGGCGACCAAATTGTCTCGCCATGATGCCGTCTCAACGACAATCTTGTTCGTCGTCGGCGAGCAACACCTCGGACGCCCTACCTCCCCAGCGCAAGCCCCCTCGCAGCGCAGGGACAGGTGGAATGAGCGAGAGAGCCTTCTTGGGCATGAATAGATGGATATCTGCAAGGACCCAGTGGGACAGGAAAACATCCTTCTACGTTTGTCACCCTCTTCCATTGAAGAAGGGAGGATTTGTGTGAGTCTATGCCAGAGGCAGCACGCACGACCGCCATCATCCGTAACGGCTAGCACCGCTGCCGGACAAACCGGCTTGTGATGTGACACATAGTTGCTCTCCGGCCGGACTGAGTGGCCGGTCTTGCTGGGACACACAGACAAGCAGAGCCAGGTCCAAGTCACGACGGAGGGTCTGAATGGCGAATCTCATTAGTCGCCCCTGAAATACACGTCCCATCGTCTCATGTGTCCTAGTTCCCATCGCACAATGCAAATTGACCCTGAGCGGGTTCGTATGCCCATCTCGTCCCGTCGTAGCAATGCCCAGAGCAGAAAACCCCTTCACCAAATGCATCAGAACCATTTCCCGAGGCCCAAAGAAAACGCCTTGCGCCAGAATCATCATCGCTCTTCCCATAGGTGCCTATCAACCGAAGCGGGCCCTTAATCATGTTGCTCCGCATCCCCGTTGTGAGAATGCAATGTCCGATCCTGCAAAATATCTATCCACGTCAGTCTACGACCCCTGCCGATCAGGACTGCGCCGCCGGCAAGTCCTCTTGCTGAATCTTCGTTGCGACGGCATCCCACCAGGGACTGTGCGCCGCTCTGTCGACCGCGCCGACCTTGTCCAGCAGGTCGGATATGTGCCGCACCCGCTCCACAAACTCGGAGAGCCCCAGGGCCGCCAGCTTCTCACCGGCCGTGTTGGCTGCCTTGACCTTCTCGCTTGCAGAGCCCGGTGCCAGCCGTGCGAGTATGTTGCCCCGCAGGCGCGTCAGGAGAAGACGCAAGACGGGTTCGCGCGGCTCCGTGCGGTTGCGCGACATGTCCTGGCTGGCGCTCAGGACCTTCGACACCAGCGCGCGAAGGTGCGTCTTCGTCGCGGCCGGCATGGAACGGCCCGCTTCGAGCGCAGCCATGGTACCATCGACCGTCGTCTCGAGAGACGCATGGTTCGCCTCCAACACCGACATGATGCGAGAGGCTTCCGTCTTCCACTGCGTCCGCACGTCGCGCTTAAGCAGGTTCTTGCACTGGAGCAACACGGCGCCCACCGTGATGATTCGCTGGACCGAGATGGAAACGTTGTTGATGCGCGTCAGGTCGAGGTGCAGCATCTCCGGCACCTGATTCGCCACGATGGGTGTGGGCTGTGTAAAGACGTCGACCAGCATCTGTGCATAGAACCGTGCCGCCGTCGGCCGCGACTTCGGATGGTTGATGCCCTCCGGATCCCGCTTCTGCACCTCGGCCACGACCTTGGCCACGGCCGACTTCCACGCCGCCTCGGCGACAGTCAGGCTCAGCCCGCCGTCCACAATGTCCGACGTGAACCTCTTGGCTTCGTATTGGGCGGCCGACTCGATCAGCTGCGGCGCCGCAATCCTGAGCAGGTAGTTGATGTAATCGCAAAGCATCACGTCGATGAAGTTGTTCAGAGCCTCCACCCTGTCGATCAGGTTGCCGTCGCCGAGCTTGTTCTGAATCAGGTCCTTGACCTCATCGTCACGGAAAGGAGCGCACAGCTTCGGCAACAGAGACCCCATGGCAGTGAAGAACTTTTCATACGAAAAGTTGCCGAGGATAAACTGCCGCTCCGCCATTTCCGGGTCTAGGATTTCGCCGATCAAGTTGTACATCGAGTTACCTGGTTTCAAGAGGCGCTGCAGCTTGTCCTTGATGTTACCGGCCATGAGGATGAAGAAGCGAAAGTTGGCCTCGGTATTGCCCTCGTCCATGGCAGCGCGCATCTGCATGTACAGTGGCCGGGCAAGAACGGCCTGCTGCTCAACATATTCCTCGGCGGGGATCTGGTACTCCTTGTTAATGGCCAACTCGTGCACCACGATGCGGTTATCGGGAAGCAGGCCGTTGAGTCCCGTCTTGATGACCGTCGGCTTCGACCCGCCCTTGCTGGCCGGCGTCGCCGGGGGCGTCAGGGTCTGCGACTCGGCAGACACAAGGCTGCTCGCAGTGGCTGAGACATCGCCGGGCGTGGTGTCTGCGACGCGGGGCTTCGTGTCTCCAGTCTGCTTCTTGGCGCCGCGAGCCTTGCGCGCCTCGCTCACGGCCTTGAAAATCATCTTCTTGCCCTTTTCCGCACCCGCCAGCTTCTTTATCCTCACGATGAGCATCAGCTGGCTGTCCTGAATGCTCTGACGGTATAGCGCCGTGGCTGCATCGTCAGTCGTGTCCTTGACCGTCTGAAAGATGGCATCCAGTTCCACAAACTGCATGAGCATGACTTCTATGAGCGCGTTGGAATCGCGCGACTTCCACGCAATGAATGCATTGTAAAACACCGCGTATGCTTCGGGCAGCATCTTCTTCAGCGCCGGTGGCATCGTGTAACGGTTCGATGTCGTCAGGCGCACCAAAATATTCTCGAAGTTTATCAGCAAATCTTTGGCCTTGCCGATGAGATCCTGAAGCTGAGGGTTGGCGAGATCCGTCGACGGGAGGCGGTGCGCGGACAGGGGGCCGTCGTCGTCATCCTCGTCGGCGCCCGCCTCGTTCTTGTTGATGAGTACCTGGTTGGGGTGACCGAGAATTAGGAACGCGCTTAGAAAGGTGCGAACGGCCGCCATCTCCTCAACCGACCCTGGGTCTCCCTCGTGCAAGCCGCACATCCGTAGCAACCGGGCCGTGACGAGCAGCACCTTTTCCTCGGAGAGGAGCTCCACAACCGTGTCGAACAAGGTGTCCCGAATGCCATCGACCGAGAGGCCGAGGCCGTAGAACTCGCGAAGGATGCGGCCACGCATTTGTAAGCGCCACCAACCCTGGATATGGACGACGGCAGTGTCTTCCGTCATCTTTGGGCGGTCAGTCTCCTTGACCTGAGGCATAACCTCAATGGTCTTCCTGACGCTCAGGCCGCGGCTGCGCACCGTGTTGCTCTTGTTGCGGAGCTCCTCGCGGCGCCTCTCGGCCTCGGCCATGCGCTCCTCCATCTTGGCCTTCATCTTGGCCACCTCCTGCTCGCGCTTCTCCTTGGTCAGCTCGGCGACCTGCTTGGCCTTCCTGACCTCCTCGGCGCAGTTGGCGACGATTTCGGCGAGGTTGCGCTCCCTGGCCTGCTGAGCGGCGAGCGCGCGCTCCTCCGAGGCCGACTGGCCGCGCGGGGCCGCCTTGGCCAGAGCGGCACGGAGGCGCACCTTTTCCGCATGGGCGGCGCGGTCGGCCAGGCGCGCACGGCGGTCCTCGAGGAATGAGGCGCGTCGCAAATGTTGTGCGACATACTTGCTCTGGTCACTGTCACTGTCGCGGCCGTTGGCATGCGAGTGGGAGTGCTGCTGCATCGAGGAGCAGCGCGAGTGGGCCGAAGAGATTGAGTTGCGGCGCGACGAGGCGGCCGAGTCCCTGCGGCGGGCATGCGACGGACGGTAGAAGCGGGCGGCGACGCGGGGCGGGGGCGTGTAGATGCGGGTGTCGCAGTCGAGGACGTCGTCGTCGGCGGGCGGCATGGCCAGGTCCAGGTCCATCCCCGTAGTGTCATCCGACGCGGGAGCGTTGGATTCTTCGAGGTTGCGCGCCGGGTCGGAGAGGTCCGCAGAAGGACGACGCATGGTGTCGGTATGGGAGTCGCTTCGAGAGAGCGAGCTCATCGGGAGCAGGAGATTGCAGGCGCGGTGACTCAGGATGACGGGCCACACAGGCGCGGCACGCTCCAGCAGTTGAAGCCGGAGGGCAGGGGCGAGAGTGATGTGGCCGATGCCAGGGCCTAGGCCAGGACCAGGACGAGGGGCAAGACCAGTACCGTCGTCAGCACCGAGTCGTGGCCTGTTTCGCTCCCCGGACCAGGAGTGTTGCAGCTAAGTCAGTCCGTCCGCGAGCTGCCGTCGTCAGACCGTTGGCGCAGTGCGCAAGGTCAAGGCCCGCAAGTACGCAAGCGCACGCCGTTGTACGCCAACAATCCCGAGGGGGGAAGAAGAGAACGAGCACCGAAGCGCAAAGGCGAAGACGAGAACAACAACGAGCCGTCGCTCAAGAAATGGCAGTATCGGTAGGCTTCCCCCAGTCCCGGACAGGCAAAACAATGGCTTCACGTTGCGGCGGCATTCGCCGTTTTCCCCAAGAAAGCAGTGCGGGGGCCAGTCAGTCAGTCAGACAGAAGGGGGGGGTTGGGTCTCTCGAATGAAGTCGCAGAGGAGGACGGCGAGCGAGTTGAAGAGAAGGGGAGAGGGAAGGAAAAGGACGAAAAGAGAAAAGAGAAAAGAGAGTGCGCAACGTGCTTGCGGACGCGCACGACTCAAGAGGGCGGCGGCGATGCGAAATGGGATGGACGGATGGATGTTTGCGGAAAGTTGGGGAAACCTGCTCGCAATGGAATCGAGAGGCTGGTCTACTTCCATGCTAGTCGGGAAGCGCAGCGCGGCGCCTCCACGGACTGGCCCGGGCGTTGCAGTCATTGGCAGCGAGGTGGGCGGGCTGGGCCTTGTCGGGCCTTATCTTATCGCCGTAAGGCGCTGAGGTGGGAAGCACTGATGGACGGGAGCGTTGCAGCCCGCTGGAGGCGCCCCGGGTGTAGGGGCTGCCGGGGCTCTGGGCTGCGCTGGAGGCGCCCCGGAGCCCGGAGAGTCGTAAGAGTGGCGCCCGGGGGGATGGGGGTCGAGCTGGAGCGTGCGGGCGCGCCTTGCCCAGGTACGTCGCCTTGCCGTGCAGCTCAAGCGCAACCTGGAAGCACACAGGCCAGGCTCGCCTTGCTTTTGTACCATCCATCGAATACATGATCCGAGACACCCCCGACCGCGGGGACTGCCGTGCTGATGATGGTGGTGAACAACAGCAGGCAGCATCCCTGTCTCGAGAATGCAAGGAAATGGATATACGAGAGCATAGGCACACTGTTGGTGGTGCTTTGTGGTTATTGTCTGCACCTTCCTGGGACGTGCTGCACCTCACCAGATAAATGCCGCCGTTGTTGTTGTTTTTTGGCCTTGGCTGGATACAGCAAGCAAGTAGTTACGTTGTACTTACGTATGTTAGTTCAGTCAGTGCATTATAGTAGTACCGTGCTTCAAGTACCGGACCTTACCTGGACCATCCATTCCCGGTTGGCAGCCAACAAATCGCACGGCATGCATCCATCCACCCACGTCCCGCGCCGTGTCCCAGATAAGTGTTCAACGGCCGCCCGCCGCCACCGCCCGACCACGCCCTGCTCGGCCGAGCGCTCTCCCTCACCCTTACCTCCACCTTGCGGCGCTTGCATTGCATTGCACTTCATCTCACCGAAAAATGGCGTCATATAAGGGTACAAGCCTGTCCCGCCTGCCAGCCACGAGGCTGTACCTACAATGTACGGACCTATACTGTAATGCAATTCCGTGTTTCAAGGTTTTGCCGTCCATCACCATCCCCAGGCAGAGCCGCCGCCGCCACCACCTATCTATCCCTCCCCTCTGTCGTCTTCCTCCTTTCGTTCCCCGCTGCCCCCGTCGTCCACCCAGACTGGTCGATGAGATGCGATGCGATGCGATGCGAGGCACGGACGTGGGGGGGGAGGGGGAGGCCCGCATCGCACATTGAGATCTCGCAAATCGACCGACTGCCTGCCTGCCTTTGCTTGGCTTGGCATGCATGGATGATTCGTACTGCTGAACCGTACATCGTACATGTAGCTCAAAGTGCTTCATTGTTTGTATTATTATTATTATTATTATTATTATTATTATTATTAGGTACGTCCTTTTACTACTCACCATCACCCAGCACATCGCATATTACCAGGCACGCAAGACACTGCTCGCGACCACATCACCCCCACCAAAGACCCCATCGCCCGCAACGCGTCACGAGCGCTCTCAGACCCAGCAGGCGTCATGGGACCACCATCTCCACGCTCTTGGTCATGGCGGCACGCCGTGGCCTGTGAGGGTCCGCAGTACAAGGTGCGCAGTACGTTGACACTCAATACTGTGCCTTTGGTCATCATCATTGGCTCGTATTTGTACGAAATGCTAGTTGCGCGCAAGGGCCAGCGTTTGCCAATTGCCAACCCCCCCCCCCCCCCCCCCCCCCCCCAGGCTCGGCCAAAATTTCTCACCGCCTCGAAAGGACACCGGCTTGCGTCTCGTCGTGTAGGTTCGAAGAAGGATATTACACGCTGGCCCGTGGCAGGCATTCCGCCCTTGTCCGGTTCCGCCAGACAGACGACCCCGGCTCATTTGCCCCCGGGCCGCTGCTTTCTACAATGCTTTTCTGCGGCTTTCCATGTATAGGCAGCCGCCATGCTCCCAGTGTTGCTTTGAAAAAAAAACCAAATCAGCTCCTCAACGCCGTGCCTTGCTGTAGCCCGCCTTGTACATTGTCGTGCCGTGTTACCCGTTACTGTGCCTGTATTTGTGCTCGAGAGGTCGCCGTCATGTCCAAGCTCCTGGGCGTCCGGGTCCATGATACCTTCGCACTGCTCCACGCCCCGGGAAACCAACTCGTGCGTCACAGGTCATGCTTCCACCAATACCGCGGCCCCGCTACTTCTCACCGCGAGGTTCGCGTCTGCTGCAGGCTGCCGCTGCGCAACCGCCCTGAGATGGTGTTGCTGGCCCGGTCGTTCATCTGAGAAACCCATTCCAGCACCGTCTCGTAGCACAAAACGTACTGTCGCAGGCTCTGGACCATGCTCAACCTCTGCTGTCGGAAGTCCTCAACTGTCTTCTGGATCAAATCCATGGTGCCGTCCTGAATCCAAGACGTGTCCATCTCTGGGGATTTGGATTTCTGGTCTCCCGCGGCGATGTTGGAGACTGCGTCCTCTCGACACGGCTTGAAGTCGAAGAATCCCTGAGCGCTTGCCTCCTGCCCACACACCGACGGTGCCGATTCTGTCGGGTCTACCATCTCAACGTCCGCCTGAGTGGCCTTTGCCTTCGCCGCTGCCAGCTTGGCCTGCCGTTGGCGCTTGAGCATGTCAATCACGGAGTCGACAGTGCAAAACGTTCCCGTCCGCCCACACCCAGCCGAGCAGTGCACCAGCATCGGCCTAGCGTGCGGGTCCTTCTCGGGCTCGTCATACCACGATATGGGTATCGTCTCAATCGACGTCATCCTGGATCCGACAATCGAGGGCGTCTCAACCGGCAGGGCCGCTCGCTGCATGACATTGGCCAGCTCCACCAGCGCCAGCAAGTGAGCCGGCTGCGCGGGGACGCCAAAGTCGGGCCACGTCGGAAAGTGAAGATGCGTGATCTCGCGAATCGGGGCAAAGGGGTGGGCAGCGTGAGACAAGGCGAATTTGCGTATCACCACATACGGGCTGTCCGTCTGCGTCTGCGTGTTCGGTGTGGGCGTTGATTCAACATTCGTCATCGTGTTCGCTCGTCTCCTGCCAAAGTCGGCCGCCGAATGCGTCGCCGTCGGTGAGTGGGAATCGGACCGCTGCTTGTCGAGATCTAGCGACACCTTCTTCTCGGACAGGGGCCGGAGCCGGATGGGCCCAAACTCCTTGGCCTTCCAATATGCATGGCACTTGAGCTGCCCTCCCTCAGATTCGGCCGTCAGCATGACGATGACCCGGACATCCTGCTCCCAGATCATCGACCAAAAGTCCTGCAATGAGGTTAGAGAAAATCCGAACAAGAGCGCGGGCACAGGCTAGCCATCATACCTCATAAGTGGCCGGCAAGGGTCCCTGGGAGGCAATGTATCTCTTATTGCTCCTCGAAGCCGAGATGTGGCTCGCATTGACGTAGTCGCAAGAGCCTTCTTCGCACTTGTGCTGAAGCCTGACTCGAGCATGCTCAAATGGAAGAATGTCCTTGTACCGGTTCTTGCCACCTTTTTCGACGCCAGATAGCTGGAACCTGCCTTGCTGCGGGACGTTTGGATTGAAAGCCGCGTAGGCACTTTTCATGCGAGCTTGCTCTTCCAGCTCCACGTGCAAGAACCTGTCGGAAACCTTCTTGCCGTGGTCCTGCTTGGAGGCCGTCTCTCGCAGCCAGGGGGGCAACATCGGGGACTCGAGGTCGTCTGGGCGTGAGATGTCGAGCTGCCCGACTCCGTCTGCAAGATCCATGTTCTGACGAATGTTGGAGAAGAAGGGGTTCAATTCGTTGCCGGCCTGCGGAAGACAGACTCCGCCAATGACCGGAGCAAGGCCGCTGCCGCCGTTGCCGTTGGAGTTTGACGGCGAAGTAGCTTGGTGGGCAACAGACCCGTGCTCGACAAGCTTTGGGTGCGAGGTCTGAAACATGGAAAAGCCGCCTCGCAGGATGGCCGTATGACCGGCAAATCCCTCGTTGGTGAATTTCTTAATCATGTTTTGCGCCGCTACGGCGTCGCGCTTATCCGAAGCATGTGAATCGTACACGACGATCCACTCCATGCCTTTCCACACGGAGAACTTGGCCGAGCCGAGGCCACCCTGGAAAGTCTGCTGCAGCTTCTGGATGTTAAAGGTCGGTCTCTTGAGAAGCGTAGTGGGTATGCAAATGTTCAGAGCGCCCTTGATGCGGGACTGAGCATGGTTCTGCGATGATCGAATGTCAAGCAGTAACACGTGGTCAGAGTCGACTTTATCCATCAACTCCTCCAGCTCGTCACCAGATATCATAAGCGGTGTCCCTGGCTCCAACTTTGTTGGGAGGGTGGCGGCTCGGCTGATATCGGCCATTCGAGGAGACAGGGGCTCGGCTTTGGAATACATCATGGACAGCCGCGAATCCCTCTCGTCGCTCCTCGGCAGCGGATGGCGCAGCTGCTGTGAATGATCAATGGGTCGCGGAGATTGGAATTGCGGGAGGCCTGTCAGCTGCATCGGCAGGATGGACGCCTCCGAATTGCGCTTGGAATCCGACGAGACATAAGCTGAGTCGTGGAGGCTATCCTGATCGACGTCCATCTTACTTAGCGGGCGCTCGCGGTGAAAAGCGCCAACAGGTCGCGAAAACGAAGCGTCGGAGCCAGTATCGCTGGCATGAGTATGCCATCTTGATGGGCGTGGGCGGGCTGGGGTCGGGTTCGAGGTAGGTTGCACATAGTGTGACGTCGGCAGCGAGAAGGACTTGCCCCGATTGAGGTCGGCTTGCCTCTTGAAGGCCTCAAAGTCGTGATTGTGTTCGAGGGAGACAGGCTTAGGAAGCGCCGCACCAAATGACTTTACAGATGACGTTGCCGGGCTCCAGTTGTTGTTGTTGCCCAGACCCGACGACTCGCGGGGGTCGTTGGATGACTCGACGACGAGTCCGAAATAGTTTGGACTCGGGGCCCGCTGGCCCTGCTGCAGGCTAGGCGAGAGCCTCGGCGGATGGTTCTGGCCCACGGAGAAGGCGCCTCTCGGGGATGCAACGGGCGTTGTCGTGGATTTGGAGGATTTGGAGGATCGCGAAACAGCGGCGTGGGTGGTCGTCGTGTGCGTAAATGACATTCCCGCCGAGGGGGAATGCCGCGGATGTGTCTTCATGGTGTAATGGCCCTGCGCCCTATCACCAGATCTACAATCGTGCATCAAAGAGAATAGTCTGGCGGCGGGATATGGTGTGACGAGGAGAAAGTTGAGGCGCGATGCAGCGCACAACGAATCGAACCGCGCTCGGTCAGAGGAAGCTAGGAGGAAGCCATGGTGCTCGACGGGGGATGGAGGGAAAGGGCGGGCAGTGGTATCAGATCGTGTATGTCGTACGTCTCTTGTGCGTGTCGTCGTCGTCGTCGCCGTCGTTTGTCGTCGCAAGTGAGCTTCTGCGGCGTATTCGCGTGTGGACGATGGGAAAGTTAAGGTATGCAGAATGTAGCCGTGGTCAGGTCAGTACGGTAATCTGGGGCGGGCCAATACGTCAGGGTGGCGGCAGGCGAGAATTGGTAATAGTACTGCAATGGAGGACCCTGAGCTGAGCTGATGGGCGGCGGCAGAGTCAAAATGCCGAACTGTGATGGTGGCAACAGGGAGTGACCCGGCTCCACGGGACGCTGTGCTGGGCTGGGCTGGGCTGGGGGGGGCCGGTGGCGTGACGATGGAAACGAGCAGGCACAGCCAGCGCTCTGGTGATAATAAAGCGGGTTCGTTCCAGACAGCGGGAATGGGATGCAGGTAGACAGGGTCGCTTCTTCGTCTGTTCAAACGAGGGAGAGAGTGAGCGAGAGAGCGAGAAAAAGCGCACGGGGATCAGGCGGGTGACAGGGTCCGCGCCGCAAAGGGGGAAGCAGAAAGAGCGGTATGGAAGAGGTAGGGAAGAAGGTGAGGAAGGCGACCGTTGACGAACGTGTGGCCTCTCTGGCCGCAGCGGTGACGGGTCAGGCTGGGCTGCACGGCGGCTGTAAGGTCCTTGGGGGGGGGTGGGGGATTCGGCTTTGGTCCTGCGTCCACTTTCGGGAGCTGTGAGGCGGGAGAGGGGATGCCCGGGCGAGTGAGGGGAGGGGAGGGAGGGCAGCCAGACGTGAGCAATGGAAGATGGTGTACGAGACTTGGGAAGGGGGTGTGCGGCGTGTGGGAGTTTGTTTGGTGATGAGTGGGATGGCGGCACAGAGTCCGCCTCAACGCCCGAAGGCCCAGTAAGGCAAGATACCTTAGTGCCCGCTTAGTAGGTAAGTATCTAAGTATCACTACGGAGGACGAAGAGCAGCAGTACACTCGAGAGGGCGCGGCGGCTGCAGCATCACGATCCAGAGCCAAAAAGGCGCTGTGGTTTCGAGCTCGTGAACATGTTGGTGCCAGCCCGCAAGCCAACGCCGTGATGGGCGTGCAGTGGAAACAAGCGCGGGCGCGCTATGTAAACCCCCCCAACAGGCGGTGGTACAGTACCTGGTTACGTAGCGTCCCAAAAGGGGGCGGGCGGGTGTGTGGAGGAGCAAACGGAGCCATTTGCAGCAAACGGAGCCGTCCTTCACAGGGCGTCATGGAGACAAGACAAGACGACCGACCTCATGCCGGACGAGCTTGAAAGGGTGTCGACGACAGGCGGGCCCTTTGCTGCGCTATACGAGTCGATCCGTTGAGGAGGCGTGCGATGGGCGTGGACGAGGCGTAAAACATTTATTTTCACTTTTTTCTCAACTACCAAAAGACCAAGGTCGAGTGCGTGAGGGCAGAGCACCGAGGCATAGTCGGAGGGGGGTTGGTCGCGTGTGGTAGGGATCGTCAGCGGCAACGGCCAGCCGTGGGGATGAGATTGTTCCGTATTCTTTGGCATGCTCTCGCACCTGTCAGCCAGTCAGTCGGCCAGCCAGCTGTTTCCACTGCCACGGGCGGGCTCTCGTCATGGCGCCATCGCATTCACCAGCTGCTGCCGGGCCACAAAGCAGATGAATGTTGTCATCAGGTGCCTCGCGGGGCTGAGCTGAGTGTTGGTGCGCACGGTACTTCGTACGAAGTACTAAGGTTTGGACGAACCGAGGCGGCAGGCGCACCTCCCGAGTCGCAACCTTCCATCACAGCCCCACGATCGTCGAGCCTCGAACAGCCCACGAGGGGGCAGATTTCGACCCCCCAGGACAATACCAATGTAGTGGCAGGCGACAGCTTACTTTGTCCCGACATACATACACTGTACCTGTATGCAGAGGGAGCGACCGCCGCCGCCGCCGCCGTCAGCCCAGCGTTCACCCTTCCCCCTGAGGTGCAGTGCAAGCACTCTGCAATATTGCGCGCGAGCTGCGCTGTGCTTCCTGCACTTGGACGTACCTGTACCGGCTACGGAACCAGTGGGCCCCACGGCCGTCGTCATTGAGGCGTCAGGGGTCCTCCCCCCGCCGCGACGTCCCCACCGCCCAGCAGGGCCTGCCCGCCGCCCGCCAGCCAACCAGCGCCCGGGCCGGTCCCCAGCGAGACGTCACAGCCGTCCTCAGCAGCCTTGGCGGCTCGAGTCCAGAACGGCCGCCTTGTACCGGTACCGTGCCTCTCTCGCGGTGCTGACCTGGGCTGGGCTGGGCTGGGCTGGGGGCCTCTTGGTTCCAACCAGCCCGCTGCACTGCACTTTTGACGTTGGGGCAACCTTTGTTGTTTGTGTCAAAAGGCGTCGCGTGGTCCCCGTGGGCGCACCTTTCCAGGTTGAAGAGGAACACTGCGTACATACGTCTCATGTAAGCTCGGATACTCCTGAAACGATTGCTGCGTTGCACTCGGAAGCACGATCAAACTTGGAGGGCGCCCTTCCCGGTCCATGCTCTTCGCTGCGTCCGCAAGGGGGGGGGGGGCTCCAGTCGGCTGGCTGGCCTTGCTCCTGGCGCCACGTGCTACAGTGCCTTGACTGGCGGTCGGCGAGATGTCCTCGGGCACTGCTGCACTGGCTCCCTGCACGCAATGGACCGCCCGCGCCCGCCCATTATACCAAGGTAGTGAAGGCGCGCTCCTAAGAAAGACGCTAAACCGATGATGCAATGGGCAGCCGTGCCCGCTCTGCAACGGCGGCGGCGAACTGTAGCGCGTCCGCGGCCGGGTACCTAGGTATGTAGGTACCTAGTTGGCAGCCTACTACCGTACTACTACACTAAGGTAGAAGACCGGTTCCATCGAGGGGCGCGCGCTTCGGACGTCCGGCGCGCACCATTCGCTCCCATCAAGGCACGCCGTGTATGTATAGCTCCTAATTACGACCACTATACTGTACTACGCTGCTCAATGCCTCCGAACATACGATACTAGCACACTTGCCAAAACAAATTCGGCCTTGCAGTCGTCCTCGTCGCAATGTAGCACGGTGCGCCCTGGCAAGCAAACCTAATAATTCGACGGGGGCTGGAAAGCTCGCTCGCTCGCTCGCGGCATGACGTCAGACGACGGGAACCAAAGCCCTGCCTGCTGGCGGCCCCCAAGCGCGCGCAGCGAGAGAGAGAGAGCGCAGGGGGAAAAAAAATTGATATGCCCTGGACCTGGACGGCGCATGGCAAAAAAAAAAACGAACCTGTCACGCCCGCCGCCTGGCTCATCAACGAGTCATTCGAAGCAGCCTCTTCTACGTCCGCGTTCTAGCCTTTTGCGATGACGCTGCGTTTGATACAGTATTTTGGCGTAGGTGTCGGTGCCTGCGCTGCGCTGACGCGGACCTAAACCGGCATCGCCACCACCTGCTGGGCACCAGCAGAGAGCTCCAGCAATACGAGGGCGCACTGGGCCAACAACCGACGACCGTGATGATGTCGTGGATGCACGCCGCAACCCTCGTCGACCCGGTCGACCCCCTTCCCACCCGCCCCTCCATTCGTCGACTAACAGCACCGGACAGACAGACAGACAGACAGACAGACGATCATCAGTCAAGTCGGCGGCCCCAACCTTCCACGGAGTTGCTGGTCCTGATTCCTGACGGTGCGCCGCGCCGTCTTGAAGCTTGTCTCTGCACGTCCGCCGTCTAGAACGGTCTAGCTCATGCGTTCAGCTCCACTGGCTGCTTGAAATTTCCACCTCCCTAGGTGTTCCGATGCTCTGATTCTGCTCTGCCGTATAGTTAGTAAGCCCCCCGCCCCGACACCTCGTTCAACTCAATTTCGCCGGGCCCTGGACCCCCAGCTTTTCCCACCCGTACGTTATTAGGTACCTTACTCGTGCCTGGCTTGCAAGCGTGTCTGGCATGTCTCGTGTTGATGATGATGAGCCCGTCCGTCCCCTGTCTCACACACGCCTCCGCCCCGCGTCACAGTAACGGCAGGGAGCCACCGCGTGTGTCCAGATCCAGCCACGGCGATGCGCCGGATCTCGAGCCCGTCTGCCCGCCCTACCGCTGCCGCTGCCGCTGCCGCCGCCTCACAGGGCGGACACATGCCCATGCCTTGTCAGACTTTGTGCGAGATGGAACAGTCAATCCGTAGCGGGCCCCGACCTGTCAGCGCCAACGACATCACACACGACCACGACCCCACGGCGATCTGTATTTCCATTCCCAAATCTTGATTGCACCGCCCCTCCCCCTCCTCTATCTCGACCAGAGATGTCAGTCATCGACGCTGCAGATTGATGGATAGTACTTCGTATCATTCGTCCATCCACCCTTTTCTGTACCCGCTGTTTTGTTTGGATGCTGCGACGGTTCCCCCCATCCACCGTAGTCACCGCACGCCGGACCATTCTGCGATCGTCATTCATGCGTCTGTCCCGTCGACTCGTCTTGACTGGACCCTGGGTGCATCAACAACCGGGGCAAGGGGAGAGAACAGGGCCTGTTCTCGTATCGTAGTACTATACGCCCCCGTGTCGACTGATATGCGCCCCTTGGCTGCGGCCGAGACGACGATGGCATTAAACATATGACACGATGGCTGTGCGGGCTCAAGGGCGGATTTCGACGTCACTCCGTCGGCCCTCTCATTCCCTCCCGGCCGAGCCCGGGTATCCAGACATCCAGACTCTATGTCCGCACCGCCCGGACCTTGCCCTGGCGTAACCCAATACCATGATCTGGGTCATTTAACAGGCTGCGACGACGATGCAGGGGAGCATTGAAGCTCAACTCCTGCCCATATACAGACACGGCTGATCCAGTGTGCCGCGACCACCTCGCCCAGTAGCATTCGATGAGCATCCGCGCCGCCGTTGAGACGCCGCACGCAACTCGCAGGCTCCGGGCAGCATTTCCGTTGGGATTATGCATACGCTCGGATAACCCCCGTGTCCGCGACGGCTGCGGCGGCGGCGTCAGCGTCCAGTTCGGCCCGTCATGCGCACTCGCACCGCCGATCCGAAAGGCGTTGAACCCCCCTCTCCGCCCTATTCCGTCACCGTCGTTGGCTGCGGGGGAAAGAAGCTCGCCTGTTCCGTCATCCTGCATCCTGCCCTGACGGCCTGCTGATCCCCACAGTCGTAGTAAAAACAGTACGCTGTTCAGTGCCAGAGAACCAGAGAGGTAGAGTGAAGGATAAGCAGATGTAGGCATCGGGGTAAGAATGCGTGCAGCCTCACGCAGACCGTTGGAACGTCGTCGTACGTACGTACACTCGGCCAGGCACGCACCTGACCGACAGGCCAGCCTGACTTGGCTGATCAATGACAGGGGAGCTGGGACGCGGCCATGTTTTTCTTCCCCTTTCCCATGCTTGTGCGAGCCAACCCATCCGTGCGGGCGCCCACCAGCACCATCAGAGCCGTTTGGCGATGCCCTACTGCAAGGCGCGCGACCACCACTGCCAGACAGACGTTGTGCTACCTCCAGACGAGCCCAGCGAGCTCTGCTGCATTCGCTAAGAAGCCCCCACCCCCTCGCCTTTCGGTGAAGCGTAGTGTTTATCCCGACTCTCCGCATTGATGGGGGGGAAGGGGGGGTTTCTTGACCAGCCAGGTTTGCTTGCTTGCTTGCTTGCTTGGCCGCGCGGGCGCTGATTTGCAGGCGCACACACACATACCACACCAACACCAACCTGCGGGACCGCAGATCTGACAATCAATGCTTCCAGACCGTCCCCGCGAGGGTCCATGTGTGCCATCCTGCAGATAAGTGACGTGACTTTTCTTCCTTCCCCCCCAGCCAACCGGTGTGTCTTCTTGGACGAGGGGACAACAAGAACATGTCATGTGCACTTCGTACCGTAAGCCGGGGGAGCTTCCCTTCCACCCACCAGCATGGTTGGAGGCTCTTCGTGCCGTGTCACACATCACGAGAGTGATTCCCACGTTGCTTACCATCAGCCAGGCGGGCGAGCGAGCGAGCGAGGGCGGTCAATGGTCGCCAGTCAATGCGATGCCCAGCAATAGCCGGGCAAATAGCCGTGTATCGAACCTTTCTCCGTCCCGGCCTCGTCCGGCGCATCGGCGGCGATTCCGGTGTGAACCCGACCGGGGCCCGCCTTCTGTAAACGTCGGGGACCCTCTCCGACGATGGGGAGGTAGTTAGCAGCTCCCCGGTACCGGTGCGGTGCACGCGGCGGCGGTCCATGCGGCGCGGCGTGCATTCTGCCATACGTGAACATCACCAAACAGGGCAAAGAGCGAGCATAAAATAAAGAATGGGATTTTATGAAGCAGCCGTTTGGAATCGAATCAACCAATGAAACTTCATACAGCAATGTGGTATTTGCGCTGGGTGTCGCGTTGCCGCCCTCGTTCTTTCCGTCCAACAGGAAACGACATGTATAGGGTAGGTAATTCGTGGTGGTGCGCTCATCCCGCATCGCGGACCCCCGGGGCTCCACCATCTTCAACCCCGCAATCCCCGGAGGGCAACGTACTGGAGCTTAAACCGCCGGACTCGGCGCGCGGCACTGCGCCTGACTAGTGCCAAGCCGACTTCAGCTGGAGCCCAGCCGCGGACCTCGTGCCATGAAGAAAGAGAAAACACCTACCTCTCTCTCTGTCGCATTCTCACCATCAACGGCTCTATATACTGTACAGGTCACCTCGTATACCTTTCGCCTGTGAGTGTTGCGCAGACAACCTGGACCAGCCTGCGTATAAGCCAGCCCTGCAGACTCGACCCGTGACGGCCTCCGCTCTGCGCACTCACTCGATATCCGGCTGAGCCGAACCTCATACGCCAAACAACGAAAGGCCCGTGAAATAGCCACCACCCGGTCGCCATGTCGGATCCGCAGATCGAGGCGCGCCTCAAGGCTCGCGAGGAGAGCCTCCCCGCGCCGGTGCCGGCCTACCTGTCCAAGGAGGGCTCGCCGCTCACCGTCGACAGCAACTCGTACAACGCCATCCAGACCGCGCCCCGGGAGCTGATCCAGGAGTTCACCCTGCCCATCCGCTCCGGTAAGGCGTGGGAGGTGCCCGTCGGCTGCATCGTGCGCATCAGCACCCCCGAAGGCGCCCAAGTCGGTCAGTCACACCTCCCTACTCTATGATTCCATTCACCCCCTTTTCTCTCTCTCTCTCTCTCTCTGTGTGTGTGTGTGTGTCTGTGCGTATATCTCTCTAGCTATAAATACAATGCCTCACATGGCCATCATTCACGCAACAAAAACAAGTCTAACCCACACTCCACATCCATCCGCCACAAACAGGCGACCTTAACATCTGGAACCGGCACAACCCCCGCGAGCGCTTCTGGGCCTCGCGCACCCGCCAGCTGCACGCCTCGCACCTCACCACGCACGACCGCCTGTGGTCCACGCTGCCCTACATGCGGCCCCTCGCCACCATCATCCACAACTCGCTCGCCTGGTACGGCCAGGACCGCAACGGCGGCCGCGTCCACGACCTCCTCGGCACCCGCTGCGACCCCTACATCAACGCCGTCCTCTCCCCCGGCGACACCTACGACTTCCACTGCCACTCCAACCTCGTCCGCGCCGTCGCCCCCTTCGGCCTCGACGAGCGCGACGTCCACGACGTCATCAACATCTTCCAGGTCACCGGCCTCGACCGCGAGGGGAGGTACTTTATGAGCCCCTGCCCCGCCCGCGAGGGCGACTGCATCGAGTTCCTCGCCGAGCAGGACCTGCTCATGGCGCTGAGTACGTTTCCCCCACTCTTTCTTTGCTCAGGCCAGGCTCTTTTCGTTGCCCGGCGTACCGTAGACACACTCATACGGGGGGGAATGTGTACTGACGCCAGCAGGCACATGTCCCGGAGGAGACCTCTCCGCCTGGGGCTTCGGCGCGGACAGCGAGCAGGAGATGATCAAGTGCTGCCGCCCGTTGCATGTCCAGGTCTTTCGTTTAAAGGACACGCGGCTGTTGGATGAGCTGGAGTGGAAGCCGGCCGAGGTGTCACCTTACAAGGGCATGCACGGCGTCATCTCCCCGCTCGGTGAAGCGGACGCACCCAAGGCTCGCTCATAATTGGATTTCCTCGCGGCGTTGGACAACCTGGTAACTACAGTATTTCTACGCAATGGAATTCGCACTTGTAGCTTTGCACATTGCCAGAGCGTACGCCGCAACAACCGTGCGAAATTGTCGTGTGCTCACGTCTGCATAAAAGAACTCGCCTCACACGTGCCAGTCATTCCATGTTGTACAGTTTCTATTCACACTGCAACGCTGGTCCTTGGGCCAAGCGCTGCTGAAACCCCAGCTACCGAGACGCCTATGCCCGCGATTACTTCCATAGCTTGCCAAGCGACACCTCCTTGTCGTCGTGCTTGTTGAGGATCTTGGCTGTGGCCAGCTCAAAGTCCTCCTGCGTCACATGCACTCGCCGCTCGCGCAACGCATACATGCCAGCCTCTGTGCACACGCCCTTGAGCTCGGCGCCCGAGCACCCGTTCATCTTCTCGGCAATCTTGGTCAGGTTGATGCCTCGCGTCAGGTTCATCTTGCGGCTGTGAATGCGCAGGATATCGGCTCGCGCCTCGACGCTTGGCGGGGGAAACTCAATCTTTCGGTCGATGCGGCCAGGTCGCAGCAGGGCGGGGTCGAGAATGTCCAGCCGATTTGTGGCCATGATGACCTTGATGTTCTTGGTGGGCTCGAAGCCATCGAGCTGGTTGAGAAGCTCCAGCATTGTCCGCTGTACCTCGGAGTCGCCACCAGACGACCCCTCCACGCGCGACGAGCCAATGCTGTCAATCTCGTCCATGAAAATGATGGACGGAGCGTGTTCTCGTGCCATGATGAAGAGCTCTCGGACCATTCGGCTACCCTCGCCAATGTACTTTTGCACCAGCTCGGAGCCCGACACCCTGATGAACTTACACGCCGTATGATGGGCGACGGCTCGTGCCAGCAGCGTCTTTCCGGTACCAGGAGGACCGTAGAGCAGGACACCCTTGGGCTGGGCGATACCCAGTGACTCAAAGAGTTCGGGATGCTTGAGGCCCAGCTCAATGACTTCTTTGATTTCCTTGATCTGCTGATCCAGACCGCCAATCATGTCGTATGTGCTGTCGGGAACCTTCTCCACCATCATGAGAGAGACGAGCGGATCGACGGACGAGGGCAAGAGCTTCTCGAGCTTGTAGCTGTCGGACAGGAGAGTGACGCGCTTTCCGGGGGTAAGCTTGGCGACGTCGACGTTGTCGGACACATCGACAACTGCCAGAGCGCGTCAGTAAGCACAATGCGGCGAGAGGCGGGAGGCGAGAGTCGAAGGATAACGAACCGTATTTGCCCTCAGGGTGCACCTTGACGAGTATCTTCTTGGTGCTCATGACCTTGACCACCTCGCCTACGTAGGACCCTGGTTGTTGCAACAGCCCCAACTCTTCCCGTAGTAACCGGACCCGGGAATTGTAGTCGTTCCGCTGAGCCTCGAGGCGGCGCAGAGCTGCTTGACCCTTGAGGATCTCCAGCTTCATCGCCTCGATCTTGTTGTGATAGTACTGGTCGAGCGCCATGGTGCCGGTGCTCGGGGGGGCTTTTGGGGGGAGCACGGCGGGACCGAAGGGCACTGGCGGCGAGGATTCACCCTTGAAGAGTGTCGCGAAGTTGCCGGCTGCAGAGAGGCCGATGGATGATGAGGTGTTGAGAGTGATGGTTGGGAGGACGTTGATCTGGAGCTCGACAAGGCTGCAGGCGGTCTCGTAAGCTCGTGGCCACGGCACCGGCGACCAGGGCGGCGAATGTGGCTAGTGCGGAATATAGGTTTTGCCGGACTCCGATGTGCTTCGCTGGCCGCCTCGCAGCACAGCGGGTCTGTAGCTTGGATGCGCTAGAACCAAGGCCTAGAAGCAGAGGGGGTTGGCGGACATCAGGTTGCACATCATGTGCGCCTTGCAGTTTCTCCATTGTCTTATTGAAAAAACACACAGCTTTCATGCAGGAGCTGATTGCTTGGTCGCTACGAAGCACCGTCACATGTTGAACCCCATTGCGCGTGTCGATTGCGCCTGTAGTCGACGCCAGGCGGCTTTGCACCTTGCCTGGCCTCTAGCATTAGTACCCAGGTTCTGTACTATAGGCGCCACTGGGCTGCAACGTGTGAAACCACGAGATGTGCCCGCATCGCTCATGGAAGCACGAGGTGACTGGCTCGCACTGTAGTCGTACCAGGTAGCGTCGGGCGGCGCTCTGGCGCAGCGCTTGGCCATGCGCGGCGGCTGCAACCCTCGGCCGGCTGCAAGATCACAAGATGCGTGAGAACGAGTCTTGTGGCCAAGCCTGTTTCGGATGGCTACCTCCATTCGGCAAGGAGTTCCATCGCGCCGAAGCATGGCATGGCATGGCACGGCACAGCACAGTTTGGTATGGATGGCATTGCCCCCCTGGAACCTGCCCTGTCGGTGCGCGTGCGTGCGAACGATTGGAAGATTGTATTGGAGTAGTACTTGTACATATCGCAGGTGCGACTTGGGCTTCGCACAGCTGCGTGCCATGTCTTGATATACTGGAAGTCCGCCCGGCGTAGTCTTGGTTGGGGGTTGGGCACTGTCCGAGTTTCCTTCGGACGGCCCGCCACTGGGCACCCAGCACAGTCATCCTACCTTTTTTTTGGCCGGCACCTCGCTTGCCACGTCCACCTGTCGGCCAGTGCTGGAGCCTGCTTGCCTGCTTGCACGTTGTCCATCCGCGCCGGCCCCCCCCTTTCCGGTACCCGCCGCCAACGTGGAATCCTCCACAGGCTACCAAGTACCCGGCGGCCAGATCCACAGGAGCTCCCCAGCTCTGCTCAACTTTACCTCAACTTGACTGTCACAGATAGATAGCAACGGGCCTCGACTAGGGCAGCTGCGAAGCTCGTACGACACGTCTGGGCAAAACGCAACCCGACAGGTGGCATCCGTGGGCAATTCCCGACGCCGGCCGCGAGCACGTCAGCCAGCCAAGAGGCCTGTTGGCCGTCTCGTCATCTGCACCGTGAGCGCGCCAGGCGCCACAAGAGCCGCCCGCCTGTGATGCACCCGCTCCACTGGTGCGCCGCTCGTGCACCCACTGGGGTGCCGCCGCCGAGCCTCGAGAGTCGACAGCACCCGCACCTGCCGCAGCTAGGGTACCTTTAGGGGCCACCTGGAGGGTCACCCACACTGGGTGGACACCAATCGCCCGCCAGCCGGCAGCGCCGTGCCGCCGCGCCGATCACCCCCAAAGCTTCCCGTCCGTCTTGGCCCCAGGCTTGCCGTATCGCGTTCAATCCTTCATTTGAGCCGGTGGCTTCCCTCTCCACCTCACCTGCCCACCACGCCAACTCACCTCGTCGCCGCCGCTTCCTACCTTACTCTCTACATTTGCTCAACCCTCTCCAACCAGCGACGACCTCAACGCGCCACTTCCCGCCCGTCAAGGGCAGCAGGGCCAGAGCAGCCGCGCATCGCAGAGCACGCTTGACTCCTGTCGCGCCGCGTGCCTCAGCCTTGGTACCTCAGGTGCTCCGACGGCGCTGCCTCCGTCGCTCGCGTTCTGCCGCGCTGACCGACAACAAACGCCTGACCGCTCCCCAACCGCGCAACGTCACAAAGCTGGCGTCCCATCGAGCATACGCTCCTCCATCTTTGGGCGTCGACCTCGCCGCCCGGCCTGGACATCATGGACCCCTCGCACAACGAGGGCGCGCCTGGTGGCCATCGACCCAGCGAGGCATCGGATGTCACGTCACCCACGGACACCCGCTTCCCCAACCCACAGTCTGAGCCTTCTGCTCGCCGTGATTCCGAGGGCCTCTCCGAGAGCTATCAGTCCACCGACACCGTGCGACGGCGATCCGAAGCCACCGGCTATGGTGAGCGCCCTTCCTGGGCCGCTGCCCTCTTCGCCACGCCCAGCCGCATAACTGACCCCTTCATTACCTCTCCAGGATCCATACAGTCTTCGGCCACGGCCAGCGCCACGCGGAGCCCTGCCGACTCGTCACAGCAACGCACCTTTGCATCGCAAACCCGGCCCGGCGCGCCCTTGTCGGGCGACCGCGTCAAGTCGCTGACGCGACTACGAAAGCCGCAGCTGAGTCGACGCACCTCGTCCAACACACCGCACCGCGGCGAAGTGTTCTCGGCCGACGACGACACGCACGAAGTAGAGGCGGATGCCGCAGTCAATCGCTCCCGGCGCCGACCACCGCCGCCGCCAAGCAGTTTGCCTCGCTTGCAGTCATATCGTGGCGACGACGAAGAGGGCGACGCAGAACAGCGAGGCGTGCCAACCACGACCGCCGAAGAAGACGAGGACGAGAGCCGCGACCACCACGATGAAGAACTCCCCCTGGAGGAGCACGTTGACTGCGATTCGGACGGCGACATCAGTGAAGCCGAGAGCTTTACCCTCAAAGATAGACAGCAGGCAATTAACCAGACACATCCATTCGGCATTCGAGTGTGGAAGCCTGCTCTGTACAAGAAGGATCGATCAATTCAGAAGTTCGCACAGGCAGATATTCACTCGACACCCGGCGGTCACGTGAGCAGTTGGCTACTTCTGTTCAACCTGCTATGGACGCTGTGCTTTGGCTGGTGGATGGCCTGTCTTGCGGCGTTCGGCGCCATCTTTTGCCTCTTATTCGCTGCCGCTGCGAGTGGTAGAGAGTACGGCAGGGTCCTCTGGGGCCTAGCCGGCTATCTCTTCTATCCTTTTGGCAAGTTCGTCCGGCTCGAAAAGGACGAGGCCTATATCGACGAGGATGGCGACGAAGGCCGCAGCATTTCCGAGTACGAGCAGTGGCAAAGCGGCGACCTCGAAGTCGGACGACTCTTTTTCGGCCCTCCGGACCGCAACCGATCCATTGTTGGCCGCTCTCGGCGCAGCATCGATTCGGACCCCAGTGAGACGGACAGCCTCTTGGGGCGCGGACGACGAGGAGAGTCTGGGGATGGGCAACCTCGCCTGAAGCGAAGGCTGTTCGGTCGTGGCGAGTGGAATATCGGCCGGGTCATCTTCTTCACCTTCTTCTACTGCCTCATTTCGCCATCACTGATTGCCGTCTCGGCCGTCTGCTGGTTCTTGGTATTCACCATTCCCATGGGAAAGGTCACGATCCTCTTGTTCGATCACCTAAGGCGGCATCCGCTGGCGCTCTCCTTTGAGTCTCACGTCAAGTACACGCGCGATAATGACGCCCCGGACTCGTCGATCCTGCTCTGCACCTACCGTGCGGTGGGATCCAAGTACTGGAAGTATACCATTGACGGCACCAACATCTTCCTTATCAACCTGATGGCTGTAGTCATGTTTGTCATCTTCGACTGGCTTGTGCTGCAGCGCGTCCTCCACCTGGACAACTTAATCACCTCCCCGGCGTTTCTCTTCACAGCCGGACTGCTGTCCATTATACCCCTGGCATACTTCATTGGCCAGGCAGTGGCATCTATTTCGGCTCAGTCCTCCATGGGTCTTGGTGCCGCCATCAACGCCTTCTTCGCCACTGTGGTCGAGGTGTTCCTCTATTGCGTCGCGCTCAGCCAAGGAAAGGGTCAGCTCGTTGAGGGCAGCATCGTCGGCAGCATCTTTGCTGGCATCTTGTTTCTGCCCGGCATTTCGATGTGTTTCGGTGCGATTAAGAGGAAGACGCAGCGCTTCAACGCCAGGTCTGCAGGTGTGACGTCTACGATGCTTCTCTTTGCCACAGTAGGTGCATTTGGCCCGACTCTGTTTTACCAGATTTACGGCACCCACGAGCTCAACTGCCTCGATTGCGAAGACGGCCCCGGCGGCTCGAATAGCCAGGGAGACTCGCGTGACTGTCGTCGCTGCTACTTTTCCCAGACGCCGGCGCTCGATGACCGCTTCTACCTCGAAGCAGTCCGTCCATACTGCTACCTCGCCGCCTTTATGCTTTTCTTCGCGTACCTAATCGGTCTTTGGTTTACACTCAGAACCCACGCAGCCGTCATCTGGAACGCCGAGATTGAGGAAAAGAAGCACGAGGAGCAGCTCCATGCTTCGCTCCTGAGAGCCTCGCAACCCTCAGCCGCAGAGACGACAGGCACGGATATTCGCGACTCCCACCTGTACAAGCGCATCCTGGGCCAGTCTCTCAAGCAGGTCGGGCTGCAGCCAAATGACGACGCCTCTCGCCAAGGTTCGGTTGCGAACCAGGACGCCGCGCCAAATGGCATGTCCTCTACTCCGCATGTGGTACCTCCGAAGACAAACGACTCGGTTCGCTCGGGCATTCATGTTCCTGGCCTGAGTCACGCCGACAACACTGTCCTCGCCCGAGAAGTGGCGGAGATCGCCGCGGCCGCCGCCACCATTGCCTCACGGGACCGGTTGGCAGCGGTGCGCAAAGTATCAGCCATTTCGGGCTCGGCCGGAGGCACGACCAGACACGCACCCCGCGCGGCGGCGTTCCCGGATGGCGGGGACCCGGCCGTCGCCGTCGCAGAGACGGCAACGGCTCACGCGGGCGGTCATGGCCATGACGCGCCGAACTGGGGCCGAACAAAGAGCTCCGTTATCCTTCTGGGTGCGACCATTTTGTACGCCGTGATTGCCGAGATCTTGGTCGACACCGTGGACGTTGTTCTGGAGAGCTTTGCGATTGATCAAAAGTTCCTTGGTATTACGTTGTTTGCTCTGGTTCCCAACACGACCGAGTTCCTGGTGAGTCTTGGCTACATGACCGTATGAGGTTGAGAATGAGGCTGACGTTGCATCCCAGAACGCCATTTCTTTCGCCATGAACGGCAACATCGCCCTGTCCATGGAGATTGGCTCCGCCTACGCGCTGCAAGTGTGTATGCTGCAGATTCCGTGCCTGGTGCTCTTCTCTGCCGTCTACCCCAACATCCCTGAGGGTGGCGAGCCGGGCATGTACACGTTCTCCCTGCTGTTCCCGCAGTGGGACATGGTGACGGTGATACTGTGCGTGTTTCTGCTCAGCTACGTGTACGGCGAGGGCAAGAGCAACTACTTCAAGGGCAGCATTCTGATGCTGACGTATCTGGTGGTGGTGATTGGGTACTTTTTTAGCGGCTACACGTCGGACGTGATGGGCCTGGAGCGCTTCGATGTGATGGGCTCGAACGGCCAGTACCAGAGCTACAAGACGATTGGGAGATCGACGAGGGGACAGGCGTTCCGGGCCTAATGGGGTGGTGTATGGGCGGTATTAATCGATAAAGGGTTGTATTCTGGCGGAGAAAAAATAGGTACCAAGGTGTAGGCGGGCGCAGAAAGAAGGCGCTGGGGGCTTCCCTTGCTGTATTTCCATTGGCAGACCATGCCCAAAGACAGGGTGATTGACTAGCATTTGCGGCACGTCAAAAGGTGGATCACCTTCCTGCTCATTGCTTGGGTTGGTATCGTGGGGTGTGTGTGGAGGAGTGTATGAGCACAACGGCTGCGAACAACACAAGCGTGCAGATTGGGACCGGGGGTGCGTTGAAAGGCGCCCGTGTGGCACTGACAGCCCCGTTGGGGAGGTTTCCAAATTTGGCGTTGCAGCAGTCGTTGATTGGTGGCTGCTCGACCGCTGGGCGACAACAGGAAGTTCTCACTGGTGTAAACCCCACCCTCCTCCCGCCTGACTAATGCCCACTCTGCAGACAAGGGACTGGCGCCCGTATTCCGCCCGCCATCCTGCGTTGCCCACGCACATGGAACCGGGGTAGGGGGTGAGACCATTGCGCATCCCTAGTCGACAATGCCATGTGTTTTCCTACCCGTAATCATCTATGGCGAAAGCGGGGGCGGAAGACTGGCTCACCGCGTGTGTCTGCGCAAAGTCGCCGCCCGCGGCCGTTTGGTGTGCGAAAAAAGAATGGAAGGTGACCGGGTCTGAGCCGGAGCAGGAGGGACCCTGCCCCCCCTCCCGGGGGCGGCCCAGGCACCGGCCACGAGAAAGATGAAGCAATTCGAAAAGCGTCGGCGAAAGACCAAAGATCGTATCCAAAAAGACAAATCAGAAATATATCCAAAGAAACAAATCACATAGCCAAGCAACACAAAGGGTGGCCACAGCGTCATGCCGTGCCGACGTGACACGCGGGGTGAGCCGCGTGGCACGGACAGAGGTGTTGCCCCCTCGAGAGACATGTGCAGACATGTCCCCCGCGGGAGACATAATAAGTCCCCTCTGGAAGACATAAAATGTCCCGTTTAGAAGACATAACATGTCCCCCTTGGAAAACATACTAACGTTATGTCCCTCGGGAGACAAATGCCCCCTGCAAGGCGCGGGAAAAGTCAATTTGCTCCTCCAGTGCCGTTGTGGGTATGAAACACGGCGTCAACGGCCGCGACGATGGCCTGCGCGCGCGCCACTGCCTCGGCGGTGGTCGGGGTGGGAGAGGAGAAGCCGGGAGGGGGGCGGAGCGAAGAAGCGCCGGGGTGGTCGGCGGGAATGGTGGCGGACGCGTCGGCGAAGCGCTGGATGCTGTAGTTGAGATGCTCGGGGACCGACTGCATGAGGATAGGACGGGGAGCAGGCTGCTGCTCCTGGGACCTGGATGACGGGATGTTAGGCGTGGGCTTTGCTGAAGGGGTTGATGACATGTGGGATGAGTGGTGGCGGGGACATGGTGGCAAGGTAGACAAGGGCGCGAGGACATGGTGATAAGATGGATCAGAGTGCGGGGAAATGGTGGCAAGATGAATGGGAGTGTGGAGACATCGCGGCGTAGGGGAAAAGAAGGACGAGAACTACTCGCTCAGACAAACTGACGATGGGGAAGGCAGACGTCGTCTTGGAGGAACGGGCGTGGACCCAAGGTCAACGCGCCCATGTAGGCGGACGCTAGAGACAGAGATTGACTTACTGGTTGCTGCAGACGGCAACGCGAGACGAGTTGTCGGCCATGGTGCTCGAGCCAAAGACTAGTAGAAGCGAAGGCGATGCGAACCAAATGACGGACGGTGTGCTTTACACTTTGGGGTAGAGGATTGGAGGCGGGCGAGTTGATGGAGTCGCTGCGTGATTCTGGACAGTGCTGAAGGTGAGCCGTCAGAGGGCCCAAAGTGTATGAACCAGGACTCTGGGTCGGGACTAATGGCTCTTCAGCATCTGTAGGGTTGCCAAAGGGTAAAAAAAAAACAGAAGATGGGCTCTCCTCGTGTCAAAGGTCGAGGGAGGGGCTGACATCTTATATGGTTTGGGTGTCTGCATGGCGTGTTTTGGGCAGCGCGATGCTGAGGTTGACGAGAGCGCAAAGAAGACGCAACAGGTCGCCGTGGACCCCTTAAGACGTTGGCGCTTTGAATGCTAACACAAACCTGTCTCATCGCCGTCTGTCTGTTAGTCACGCGTGGGTTGTGAGGACGGTTCGCGAGGCGTGACTCGCCTGATGTGTACCAACTAGACACCTATGATTCGCGTGCGCGTAGAGTACCTAGTCATATGTACCTGCACACCGCTGGGCTTATGCACGAGGTCCCTGTGGTACCAGCCAATGGCCAGAGTGACTGCAGCAGCTACCTAGGAGAGCGATAGATGGCCTCGGCGGCAGGTAGGGATAGTACAGATGCGCGTCTCCAAGACACGCGTGAATGAGGAGGCACGAGCCGCATCCCAGAGCGACAGCGCATATGCCAACCAGAAGTTGGCACATCATAAGGCTCCCCCCGAATTTTTGCCTCACTCAACCGGACGTCCTGGGGCGTGGCCGGAGCAGTTTGGCTGAGTCAGGGGGGCCGGGGATAAATCATGAGCTCATGAACTTTCAACAAGACGAGTTTCTAGAATCCTTTCCGTGGTCCACGCCGGCCAACAGGGTTGCGAGTTACCAAGAGTGTACGGGGGACGGGGTGGTTCTGACGGACGCGGAGCGAGCCGGCGTGCCGACTTCTCTCTCGCCCAGGGACTGGGTTCATCCAACCTCAGTATTTTTGGCTCTCCCATCTCTGAAGACGAAGAAACAGCGCGGAGACATGCTGCCTTATTGGCACACGCCGCTCAGCCCACGCGAAAGGGTGTCCTGCCCGCCGAGGGGGGAGTTGGGGGGGGGGGGGGAATGGGGGTGAATGAGCTGTATGTAGGTCGTCAAAAAACCAATGGTTCGCCCGGTCGCCTCTTTGCCTCACGCACCAAAAACAACGTCTGCTTCAGGCCCCCCCTCCCATCCCATCTACTGGCCTTTCCCAACGCCTTGTCTTCTGGGAACACGCGGAGCGGGCAAATCAACGCACGCGCCAGAGATTGTGCGCGCTCCTCTCATGCACGCAACCCCGCGTCAATCGAGAATTTATCGTCAACCTGTTATTACAGGGCAGACCGTTGGGCGCAGCTGGAGGCAGAGGCTGCCGGTGCCAGACGGGCTGACCAGCCGCGCTTGACACAGTCGCGGCGGCTCGACCTGCACCGTCGAGGTGGTCTGGCCATGACATAAGGGTAGCAAGGGCAGCTGGGGCGAACAGGATAGAGCGCTTTGGATTACTTCATTATCAGATGGATCACGCGCAACTGATCAAGTATTCATTAATTCGTAGACAGCGGAGTTCCAACCGGTCGGGAAACGGCATGCCACGATCTTGTGTGCGCTGGCGGCAGCAGGAGCTATGAAAATTCCCCGATTGTATCAGCCCCCCGATGGCAGCGTGGGTGAGCTTGTTGTTGGCCCGTAAAGTCGGTTCGGTTGCGGTGCCGTCCGGGGATGTGCGTGTCCCATGCTACCCTAAGGTATACACCGCCGTCGACCTAGTAACAGTCGCTCGTGGTCGCCCTTGTCAACACCGCCAACCTTAGTAGTTTGTACTTCGCACCATACATAGCTGGAGTACAAGGCGCGGCCGGGGCCTGGAGCGTTGCGCAAGCAACAGCAGCACATCATGGGTTGCCGAGCATGCGGGTGCACTTCTCGTTGGGTCCTTATTGTCTACCGGTGAGGAAGCGCTCGACACTTTCTCACAGCCAACAAACATGTTCCTGTCTGGTTGGTCAGCAAGGTGCAAGCCAGCAAGTGATGATGCCAAGTTGGGTACACCTAGCTTGAGAGTAATGAGATACCCGAGCAACAATTGCTTTCACCCGTAGAGAGTAGAAGGCCAAGTGCCCGTCCGCGTCCAACACACTCACGCTCGTTCAAGCGCACTGACCTAGTTATATGGTTAGTCACACAGGGCTGGAAAAGGGGCTCGGAGTATTCCGTCTTGGTTGTCTAGCTCGCGCTCAACAGCTGGGCTCCACCTCGGTGCCGGCCCGTTGACATGACGAGGCTTCTCCGCCCTCGAGCTTGGATTCCAGCCCTCGTACCTGACCGCCGTTGGCCGAGGACAGTTCGAGATCGAGGTAGGCTGCCCATGGGGTTTCGCCCGGGGCCTTGTTGGTCAATGGCCAAACCCGACGGGGGTTAGTCCAACCATGGAAGCTTTGGAACATCTGAGGAAGTTCCCAGCAGTTGCCTGCTAGCCCGCGAAACATTTCCATGGGCATACAGGCAACTAACAGGTATCAAAGGCAAGGACGTACATTACCTTGAGGAACTGAGTCGCAGTGCCTGAAGACAATCACGATGCACGCAAGCAAGCCTCCTGCATCGCTTTCGGAGTATGTGTCGGTTCTGCGCGAACAGCACGTCAGCGGCGCCTTCGCACTATGGAGTGTTTGCACGGTTGCGCCAGCCGCGAGCCATTGCCGTACTTTGCAGCTGATGCCAGCATCTCATGGCAAGGACGGTAAGATGCATGGACACACTTCGCACACTTTTCAAACACTCTGGTACGGCCCAGGTAATCTGGGCAAGGCATATGCAAGGTAGTGGTACCTAAGGCTCGGGCATTTTTCGCCAGGTGCGTCAATGGCTGGATGACCATCAGCCTTGAGTGGCTCCCCCCCTGGACAAATACTGAGTTTCAGTCAGCCAGCACTCTTGCCGCCGTAGGCTAGTGCCCTCGGGCCGTCTGCCCTGGTGGCTGCCCCTCACAGCACCTGGGCAGTCGCTCAGCCTCACCCGGGCTGCAGCCCATCCTGCCCCAGGCAGCCACGCATGCCATCGCCCAGGCGCTGTGCACTGGCCGTGCAGCGCACCGTCTGCCACTGCCACAATAGGCTGCCTTCCTGCTCCATTGTTCACGTTCACCGACTGCCTCAACACCATACTGTGCACTACCTACTCTCTTCATTACCCCCCCTTTCAAACCCTTTCACTCATCTCCTGTTTCTGTTTTGCAATCCTTCTCTACCGCATCCGACAAATATTCGTCTCATTCGAACGTCCGCCATCACACTGACGCCGTCTCTCTCGTCGGCATCCGTCATGTGCCCGCCGACTGGTGCCCGATAAACATACCCCAGGCAGGCGAACCCAACGAACCGAACAGACCTGGTTCCTGCCTCAAGTACCGCCTGTCAACATCCCGCAACTTCTCCCTGCTAATGTCTGTGTCGTAGGAGCAGCCAAAGAGGCCAGGGCACTCGCGGCGCTATCTGCATTTCGCGTTTCGTTATCGCCAATCGTGCACGATCCCCAGCTTCGCCATGCCGACCGCCGCGTTCAATGTCCCTCCGCAGTACCGTAGATTTACCCTGTTTCCCCATCTGCCGCCAGAGATTCGCCTCCGAGTGTGGGAGGAATACTTGAAGAGTCCTGGCGTCAGCTTTGTCAAAGTCGAGCCCTCCGAGACGGCATGGCGCTCCCATTTCCTCATGCCCTTGTCTTTCATGCAAGACGACGACGACCAAGACCATCCGGAGTTGCATCTCGATGAGGTTTCGCTCGCCATCAAGAAGGAATCTGTCGTCAAGCCACCTCTTTCGGCCCGTCTGGTTGCCTTCTACCCCGTTCGCGTCGCCGACATCAGCAACTACAACATGCTCCACGCTGACCTTATCACCATGAGCCGCACGTACAGCGAGTCCTGGACCCTCGCCAGACAGCTGGCCTCACGCGAGGGGGCGCTGCGTCTCGACAACGGCATGCTCGTTGCGCTGGATGGGTCTCAGGATCTCATCACCCTCGACTACCTTCCGCCCGACCTGCACCAAACTGACCGCGCCCTAGAGGTCAACATTTCTTGCCCCGGCCTCGAAAAGATTCGAAGAGCCGCAGTACGCGTCTCACCCATGTGGAGGCCGGCCAGGACCTATCCAGCCAAGTGCAAGACGTGTCAAGAGGTGCATGAGGTGCGCGATGGGGGCAACTGCCCGACGCACTTGTACCAGTTCCTTGCCAGGCACCTACCGAACCTCGAGGAGTTCTACCTATTGGACTATTTTGTCGTTGAGAAGTCTGATTCCGAGAAGGCTACTTGGGACATTCTTTACGGGAACGGACACGACGGTGCCGAGAATGCTTGCCCAGGATCGCACCAACGCACGTTCCGCGCAAAGGATCGCATCTTCCACGAGATTGTCGGCGACGGATCAAGCGACCGCGCCTGGAAGACGGATTCCAAGACTGGAAAGATTCGAGATTGGCTTCAAGACAGTTTCGTTCGCTACAGCAACAAGAGCCCTCTCTCTCGTCACGAATCTCCTGAACAGGTCCACTTCGGTATTCTCGCATGTCAGTTCAATATCTTGCCTCCGTCCCCTTCCAAAGCCAAGACGTACCCGTCCTCAGGAAAGCTTCGACCCGCGCGAGAGAGGCCGACCAAAACCAAGCCCAGCCAAGGCGGTCTGTTCTTTGGTGGTTCATTGGCAACGGCTTCTACACTATTTCTTGACGAGCCTGGAACCAGCCTGGGCAGGCTTTTTGATGGAGAGGTGGCCACTGCTTGGGACGTCGGAGTGCAGAACGAGATTTTGAGACAACGACCAGAGCCAGTACATGCAGACGCAGACGTTGCTCCGCAACTTGTGCCTGAACGCGACCAGCCACGCTCATGGGGCGGCATGTTGTTTTCGTTTGGGGGCATCAGTCGGATTTCCTTTCGTTTCACGTTTTCCTTGTTCAACGGCTCGGTCAGACGATGGGCTGGCTTCTAGAGGCTAGAAATACCCCGAAGAACGTTGGGATCCTGGCGGTTTGGCACGGCTTGGTCTGGGACTGGGTCTCTGGCTCTCCTTTGTAGTGGCGTACTGGATGGAGAGTGTATTTTGTACGAGCTCACGAACCTAGAACACAGACTGGCAGCATCCGGGAAACGCCGCATGATATGGACATGCACTAGCACAAGCTTGTATTTAGCAACGGCCGAATGTCTAGAGAAACTCCTTGATGGCAGCCCAGAAGGCGTCTGGCTCTTCGCACATGGGAAGGTGACCAGATTTTGGGATAACCTTCAACTCTGCGCCCTCGGCCCCGAGTAACGATTTGAAGCCGTCCATGGCCTTGACGAGTGCACCTTTCGCGTCCTCCTCGCCCACCACGAGCAGGCTCGGCACCCTGCAGCTCGGCATTTGGGCCTTCATGTCGTAGTCCCACAGGGCGGTGCAGCTGTGCTTGAAGCCGTCGACGTCATTCCCCGCTACCATCTCGGTCATCCACCTCACCAAATCGGCCGTGTGCATGCTGTTTGGGTGGAACCACCGCGCGACGGTCTGCTCAGCGAGAGTCGCGATGCCATTCCCGCCGTCGCTCTCCGCGAGCGCGACGCGGTCCTTCCAAGCCTGGGTGTTGGCGGGGCTGGACACGGCGTTGAAGTCGCAGGCGATGAGGCGGGCGACGCGGCGGGGACGGTCGAGCACGAAGCGGAGGGCCGTGGCGCCGCCCATGGAGACGCCGACGAGGGCGTGCAGCGCGGGGACGCGCAGCGCGTCGAGCAGGTGCGCGAGGTCAGAGGCGAGGGTCTCGAGGGTGGCGGCGACGGGGCCGTGCTGCTGCTGCGGGACGGCGCGCCGCCCGCGGGTGTCGTAGCGCAGGATGCGCAGGTCCGGGCGCGCGCGCTTGAGCGTGGCGACGAGGGGGTCCCACATGTGGAGGGACGTGAGGAGCGAGTTGCAGAAGGCGACGGTCGGGGCGCGGGGAGAGGGGTTGCCCTCAAGTCGGTAGGGCAGGACGAGCCCGTCGGGTGTCGATATGTAGGACGTGAGGACCGGGTCTGCGCCCGGGACGGTCGAGGTCTTGCCGTCGGGGGATGTGAACGCCGCCGCCGCCGCGTCGGGGAGGGCGGAGAGCGACTCGAGGTCGCGCGGCGCGGGGCCGAAGACGTAGAAGAGCGACCACGTATGCCGGCCCTTGGACACGACGTACTTGTCAAACACCTCTGTCCGCCAGGGCGTGTCCATCGACGCCTTGTGCTCCTCTCCCCCAAGACCGTTATCCCTCGCGTAGTCGTGTAACGCAAAGTACATGACCTCTTCGCCGCCGCCGCCGCCGCCGCCGCCGGCTCCATCATCCTCGAGCGCCGTCGAAGGCTTGTAGAGCCGCGAGCGCCGCCACCCGGGCACCTTGGCGAGCATCCCGGCGTGTTCGTCGACGAACCACTTGGCGTACGCATCGCCCGCGGCAGGCCCGTCGTCCCCGCATAGCCGGACCTCGACAGCGACAGTGACGATGATGCCACTAGCGTCTTCGTCTTCGTCGTCGGTGGCGAGGTTCTCGAGGGGCGTAAACAGCGGCGAGGCCCGCGTGTGCAGCAGGTCGAAGAAGCGGCGTCGGACGTCGACCTGCGCGATGGTGATGGCCTCGCGCGGGGACCGCTCGGCGCGGAGGGAGGTGTAGGTCGGGGTGGCGAGGAGGGACATGTCGGTGACGTCGTAGACGGCCATGAAGCCGGGCTGCTGGTCATGGCTGCCCTCGCCGCCGCCGCCGCCGCCACCACCACCACCAGAGGATGTGGGGGAGGAGCGGTAGCGCAGACCGTTGGTGAAGATGTGGGGGATGCGCAGGCGCGTGGGACCGTGCTCGTTGTTGTACCACTCGTGGAACTGTGCGAGCGGGAGGCCGGGCTTCGGCTGCATCGTCACGTAGAGGATGCCCGGGGACGACATGTTGATGGCGGGCGGGATAGATGGACGATGGCTAGATAGGTAGATGGCTGCGGTGAAGTGATCGCGGGCGGGGCGATGCGGTGCGAGACCCGGGGCCTCGGGAAGCGGGAAGGTTAGTTCGAGAGTCGAGATGGCTTTACGAAAGGCCCCCGAGGGCGAGGTTGAAGGTTGTCTGAAGGAACAGGACGCGGCATGGCAACGGGTGGTGTTATGTATGGTGGAGGTTGGAGACGGTGCTTCAAGGTGGTAGTTGAGCTAACAAGTCGGCAAATGGGGTCGGGTTTACCCACGGGTGGTAAATGTTTAGCCCCGCGATGCCATCATACACAGACCAGAGGGTTTGAGGTGGACCCTGGACCCCGCACTCACCGAGAGCTCACCGTGGGGTACGTGCGTGTGTCATTGTGTGATGTCTCACCCGGACCGGCACGTATTTGTCTACCCAAGTGCGATGTAGTGGCTCTGCCTGTTCAGAAGATGCCGTCTGCTCATCCCGTTCTATACGGCTGTGTCGTGAGGATTGTTTGTCATTGTGGGTGCTCACTTCCGCATGACGCCGCGTTTACTTCAATTGCTGGGCTGATGGTAGCGACCTGTCAAAGGATGGGCTACGAGGTGACTACGTGCGTTTCGAGTCCTCAATCCACCAAGAGTGTCGGATGTCTCCTTATAGACAATATGACAATGTCCATACCAAGTACCTACGCTCGGCAGTGTCTGAGGTTCGTTTGTGGACCCTGAGGTGTCCTGGGACCTGGCCGATGCCGCGATGCCCCAGACGGGCCAAGCTCCAGGGGAGGGTACCTGTGCTTGTGGTGGGGTCTGCAGGGTCCTCGGCTGTCACCAGGTACCTTCCATACAATTTAGGTACCTTACTGACGCCTTCCAGGCCCGCAGGGGCCCAAGCTCCGGCATCCACCCACTGCTGGCAGCTGGAGCTCCCCACCATAGCAAAACATGCGAAATTGAACAAATGACCCCCAGGGCTGACCGTCTGCCGCAGAAGCTCATGGAAGCAGAGTTGCTTCGCCTGCGATTCCCACCCAAGACCCTCTCGACCACTAACCCCCCAGCTGCGTGTAACCTAGGTAGTACGTAGCTGCATCTCGTCGGCCTCCTCCCCTCAAGACTGCCCGTGTCACCCACCCCGCTACGCTCTCCATTGGCACCTTGCGGCTCGTTGTCGATGGTCCACTGCTTACTGTTGGGGTGTGACGCACGTATTTCACGTCCAGTCTTGCCTTTGGCCCGATTTCCCCATTCCCCGCTTGCCTTTGATGGCCGCTCGACAAGCTGCTCCTTCTCAATCGTGGCCTCTTCCTCCCGGCAGGTCAATCTAACGTCCACGATGCCATGGAGGTCTTTCTGAGCAACGTCAACGTGAGCCTCTCCGAAGACTCGCTCAAGAAGGAGCTCACGCCCTTTCTCAACGTCCTCGGCATCGCAGACTGGACTGTGGACAAGGCGAAGCGAAAGCCACACGCGTTTCTCTCATTTCTCAAAGCTAGCGATGGCAAACGCTTCTTGGACCGACACGGAAAGGTCCCGGCCCCGAACCCAGCAGGCGGAGATGGTGGGCACCACTACTATCCTCCGCAAACGCAAACGCAGCCCCATCACAACGGCCGCACTCGGGACATTCCGAGGCTTTACATCCTGTCCACGCCCATCTTTGCCCAGCAGAGTTCTCGAAATGTCAAAGACTTGACCCTGAGTCATCTTCGTCATGAGCGCGACGAGCGACAGCGCGCCCCAAACGATGGCCACCGTGCTCCTGCCATTGTTTGTGATGTTGGAGAAATCGCCTGCGGCAAAATGGTCTTCGCCGACTTAACATCCAACCTGACATTTGTGCGCCAGTCCTCGTTGCGCGAGTCCGGTTATGCCAAATTCGGTCGCCAATGCTTGGTGATAACGCTCGGCGCCAACATCCGGATCGACGTCCCCTACGATCTCATCCAAGACCTCGTCGCAGACAACAGACGGCAGACCATCACGCTAGTCCTTGAGGAGCCTCCCAGGTTCTACAAGCAGATGGTAAACGTGTCGCTCAACTCGATACAGACATGGGAGCGGCAGACAACTGGCTCATGGCCAGACCACTCCAAATATGTCGCTCACTGTCTGGTCTACGAGCTTACACTTACAAAGGAGTACTGGCCAACAGTTCTGAGCTTAAAAGCACAAGATATCTTGCCGGTGAGCCAGCAAGGTATCACGGTGGACATGTCGCCAAAACCGATCGTCCACGACTATGTGACTGCCATGTCGTCATTCGAAGGCAAAATGCAAACCCTCGGAACATCCAGAGACGTCATCCTGCCATTTCCAGTCTTTTTCCTGGTGCAGCAACTTGTTTGGAACAACTACCTTCATCCCTTCAGCGGTCTTCGCGTGCTCGACATCGTCGAGCGCACGGCCAAGGAACCCAAGTGGAAGGGTAAACTCCCGTTCACCACTGACACGATGAAGCCGCTGTTTCAGAAAATCCCTTACCCAGTTCCTGGTACTGATCCCCCACAACTTGATCCGGCGCGCTTCATGGCCACTGTCATCGACACCGAGCTTGAGCTTCGCAGCCAAGACCCTCTACGATCTGGAGTCTACGGTCAACGATTACCGCCGCACCAGGCTTGGGTATTCAAGGCCATGGTGACCCCAACGCGTATTTTGCTCTCGGGCCCCGATGCAGAGAGCAAGAACAGGGTGCTGCGGATGTTTCCGAGTCACGGAGACCATTTCCTGCGAGTATCCTTCTGCGACGAAAATGGCCAGGACCTCTCCTTCAACCCCAAAATCTCTAACGACATGGTTTTCCAGCGTTATCACGATGTTCTCCAGGACGGTATCCGCATCGCTGGTAGACATTTCTCCTTCCTTGGCTTCTCCCACTCGTCGCTCCGATCGCACTCGACGTGGTTCCTCGCCCCATTTCTCGATGCCAACTTCCAGCGACACGATCACGACACGATACTCAAGACATTAGGTGACTTCAGTGACATTCGAGTCGCCGCGAAATGTGCAGCGCGGATAGGCCAGGCGTTCTCAGAGACACCATATGCAGTGGACTTGTTCAAGGCCAATATCAAAACCCGCTATATTCCAGATGTCAAGTCCGCGGATGGCACACGCGTCTTCAGTGATGGCGTTGGGACAATCTCATGGGACGCAATGGAGGAGGTTTGGTGTGCCCTGCCAATGCGGTCTGCAGCGCCAACCTGCTTTCAGATCCGCTATGGCGGCTACAAAGGCATGTTAGCGCTGGATGCGACGCTTCACGGTAAGGTGATTTGCCTGCGCAAAGAGTCCATGATGAAGTTCCCCAGCCGCGACATGATGGAGCTTGGCATTTGCGACGTGGCGTCCAGACCGCTACGTTTGGTTCTCAACCGGCAAGTCATCAAGATTCTCGAGGATATGGGTACGAGCGACGACTGGTTCCTCGCGCTGCAGAACAAGGCGCTTAATATGCTCCGCGCTGTCACCGCTAGCGCAACCAACACGGCCACCTTCCTGCGGTATCAAGACGTTGGGAGCGCAGTGGGCCTTCCATCTTTTGTCAAACAACTGGATAAGATGGGAATCGACTATCGGCGAGACAGGTTTCTCAAATCTGTCGTTGAGCATGTGGTTCTTCGCGAACTCCGACTGTTGAAGCACAAGGCCCGCATCCCAGTCGATAAAGGTGTCACCCTCTTCGGCATCATGGACGAGACGGGGTTCCTTGAAGAGAACGAGGTCTATGTCACGTATGACAAGACTTACGCCAGAAGCGGCGCTCGCATGGACCCGACATTGGCAGACGGACCTGTTATTGTGACCCGTTGCCCGGCACTGCATCCCGGCGACGTGCAGTGTGTCACAATGGTGACGCCTCCAGAGACGCATCCTCTGCGAAGCCTTCAGAACTGCATCGTATTTAGCCGGAAAGGCTCACGCGATCTTCCCAGTCAGCTCAGCGGTGGAGACCTCGACGGAGACCTTTACAACGTCATCTGGGACGCGAGAGCAAAGCCCAGGCGCACGTTTCCGCCGGCCGACTATCCGAGAGTGACTCCCCCAGAGCTGGATCGACAAGTTACCCGCGACGACATCGCCGAATTCTTCATCAACTTCATGAAGTCGGATATCCTGGGCTTGATTGCCAATCGCCATCAGATTCTGGCAGACGTCGAGCATGACGGCACCAATGACCCTAGCTGCATCAAGCTGGCGGAGATGCACTCGACCGCAGTCGATTATTCTAAAACTGGCATTGCTGTGTCTCTCTTCGATATGCCCAAAGCGCCCAGATCGCGGCCTGATTTGTAAGTTTCCTCTCAGCTTGAGCGAAGCCACAGGCTGACTCGTGTTGTGTATAGTCTCGCACCAGCGCCCCCAGTAAAAGTATATGACCTTGGTGAGATCAGCCACATACTGGATCACGCGGACGGCGACGATGATGGTGAAGACGGCATGGGTCGGATTCGGCACCGGTTCCACCGCTCCGAGAAGATCCTCGGACGCCTTTATCGCGATGTCGACGAGAAGAAGATATGGAATGAACACATTCACCGCAAAATTGCCATGGACGGCCCTTCAGTTTGGGACCAGCTCATGGGACGAGTGCAAGCCGAACTATACTCGTACGGAATCAAGACGGCGTACACGCAGTACTCGGAGCAAGCTTGGAAGATCCGCAACCTGTAAGTCCGTCCCAGCTTTGACTGTTCAAACCTCTCGTTGACAGGCAGCAGGTACGAGGATGCCATGTCGGAAAACATGTGGCACTATTCGGATAATCCCCGTACATGCATTTCGGAAGCCGAGGTCTTTTGTGGCTCGGTTTTAAACAAGGCAGGAACGCAGACGCGACAGCAGCGAGAGGCGTCTATTCGGCTCAAGGACGAGACAGACCGGGTGATGACGTGGATCGCCAAGCTGATTCGCGACCCTAGCCGCGTCACGGGTACGGAGACGGCAAGTGATGGCACGGTCGATGCAAGCGACGAAGACGACGGGTACGAGGCGATCCAGCTGTCGTGGGCATGCCTGGTCGTCGGCTGCATCAACGATGTCAACGAGGCTCACCCGTCTTATCGCGGCACCGGGGAGCTCGAGAGCTTTCGCGTCGTCGCGGCGACTTGCTTACTTAAAGAGCTGAATGGCCTCAGCGTCAATGGTCTTGCCAGGGGGACTTTGGCGGTTCGGGACCGGCAAGCCATATCGCGAGCTTTTACAGGCGCATTTTTTGGCGGGCCGCTGGCCCAGGAGAAGGTTGCCACTGCCCTCCTGGTGAAGGACCTCGAGAAAGTCAGCCTCGACTAGGCACCCAGAAGGGTCTGACATGCCAAACAATGTAATAGTCACTTGTATCAGGTTGACTTTGCACCACTGCTGTGTAGCCTGATCTAAAGGCTAACTTGGCGTACTAACGTTAGGTCTAAGGAAAGTTTACGGCGGCGCGATGTATATTCAATACCATGCAACAGGACAACAGCAGTCGGCTGCGAACCTGGCATATCCTGATCCAAGTGAAGTGTAGGATGAATCATTAAGTCATGTAGAGTACGGGTGATACTAGTCATCGCCGTGGTAATGGGCGCAGCTAGCACAGACGCCATGAAGTGGCTTGGCTGGATGGCCTTGCTATTAGAGCATAAGGTTACCTGGGCGAAGCCGACTGCCATCCGCTTTGCAATACTCGAGAAATTCATTCTTCACCCGTCATTTATCGTGTGTCTTGTCGAGCACAGAGCCGTGGGTACGACCGGAATTACGGCAAACCGTCGACAGGATATACGTGCCGAGCAACAGACAAGACGGCTCATCATGGACAAGGTGGACAGCGGTTCACAGCATGGACGAGATGCTTCTAGGGGCTGGGGCTACCCCTGGGCAACAGCAGGCAACGGGAGCCGAGGGTCCGTCGATGAGGAGACGGGTGCCGTCCTGGCCTCGAATGATGGCGAGGATGGCCCACAGATCCCGCTCCAAGACCTCTCCTCACTTAGTCTGACGGCGGTCGAGCCCAAACCGCCACCCACGTTTCTCGACCAGCTTCGGCGCCTGCCCCCCGAGGTCTGGCTCGAGATTCTGGGGTATCTGAGCCTCGGAGAAGTCATACGGCTGAGGCGGACCTGCTTTCCCCTCTACCAAAGTATCCCGAGCTCAGCTTTTGCGGCTGTGTTCCGGCACAGGCTGGCCAAGCTCTCGCTCCGGACCTGTCGCAGATGCCTCACGACGGCAAGGTCCTGTCGGCACCTGCTGCAGCCCTTAATCCGACCGCTGGCCCCGCCGTACATGCTGGTCGCGGAGTGCGTCCCCTGCAAGGCCCAACGAGGCGGCATAGAGCCCGAGGGTGAGTGGTGGCTCCTGGGCCGGAGGGCCTTCATGTGCGGCTTCTGCGGGTACCCGACCGACGCCCCGGGCTGGATAGGGACGGGCTTGCGGTTGCACGGCTACTGCCGCGAGAGGTACGGGTACTTGAGGACCGCGGCGTACTTTTTCGCCTTTCTGCCCGTGCCGCTGGTCCTTGGCTTCGTCTGGTTCATTGCCACGAGTAGTGAAGCTGGCCGGATCACTAATGCTTTGCTCGGGGTGAGTAGCCTTACTGCGTCCTAGTCTTTTTCCTTTCCCTTGGTTAAAGGAGTAGCAACTGACTCTCGATAACCGGACACCGGAAATACAGGCAGAATGTTGCGTCCCAGTTTTATCCTTTATAATGCTTGCCTATCCACAGGCGGTGCTGAGGCTCCATCACTTTGCGGCACTGCTGAGCTTAGCCGCGGTGATTGTCGCTACAGTGGTTATTACGAGGATTACGTCTTGGATGAGCTATCATGACACCGCAGACGGCAAGTGGAAGCTTCTCTTCGGCGCGCTTGTAGTCGTTGTGTAAGAGCCCGCGCCCCACCTCCCCCCCGCGTAATACGTGCTTCAACAGACCATGGGCTGATCTGCTGCGCCCCAGGACGATCAAATCCCTCCACTTCGTGGGCAACGTCATTCTCATGCTAGAATACAAGCACTGGCAAAACATGAGGCCTCATTCGGCGTGGCCACGACGTGCCCTCGCAGTGATGCTGAAGCTGGCCGCTATGCTCGCCAATCCGCTGTACCTGGAGCAGGTTTACCCGGGGCGATACACGCCAATGTGGCTCAGAAACGTGCTGGATCGCCTCAGTGGACGGCAGCGTTGGCAGAACGGCGACGTTGAGCTGGCGGTTTGATCCGGACAAGGCGAGGTGACGCGCTCGTGGCACCCAGGCAATGCAGGTTGACCTCCATTCATTCTACACCGGAGTTTGCTGCCGCTTGAGCTCGACAGATGAACAGGCACCGACGTCGGTTTGGGTTAAGCGGCTTCCCCGCGCGTTGCCCATCCCCAAGGGTTCGGAACCGGAGCTCGGGGAGCGTCGCGGGTGGTGCTTTTCCACCACTCTGAACAGTTTCCCCACGCCAGACATGATGGACCCTTGGGGCTTGCAGCAAACTAGAAGTCGGTTTATCCGGGGAAGAAGAAGCCTCCAACGATGATCGACCAAAGAGGTTGTTTGTTGCTGATGCCGCCACAGTTCATCCGCGCGGCACGCGGGGGACCTGAGTTGGACCAGGGGTCATCGGAGCTTGATTGGTGGGTTATCTCCAGAATTGAACTGACCACAGTCGACTTCAACTACAATTCTAATCACGGGGGGTGCCAGCGACGTGGACATGAGGTATAGTTTGAGAGTTATAAGCCATGGGGCGTCTCCGCCGTTGACCCCATCCCCGTCTCCCGGGCAGGGCACCGGTCAACGCTGCTCGCAAGACATACCCCTGACTCCTGGACCACAATGCAGCTGCTGCTGTTCGCTCTGCTGCCTCTCGCGGCGTCCGCCAGCGCCGTTCGTGGGAGCTCTTCCCGGGTCCCCAACACGGTCGTCATCGACGGCGAGCGCCTCGCCTCGGCCAAGGATCGGCTCTGGTCGTCGCGGCACCACCCGGATCCGGAGCTGCGGGCGGCGCTCGGGCGCCTCACGGCGCAGGCCGACGTTTGGCTGAAGCAAGGCCCCTGGACGGTGACGACGAAGACGACGGCGCCGCCCAACGGCACGATCCACGACTACGCGTCGCAGGCGCCGTACTGGTGGCCCAACCCCGACACGCCCGACGGCTGCCCGTACGTGCAACGCGACGGCGTGCGCAACCCCGAGGCGGACCAGTATCAGGACCGGCTGGCCGTGGGCCGCATGTTCAACTCGACGTACGTGCTCTCGCTGGCGTGGTACTACACGGGCCGGGAGGCGTACGCGCGGCACGCGGCCGACATCCTGCGGACGTGGTTCCTCGACCCGGCGACGGCCATGAACCCCAACCTGGACCACGCGCAGATCATCCCCTGCGCCAACACGGGCCGGGCCATCGGCATCATCGACTTCAGCCAGGAGTACACCAACGTGCTCGACGCCGTCGCCGTGCTCGAGTCTGGCAGCAGCGGTGGCAGCGGCCATGGCGGCGACGCAGCGCCGGGCTGGTCGCGCGCCGACTCGGCAGCCTTCCTGGCGTGGAACAGGCGCTTCCTGACGTGGCTGACCGAATCGCCCTTTGGCAAGGAGGAGGCCTCGCAGAGCAACAACCACGGCACCTTTGCCAACATGCAAATCTCGGCGCTCGCGCTCTTCGTCGGCGACCGGTCCCTCGCGCGCGCCACCTCGGCCCTCGCGCGGGGGCTCATCGACAGCCAGATCACGGCCAACGGGTCGCAGCCGCAGGAGCTGGCCCGCACGCGCAGCTGGCACTACTCCAACTTCAACCTCGGGGCGCACCTGCGGTGGGCGCTCGTCGCGCGCAAGGTCGGCGTCGACCTCTTCGGCTACGCGGGCCCGCAGGGGCAGTCGGTGCTGCGGGCCGCCGCGTTCGAGGTGCCGGCGGCCGTGGCCGGCGCGTCGCCGACGACGTGGCCGTACGACGACATCGAGTTTGTGCGCTACGCGGCGACGGACAATGTGCGCGCGGCGGCAGACGCGGGGCTGTGCGCGGCGAGGCGCGCGGTGAAGCGCGGTGAGCTGCAGGCGCCCCCCGGAGGAGACATTTCCGTGCTGAGGCCTGCGCCGCAGCAGCTCGACAGCATTGTCACGCTGTAGGGGCTGGACGGTGTGTGTGTGTGTGCGCGTTCTCGCTTTTGCTATGTGCCAGGCAGGGGGGTAACGGGAGGGGAGGAAGGAAGGAAGGGGGAGATAGAGAGAAGGGGGGTTCGATAAAGGGAAGATGGAGGAGAGAAATTGGCGACAGAGAGAGAGAAAACGAGTGTCGGCGCCGGTGTCCGTGTCTAGAATCATGGCATCTGTCTTGAGCATATTCATCCGCAGCTGTTCTTATCACTCCCCCGCCGTCTGTTTAGGCGCATGCAAACAGTCGTTCATCATTCATCATCATCCATGTACACCGCTTTACAAACAACTCCCCTCGGCACGGTGCCCTTCTGGATTCGGAGCGGCGACGTAGGATCATACATAGTCCACACCCATTGATATGACTAGACCAACCAACCTCCGACGGCAGATGGAGACCTTGAGGAACGAAGTCCTCAGCGGTCCTGACATCAGCACGGGTCTCTGGCCACTGAGCTAGCTTAGAGGGACAGGCAATAGCTCCGGCCCTGGCCTTAGGGGAAGGGGAAGGGGGAAACCGTGGTCTGTCTTTACGTAGTTGTGATAGCAGAGAAAACGCCGGTAGATTGTCCATTGGGCTAATAGGAATGAAGCTTCAAAAACTGGTCTCTCAACCACCTGAAGGATGTAAAAACTGGCCCATAGAAATCCTTTCGGAACTTCGTTCCTCAAGGCATTCCTACTTCCAGGACAAGGGATGAACAGGATATTGAAGAGACGTGGTCTGGAAGATGATGTCCCATCTGCCAACTGGAGACAGTGGACAAGATTTCTCAAACTCTGGAAGATGGCCGCCTGCAGGTGTCTAGATAGGTGCTTATGGATTCAACGTGCTCTGATGTGAATGTCCCCAGGGCGGAGCAGCAGTTGCAGCGGGAGGACGGTCGTCGTCGAGAGCCTAGTTATTTCATTTCATCAGTTGAAAAATGTGCGGACTCGCTTGTTGCTTTTTGCCGAAATGTAGCGCCGGCGCATGGCACGTTGCGGCTGCTGATGAGACTCGGATGAGTGACACCGCACTATGTATGCATGACTTGCAAACCCGCCCTCGGCTCTCAACCACATGGCCGTCCATCACATACATGGTTATAGGTTGCCTTCCCCTGTAACTGCTCTTCTTCAGTGGGGGCTGGCAGAGCATGGACGGGCAGTGCTGCAGCTACGTACTGCCGCCAACCTGTCGACCCCGCCGCGGGCCGCTGCGGGGAACAGCCAACTAACTAAGGTTCCTTCCCGCCGTGGTTAGGTAAGTTAGCTACTAGATAAAGAACCGGCTATCCTACGTCCAAGGGTCCCTTTTTTGATGGTCAAGTAAAGTATTCGTACATGACTAAGTATCCAGTGCTGCGCCGACACGTAGGAGGGGAAATCATGGAATCCAAATTCGGGGCTGGGAACTCGGCATTGACATTGGGCAGCTGTCCTCCTCCTCCCTCTCTCGACCCAACAAGTGTGAGTTGGGGGAGGGGTGATTAAGTTGGCATGAAGCCGTCCGGATGGGGCCAAGCCTCAGTCGTGTCGATTCGGGATCCGTCCAAGTGCGTGGGGGGAGGACATGGACTGCAGGTACGATATAACGTTGTAATACTATGCTTGCTTGTTGTAAGTTGTCGGGAGTGCATCGCATCCCACTGTTACTGAAGTTATTAGCATGTCGGATCGGGGCCTTCATGTTGTCAAGGGCGCGACGACGACCTACATGCTGTTCAATCTGCATCGCAGAAGCTGCGCCCTCTGCCCCGTAGTCGTCCATCCATTAAGGTTCACGATTCTACTTTATTGGTACTAGGTAGGCATGTTTAGCGGTAACTATGCAGTACCGTTTTCAACTCTCGACCCCTCCAACACCACCACCTGCATCCCTCCCCCTCATCCCCATCCACTTTGTTGCTCGTCGTCCTTCTTCTCCTCCCCCACATCCCCCTCTCCTGGGCCTTCTTCCCCTCATCTTCATCCGCCTTCTCAGCTTGCCGAGTGCTCTCGTGAGGTCCTCTGTCTGTCACTCGTATAAGCGAGACGCCTGGACCCGCGCAGTCCGCCCTCCCGTCCGGCAGGACTCAAGCACCAGACAGCCACCTACCCAGCCAGCCTGCCCGGCTTCCATCGTCACCAGCCAGCTACCCGGGCAGCTCCCCCCCATCGCGAGGAGAGCAACCGTCCAGCCGCGCTTCAACAGCGACAACGCCAGAAACACCCCCTCGTTGTCCTACTCTACCTCCCTCCGCCCGCAGCAACAGCAGCATCATCGCCATCACCACCACAATGGCCTCCACGACAACGACGACGATCCGCGTCGCCACGGCCTCCCCCGCCACGGGCCCCTCCCGCGCCGCCACCCTCGCCCACCTAGAGGCCCTCGCCCGGCGCGCCGCCCCCGCCGACCTGCTGCTCCTGCCCGAGGCCTACATCGGCGGGTACCCGCGCGGCAGCGCCTTTGGCTGCGTCGTCGGCGACCGCAGCGCCGCCGGCCGCGACGAGTACGCCCGCTACTACGACGCCGCCGTCGACCTCGGCGACACGGTCGGCGAGGGAGGCGCCGGCGCCGGCGACCGCTGGGTGCGCCGTGAGTTGGCCTCCGTCGCCGCAAGGGACCCCAAGACGGCGGTGGTGGATGATGCTGCTACTACTAGTGGTGGTGCGTCACTGCCGCCGGCGAGGGGCGACGGCACGAGGGAGGAGCTGGAGCGCATCGCCCGCGACACGGGCGTCTTCGTCGTCACGGGCCTCATCGAAAAGGCCGGCGGGAGCCTGTATTGCGCCGTCGTCTACGTGTGCCCGCGCGAGGGCATCATTGGCAAGCGGCGCAAAGTCTTGCCCGTAAGTGTCAACCAACCCTTTCCTCTCGCTCCTCCATCCATCCATCCATCCCCATCATCATCTCTCCTCCGACTCTCCTCCACCCGTCCGCCTACCCGCGTACAACGACACAGACAAGAGAAAGAGATGAGTAGCTGCACACAAAACATGATGCTGATTCGTACCATGCAAATCAACAGACCGGCACCGAGCGCCTCGTCTGGGCCCAGGGCTCGCCCGCGACCCTCCGCGCCGTCAGCACCACCCTCCGCGGCGTCCGCGTCAACCTCGCCGCCGCCATCTGCTGGGAAAACTACATGCCGCTGCTGCGCCAGAGCCTGTACGCGCAAAACGTCAACCTCTACCTGGCGCCCACGGCCGACGGCCGCGACGCCTGGCTCGGGCTCATGCGCACCGTCGGCGTCGAGGGGCGCTGCTTCGTCGTGAGCAGCAACATGTGTGTGCGCTCCGCCGATGGCCCTCCCTCCTCTCAGCAGCAGCAGCAGCAGCAGCAGCAGGCCAGCCACGCGCAGACGCATCGTGTCCCGCCACCGCCGGCGGCGAGGAGAAACTCCACCATCACCGAGGAGGGCTTCGAAATCGCCCTCCCCCACAGCAGCTCCAGCACCAGCACCAGCCCGCAGCAGCGACACCACCCACAGCACAAGCGCCGCAAGTCCGTCTTTGACGAAGACGGCAACGAGATTGTCCTATGCTGCGACGCAGATGACAACGACGATGCCGTCGCTGGCGATCTAAACGGCGCCGGCGCGAAACACGTCAACGGCACGAGCAGCGCCACGCTGACAACGACGACGGCGACAAACGGCACGACAACGATGACAGGAGGAGGAAGCGGCGGCAGTACCTCCTTCTCCTCGCGCGGCGGCTCGTGCATCGTCTCGCCGTTTGGCGACGTGCTCGCCGGCCCGCAGTGGGAGGACGACGAGGGCATCATCTACGCGGACATTGACCTGCGCGACTGCATCCGCGGGCGGCTCGACCTCGACGCCGCGGGGAGCTACTCGCGCAACGACTCGTTTACGCTGACGGTCCGGGGGCTGGACTTGGATCCGCTGCCTTATTGAGTCGGCGCCTCTGAAGAGGGGGAAACAAAAAAGAGAGGGAGATTGCATGACGGGGGTGGTCACAGAGTGGGACACTTATGCGAGTGAGGGCGTGCGTGCGTGCGTGCGTGCGTGCGTGCGTGGGGTGTATGTCTGTCTTGTACAAATATAGTGCCACGGCATCGTGTTTGAACCTGTGTGCATATATAAGTAGTCAATCAGAGCCATCATGAAATCAGATCCAATGTGTTTGTAGCTACGCTAATGAAATCAAGACCCTGCGCTGTACCATGCTGGGTAAAAAAGAACAGACACAGACAGTCGTTCGCTACTACTAATGCTCCCATGCTTCCCAACATGTCCTGATCCAAATCGAAAACTCCACGCAATGCTGCGAGAAAAACAAAAAAAATTCCCATAAAATGCAGATACAACGCCATCATGAGTACTTCCTGGGCCCGCCCTCTGATCACTTGGTCTCGTCGGGGTTTGGCCGCTGACACGGCCGCCAGCCCTTGGCGAGGGCGTCGCAGGCCTTGCGCTCGGCGCCCGTCTCTTTGCGCTGGCGCTCGAGGGCCGCCTGCGCGAGCACCTCTCTCCTGCTCATGCCGGGTTCCTCGGCGGCGGCGGCGGCGCTGCTGCTGCTGCTGCTCACCCCGCCGAGCACAAATTCGCCTCCCGTCCAGCCGCCCTCGTCCTCGTCCTCGTCGTAGACGTGCCGGCCCTGGCCCGAGATGGTGTACCGTGACGTGTCCCCGCTGATGGTGCGGCCGCCCGTCTTCCAGTCGGCGGCATCGACCTCGCGCTCAATCTGGTGGCACAGGTCCCAGAAGTTGCGGTCGTGGGGCCCGTGGACGTTGTGGGCGAGCTCGTGGCACAGCGTCTTGCGGATGGTCTTGTAGTCGCGGTAGCCGTCGTGGGCGTCGGTGCGGAGGCGCAGCTCGATGACCTCGCCGCGGTTGCGGTTGAGCCCGAGGGTGCGCGAGGTGCCCTCGTGGGACGTCTGGGTGTGGGCGAGAGGCTCCATCTCGGTGAGCAGGGAGACGACGAAGCGGTGCTTGCGCATGGCGGCGCGGATGCCCGGATCCTCTTTGAGGCGGTGGAGCAGGGCGAGGCTGCGGTCCGGGCGGGGCAGGCCGTCGAGGGGCCGGACCTGGAGGAAGGTGTACCGGGCGTCGTCGGCGGAAGTAGTGGTGACGACGGAGCGCGGCTTGTGGTTGCTGTGGTGGCGTGCTGCTGCTGCCTTTGCGCGATGGGCGGCGGCGCGGGCGGCATTGCGACGGGCGACGCGGTCGGCCATTGTGTTGACGGCCTGGACCTCGGCGGCGGGGGTGCCCATGAGGGTGAGCGTCTTGCCCTGCAGCGAGTGCAGGGTCATGGCCGGGTCCTTGAAGGGCATCTTGAGGAGGGGACCGCGGGGGACGAGCATCTTTTGGTGGCAGGCGGGGATGTCGAGGGTGGCGGCCACGTCGTCGAAGAGGTCTGCGACGGTGGCATCGTCGGGCAGCTCAAAGGTGTAGTTGTGCTTGCGGTGGGAGACGACGATGGTGAGGAAACCACCGGCAGCGGATGGCGTGGTGGGCGCTGCCGGTGATGGTGGTGTTGTTGGCTGGCTCTCGTCTGCCATGATGGTGGCGGCGGTCGCGGTGACGACAACCGGGACGATGTCGGTGTTGTTTCTGTTCCTACTTTGGACGTCGCTGTCGTTTCTCAATAGTAACGGCGGTGACTGCTGACGCTGACGCTGATGTTGACGCAGTGGCGTGCGCGAGTCGTGCGTGTGTCTCGATATAAGTTGAGGCCCTGGCGATGACAAATGCAGCGAGCGCACTGCCGGGCGAGGGGGTAATAGTGGACTGGGGTCTCTGTGGCTGCAGTGGAGGTTACGCTTCCCAGTGAGAGGGGAGAGATCGAAGATGCAAGGTCCGGTTCTCGTTTCAACAAATGCGGGCGAGAGCACGTAGGAGGTTGCGCCACCGCAGGCCTTGTTATATAGTATGCTACGGAGTGCGCTTGTGGAAGCGCGGAGAAGCACCAACCGTGACGGAGGTTTAGTTCAGCTCGGCGGCGGACGGACGGCGGGCGCTGACGATGCGTCGCCAGATTTTGGTGGTGACGTATTACCAATCTGCCTCCTAACCCCCTAATAACGCTCGCCGCGCGACGCTCGTTGAGCTGCTGCTGACTGAGAGGCGCGGTGGCTTGGCGGTGGCTGGTGGTTGGCTTGTTGCAGCGCGCGGCCAGTGGCTGGAATGATGGACAGATGCTTCTCGAGGCTACTGTTGCTGCTGCTGCGCCACGGAAGCGACCTAGCGCTTGCAAGAGTCTCCCCACGATGGGGCGCAGTACCCAAAATCAGGTGACGCCGGGGGCAGGCGACGCTTATTCCCGCCCCTGTTCGGGGCAGTCAAGTGCCGAGCCCGGGGAAAAAGCTGCGAATCTTGAGGTACGTCACTACGTATCGAAGTCCCAAACAGCGCACGGCTCAGCTCGACTTGCAAGAAGGAAACATCTTTTCTCCTTCACATTCACGCCGGACTGCCGCTTTTGTTTCTCTCCCTTTGCTTCTCCCCGACCCTCTGCTTCCAACCTACGAAGTACCCTATATCCTTCCTACCCAGCAAAATGGAGCGATGCTTGGCTTCCATCAAGCGTCACGCAGACCTCGTGGCGAACCGATATTGACCATAGCCGTTTGCGATTATTAGCGGGGTTCAAGGTTGTCATATCCAAGCATGACAGCCCGTGACCCCGTCGCCGAGCGTCCGACGTCGCAACCTCGACCGCCAAGCATCAAAGCAATCATCTCTTTCTCGTGGCATCTCCACACCCCCAAGGAGTCATGGCGGCAACAGTTAATTTGGACGGGACTTCACCTCCATTGTGGTACGGAGTACGTACGTACACACATACTAGGTTGGGGCCGCCACTTCCCGTACAGTAATCGGAGCTTGCGCCTTGCTGTGAGTGACCATAGACTGCCATTCTTTTGCAGCTCTGACTGATAGCGACAAGCCAGCCCGCCGGACCGCTTTTCTGTATATTGCCTCACTGCGGCAACCGTCGGAATCCCGCTTGCTAGTTATCGACTTGTGATGGATTCGAGAAGCAAAAACGTGCTCGCCCCGTGGCAACAATCCCCCGGAAATCACTCGCATGTTTTGTTGCGCACGTGGCGACGGTGCCGAGTGCCGACTCCATCAGCGGGCTCATTGTCATGTAAGCGGCGGTAAACACCACGCCGAGGGATGCAGGCCATCACATTTTCCCCTTGGCGCAAGGGCATCGTCAGCAGGTTCCCACTGCTCCGTATATTGACTTCTTGGTGCGATTGCGGTTCTGCAAGCATTTGAAAGCCTGTTCGTTAGGTTGCGCCATGAGACACATTGGCGTTCAACTGGCGACTATTCGTGATCCCCGTCTTCTAGGCCTAACCGTCAATGATTCTGGTTGTTCGGCGCGGATGCCGCCTGGCAACTCATGAACCCTTGGCTTGTCCGTGCGCGACGGAACCATCAAAGGTAACAAAGTGGATATGCCTCAGCAATAGGCGGCGGCGGCGGCGGCGGCAGACAACAGCCAGCTGTCAGACTATGTGAACAAGAACGTCACGGCCAGGCTATGTCCGAGCATGACACTATGTCTGCGCGGATAGGATCTCGTCCATGCCCTTGGCCTTTCGCGATCTCGGTGGCAGCAGCAATGGACTGCTTAGTAGAGTCATGGCAAGAAACTGCGTGTCGCAGACTGGAAGTGTCCCTGCCGGCAGCTTCTTCAGCTCCATGTCTTGATTTCGAAGTCGGAAAGGAGCAATGCCATGTCCGGCTCGGTATAGGGCATGATGATGCCGACTATACCGATCAAACGACGAATCTGCACGTGCGTGCGTGCCATCATAGCATTTGATACCCAGCCGCTCCGATACTGCACGTTGAACCGCTCCATAACATCGTGAGATGAAGTCGCATTTCGCAACTCCGCTTACTCGAGAGTATGCGTAGCTGTCCTTCAACTGCCAACCACTTAGTTGGCTGCCTCCTGGACAAAGTCGCGCTCGGCAGGATCCGCTGTCTCGGGGATCGGCACAGCCCATTTTCATTCCCGGACTCGTTGATCGTTTTTCTGACATCTTCTCGATTGACCTCACCGCTCCAATAGGTAGAGGCCTGGTCCATCTTCAACCTCACTCCGAGAGCCCGTCTTGTGATTGAACCGATGGGCCTAGATGGCTTTCTCCGGAGCTACACAGCCCGTCTTGCGATGTCGTCTGCCTAATTCATTGGGTGAGGCTCACAGGCGTACCCATATGCTTGCCTGTCCGGTCCGGCACCTCCGGAGCGACATCACGGTCGGAACTCGTGGACGATCGCCTCGAGGACCGACAACTGAGCAGTAAGGCAGATGGCTCAGACCATTCTGCCAAGTCGATACGGCCGCGTTACGGATCCGATCTCCAAGTATAAAGCCCGAGGCCGTCCACGAGAAACCTACAATGGCGTTGACACTCAAGCGCAACGCAGACTCACTTGGACGCCCTCTTCATCCAGTCGCTCGGCCATGTTCTTCAAGTCTGTCGTCACCGCTACGGCGGCCCTCGCCTCCTTGGCCGTCGCCGCGCCCGTCGAAGGCAACCCTACTGCCGATGTCATCAAGGGGAGCTACATCGTCAAGCTCAAGGACAACGTGGCCACCGACGCCCATATGTCGTGGGTGAACGGCATTCACGCCCGCAGCACTGAAAAGGCTGAATTCGCGGGCGTCAAGTATCAGTACACGAGCAAGGCTTCCATGGGTATTCTGGCCACTTCGATAATGGTACCATTGCCAAGATCATGTCCAGTGCTGATGTACGTCTCCCCCGCCCAACGACCCTCCTGCGAGCGGTATAGGTAGTACTATACTGACATTGGAAACAAACGTCCAGGTTGCGTACGTCGAAGAGGACATGATGTGGTCCCTCGAGGAAGACAAAAGCACCTTGGAGGCGCGAGGGCTCATGATGCAGAAGCCGTCACCCTGGGGCCTTGGTGCCATCAGCCACCGTAAGCGCGGCCCTCCCGTCGAGTATGTATGTGTACGACTCGAAGGCCGGCGAGGGCACCTTCGCCTACATCGTCGACAGCGGCATCCGCACCACCCACCGCGACTTTAAGGGTCGCGCAGTGCACGCCTGGACTGGGTTTGAGGGTGACAAGAGTGACACAAGCGGCCACGACACTCACGGCGTCCTGAGCGTCGTCGCTGCCGGCAACGACAAGCATGACGCGAGGAACTACTTGCCCGCCTCTGCGCCTCACGCCTTCAGCGTCGGCGCCGTCAACAACAATTGGGAGATTGTCACCAACTGGCCAAATGGCGGGGGCTCCAACTTTGGCCCCATCGTAAATACCTTCGCCCCGGGCGACAATATCATATCGGCCAGCAACGCCAATGACATGGATGGCAAGCTCAACTCGGGCACCTCAATGGCCTGCCCCCACGTGGCCGGCATGGCCCTGTACGCCATGTCGGTCGACGACATCCACGGCCCTGACGCCGTCGCCCATCATCTACTCCAGAACGCTGGCCAGGGTGTCGTCCGGGGTCCCCTGCAAGGAGCTCCGAACCTGATGGCCAACCTGGGCCACTAAAGCTTATACACGCATGCCAGACACGGCACGGGATCGCCTTGCCTGGATGGAGCACGTTGATGGCAACGATGTCCCGTGCAGTCGAGTCGTAAGAGGCCGGCTGCTACAAGCCAAGTGTCAAGAATACTCGTATTTTATGGCCTTTTTAGTGACAAGTAGATCATTCTATTTTAATAATAAATCGTCGCCGGCTCTGGCGACGATGATGGTCTTGATCCTGACTCTTGAGTGTGGACATGTCAATGACAATATGCCAAGCGATAGCGGAAGACGCATGACGTTACCCCTGTGAGACGATTGCGCGCTTCGAGAATCCAAGATTCGTCCCCTAGTCCTTTTCTTTCCATATGTCCGAAGTGTGAAATCTCCCCTGACGAAACGTTCGCAATCACAAAACGGGAACCGCGGCGCCATGCGGCCATCCCGCGGCCCTCTCCTCCACATCAGATACAACGGCTGCCCGCACCACGACGCCCGTCGTTTAAATCGTCCCATGTCATGTAACATTGCGGGATGCATCGTTGGCATCACATGCAATCCTCCGCATGCCCGGACCGTAGTAGTACATACGGGCTCTTCGTCCCGAGACCCTGGATACGAGCCAGGCACGCATCCCATCCATCCCATCCTGATCAATGGTTCGGACGAAAAAGCGCCACACTTGCGAAACGTGGTAGTATTATTGTACTACTACTAACGCGCGCGGGAGAGCTTCCGGGGTTTGTTCCCGCATCGCCCCCGTTCCCCGGCATGACCCCTGTTGCCCGGCGTAAGCGTAAGTGCCGGAGGCGCAGCGGACCGCCGCGTGCGGCCGCTAGTAGTAGGTGCTCATCACAAACAAGACGACGTGGAAAACGGACAGACAGGGAGGGGAGGGGCAGGACTCAGGAGGGGTTTATCAATCGTAGACGCTATCACCCCGTTGGCCACCGACGGGGCGCGAGGCCGGCGCATAGTCCACGACTGGCTTAGACCGCCCACGTTGCAGGCGAGTGCCGACCTATTTGCTGCCGCACAGAGTCAATGCAAGCGAAGAGATGTCTCGTCTGAGTGAACACGGACAAGGACCGGGCTAGGAGCCCGGCTCGCATGCGAGAGAGACGACTGACAGTGAGCGTGGTAGCGCAGTAGCGTAGTGTCATCAAGGTGCGAGGCCTTTTTCCTATAAATTGGCCATTTCCCATACTGATTCTTCTCTGTGCCGAGAATCACGGAGAAGAATCCAAGACTCTGTATCTCTGAGGCCTGGCGTGGGCGTCTCGGGCACCTTCCAAGCAAACACCAGACGCTAGGTCATCATGAAGTTATCCATGAGCCTCCCAGCCCTCGCGGCCATCACGTCCATGGCGACCGTCCAAGCCGCACCGCAGCCCAACATCCCCCCTCCCACCAAGACCGTCGAAGCCGACGATACAGCGAAGCGCGCCGTCTTCAAACACCCGGGCATATTCGTCGACCAGGCGCGCCTCGACCTCATGGCGTCCAAGGTCGGCAACGCAGAGCAGCCGTGGGCGGCCGCCTACGCCGCCCTGGAGAAGCACGAGTTCGCCACGCGGGCCAAGCCGACGCCGTACCCGACGGTCGAGTGCGGGCCGTACTCGACGCCCGACGTCGGGTGTCGCGACGAGAGGGCCGACGCCATGGCCGCGTACGCCAACGCCCTCATGTGGGCGGCCACCGGGGACAGGGCCAGGGCCGACCGCGCCATCGGCTTCATGAACGCCTGGGCGCAGACGGTCAAGGCGCACACCAACTCCAACGCGCCCCTGCAGGCGGCGTGGGCGGCGGCGGACTGGGTGCGCGCGGGGGAGATCATACGGTACACCGACGCGGGGTGGAAGAGCGCCGACGTGGCTGCCTTTGGGGACATGCTTCGGAAGGTGTATCTCCCCTTGGTGAAGAACGGGTCCAGGAATCCCAACAACTGGGAGCTCGGTATGTTATGTGTCTTTCTTAGGCGGCACGCAGGTATCCTTGTCTCTGGTGGAATTCACGGCGTTATATATGCGTGTTCTGACTAGGCTTATGCACGTATAGTCTTGAACGAGGCCGCCATCGGCATTGCAGTCTTCCTCGACGACAAGGCCACGTACGATGCCACCATGAAGCGCTTCCTCAGGAGCGCAGCGCAATATTTCTATCTCAAGACGTACGTCCCCGCCAAACGCCCGGGGGTAGGCCAGAATCAGATGCTGCCTCCGACCTGAGAAAAACCACAATAGCTAACCATGGACGGGGGGGAAACCCACGCTCATTCGCAAACAGAGACGGACCACGCCCCGTCAAGCCCGCAGGCATGACCGACGAGAAGCAAAACTGGTGGTGGGATGGGCAAATCGCACGCGGGCTCGAGGACGGCATCGCCATGGAGATCTGCCGAGACCTCACCCACACGGGGTACGGCATCGCGTCTGTCTCGCACATCATCGAGACGTCCAAGATCCAGGGGCGCGACCTCTACAAGGAAGAGGTCGGCACGCGCCTGCGGTACGCGCTCGAGTTCCAGACAAAGTACGACCCCAACGGCGGGGCCGCCCCGGTGCCGTCGTGGCTCTGCGGCGGGAAGCTCGCGCTCCACCTCGAGGACGTGACGGAGCCGGGCTGGAACGCCATGGGCCGCGAGTTCGACATGCCGTGGTCGGGCGGCTTTACCATGAAGCACAGGCCGGCGGGCGCGAATACTCTGTTTGTGGGCTGGGAGACTCTGACCCATGCCCAGTGACGTTGGCAACGTGAACATGATGCCCGTGCTGGTTGCGTTGAGTACATATAAATGGGGTAATGCCTTTGCTGCATAGGACCATGGTTGAGACATACACGCGGCGCATTGGCAGTTGTATACTCGTCTTAAAGCACCGGGACTTGTTCTGGGGAACCTCCGAGAGTTGAGGCGAAGCGTATCCTTTCAGATTACGCCACCCGAGAATATGGTGCCTCGAGACCTGCAATGATACATATCCACAAAAAGCCAAATAATGCAATACATGGATAGAGCCATCAATTAGCTTTCGAATGTTGCTACCCAACGTGTGTGATTAATGACTATAGCTGCAAGTTGCGTCTGATCCCGAACCTCCAGCATTCACACCCCCTGGTTGGCCGTCCTCCAACGAAGCTTCTTGTCAAGGAGTTGTCCACGCTTCGCCCGCGTCAACCTACCATCAACGTAGCATGGCAGCGCGCAGTGCCTCACAGCCAGACTGTGGACTCCTCGTCCAGTCCCTATCCCTCTCACTAGTCGTCGTATATGCAGCACTGGCCTTTGCAGCACTCAAAGCCGATGTCGCACGTTCCCGCAGGCTGGAAACGGTACCCCTCATCGCACGACGAGCACCGGTGAATGTGACTTCCGTAATTCGATATATCGTAACACCGAAGTTGACCCGCGCAAAGGGGGATCAACAGGGCAGTTGCGCACGCGAGGAGAGTGTGAAGATGCATGGCTGGTAGTCTTTTTTTTTTTTGCGCTTGAAGGAAGTTTGCTTTGAAGCGGTTGTTGTGTTGACTTGATGGTATGACTTTGTGCGTCAGATAATGTGTCTGGAGGTTCATGTCTAGACATTTTATCAGCTGGGGGGCCATCATGAGGTTTAAATGTTTTTCTGATCCTATGTACGGCAGTGAGTATTGGACTATTGAGCCCGGCCCTGTACTTCCAATGCTCTGTTCACGGTTGCATAACTGCTATGATTCGGCTTCATCGTGGAGTCCCCCGACTTCTCCGTTCGCGGGTGCAACAATGCGATGACATACCCGGACAAAGACAACGCTGCAACATGTGCATATACGAGCCGTGTGTGACTAGTTCAGCTTGGCGAAGCGCGGCTCGACATGCAAACTGCAACCTTGCCGACAGTCGTGTGTCCAATATTGGATGCGTGCGCATTCATCGAGTGGAACTATAGCACACTGCGCAAAGTCCCCGCTTGGCTCAACTGCCATAGCAACTGTGCGGGACGTTGTGTTCCGTCAGGTTACGTATGCTCGGGCCCTCGCCCATGGCAAACTCTTTCACACGGGCATTACTGCCGTGATATAGGTTGTGTGACCGGAGGGTGGCAACTGATTGCCGACTGCCGAGACTCTGGGGCTGCCAATGATGATAGGACGGGAAGCATGAATGATCGATTCGTTCAAACAAGTTGCCGTCGGATCATCGGGAAACCAAGACGACAGCTCTTGCAGCACCATCTCTTCACATGCAGTCAGAGGAGCCGGTCAACATCAACCATCATGGTGACGGCTTAATTATCGATGTCGGGACGAGAACTCGACTGCTACAATGAGACAACCCCTTCGCTCTTCGCATCAACTTTGAGGTGCCCAGTATGCAGTGCCCGTCACACAGTACTTGGCGGCAGTTGGCCTGCGCCGAGTAGTCTGATTGGACATTACAACAGCAACGACCGTTTGTCATGAGAGCTGAGCAAACGGATCAAGCATGCTGCATGCTGAATATGCCGGCATCGAACTGATCAGCGGATTGTAGAGAGTTTACAGGCCGGCACGAATGAGAACATTAGAGTGATTGGAGGCCGCATTCGCTATTGTTCATGCAGCCTCTTTAAGCAAATATCAGAGAAAGTCTTACACTCTCCCGTAATCATCGTGCAAACGTACATGAGCTATATCTCGCTACATGTCACTCTCCTGCTCGAATAACCTTTTGTTTCACCCCTCTTTATCGTGTGGTACGCCAATGTTTCTGATCAATTAGTACCCGAACTGTCCCAACGCCCGGTCTGCAGTCGACGTCGGCAGCGCCCTCCCACCCGTTGAAGTTGTCTCGGGTTCGATTCTCACCCCGGAACTTCGTCTTCATGCTATGCTTTATCTTGCTTTCTCCCCGCATGCGGGACGTCGCTCCCAGCCAATTCCGGGACATCGCTCCCTGGCATCTCATGAATCTCAACACCCAAGAGCTCTGGCGGCGGGGTGAAGAGCTCTGCGGGCGGCGGACTATACGGCGTGGCCAGCTCGCTCATCGTGCCCGGCTCGCTCATTGTTCCCTTTGGTGTAGGATGGCTCCCTTCAACCTCGGGGGTCGGTGTGCTACCCGCCACCTCGGGCGTGGGCCTGCTTCCCTCGACTTCGGGCGTCGGCGTGTCGCCCTCGACCTCGGGCCTTGGTGTGTCACCCTCGACTTCTGGTCTCGGCATGTCACCTTCGATCTCAGCCGTCTTCTCATCCTCAGCAGCATCCGCGGTGCTTGAGGTCGCACCGGCTGCTGCGCCGTCCACGCCATCCGTCGAGCTCGTAGCACCTTGCTCGGATGCTGCCTTGCTCTTCATCTCGGCCGCCCTGCGGCGTCGCGGCAGGATCAGGAAGAACCACAGCGGCAGGAGCACGATGAGAACGAACGCCGCTATGGCGCCCACCGACGCTCCGGCTATGGCCCCGGAACTCAGACCACCTTCGTCCTTGCCATTTGTCGGCGTCGTTGGCGCTGACGTCTCCGCGCCTGGCGGCAGAATGGCCACGACGTGCGACACGGCGCTGGCGTTCCACACGCGCGGATGGACGGCAAAGGTGCTGCGCTCGTAGTCGACGACTAGGTATGCCTCTTGAAGAAAGGTGCGCCCAAGAGTGTATTGCGTGTCGTTGTCGGCCCTCTTGAGCGGAAAGTACCGCGTTTCGTTCTTCACGCGCGGCGGCTTGGCCTGCAGATCGAAACTGGCGTACGGGAGAGTCACATTGAAGCTGTCCCCGCCCTGGATGGCCGTCGTTATCGAGAGCGTTACCGATGGGTTGTTCCTTATGAGCTTGCTGTGTAGCTTGTCGTCGACAAAGTACATGCCGGCCGTCTCGTTGTAGTCAAGGCCAAAGGCCTTCTCAAATGCCCGGCAGGCATCAAGAGGAAGGTATAGTTCGGCAATGGAGGAATCGATGTAAGGGTTGATGAGGCCAGAAGGGAGAAGGTTGGACTCATCACCGGTGGCATTCGTCGTGATGGACTGCAGCCCGACTGTCAGGTCACGCGACTGGTCGCTGAAGAAGCGATGCGTCTTGTTGGTGTCTTGGAACTTGGAGGTGTCGTAGCCGCCCAGGACGAGACTGCCGAGGGCTTTGTTGAGGCGATACGGCGCCCCCGCTGTGTAGCTGTAGGACAAGCTGGGGATCTTGGCCTGCTTCTTCAACAGCTCCATGAAGCTCGGCTGCGGGTCATTTTGCGTGGTGAAGTTTGTCGGCTCCGGCTTGAGACCGAGGACGGAGAGGTAGAACTCAGATCCTGCGACGCCTGCGATGATGGACTTGTTGACCACCGGGCCGCCGCTGCCGAGGTATCCAAGCCCGACTGAGAACGCAACCGGTCAGTCATATCATGTCCTACATTTATTGCAGCAGAGTGCAGAAGGCGTGACAAACCTGTGTCCTGGCCAAAGTCGCCGTTGTCACTGTATCCCAGGCCCTTCTCAAAGCCAAGATTGAACAGGCCGATCTCGTCCCACGTCGTAGACGCCGTCTTATTGAACACGCCGCCCCGCTGCTCGGCGCAGTCCTTCCACTGACCCTGACATCCCTCGGGCAGGACAACCGTCGTCAACGTCGACGAGGTACCGGGCAAGAAGCGGATGTTCTGTGCTGGAGTACCGACGCGCAGCTCAAACGTCGACCATAGTCCGTCAATGCCCTCACTGCGATTTCGTGTAAGCCCGGCCAGTCTCCCCGGGGCTGGTCAATGCACACGAGGAAGGAAGCTTCGCGACGATGAGGGACTACTTACAAGAACTGACTTGCCGAAACTGCAACAGGCGCCGCCGGGTCTGCCGCCCGAGAGCGCAACCCAGGGATGCGCATCGGGGATCCGGTGTTCAGTCTGGGTGCGAATCTATCTCATCCGCATTGTCATGAGCTTTGGGCTTCCCAGACGGAGCATACGCGCGCGCATTCGCAGGGGGGACTCTGGCAACAATGGTAACTTTGAGCGACCTTGCCACCTTCGCAGTCCCAGAAAAGTGCGCCGGTTACGTATCGTCAGAGTCACAAGCAAGCGAGGAGGACGTGCCAAATCTTGGCCTTCGAGCCTCGACCTTCAATGCGACGGGCTCCATGACTTGACATGCATATGAACAAGTAGCGCCCCGTTATGAGATGCAACGCCGCGGTTCCTGGAGGTCGCCGTGAGCATACCCCCTACGTACTACCACAGGCGATAGACCCAGAGACTCGCCGTCGCCCCATTCACGGAATGGAATTAGCCGGTGAGATTTTAGGGGACCGTTGGCAACGAGTCTTAGTTAGACCCCCCTGCCGAGCAATGGCGCCTTTTTCGCAAAAGCAGACCCAAGAATAAAATGTCGGGGTCCACTTCAACTAATACGTGTAAGTCGAGCGATTGCTCCCCCAACCTTGAACTGTGCGCGCGTGGAATCATTACCAAATATTTGCCAGGGAACTTGTGGCTGCGTGGCGTTCCCTGGACGGTATGCGTCTGGCGAGAAAATCCCATGCCCGTCAGCCTCGGCACATCACCGCCGCCTGCTGCGCGAAGAGTTCGGCAACGGCTGGAGGGAGGAGGGACGGGACGAGAAACTCAAACGCCGCTCCGTGACCCCGTTTCCGCCTCATGATGGACATGAGCCACCTCAAAGAACAGCAAGAACGACAAGACGTCTCAACAGTACAGACTTGGATGCTTTCTTCCCACGTGGTGCGAAGCTTCACTGGCTCAACAGTACGAGTAATCTTCTTGATCATAACATCACCAGCAGAGACCCTGTCGTGCTTGTGCCAACCCGTGCAGCGGGTCGGCGGCCTGGCCCCCCTGCTCTTTCTCACGGAGTCCCCGTTGATGACGGCAGTCGTGACCCCGGGCATGCCAACCAGATTCAGCAGTCTCGTCATCCAGACACAACCTAGCATTTCGGTCCTGCTCCGCCCCTACGCCTCGTTTGTTCCTTGTTGACCCCCGGATCCGACCTTGGAGCACGCTATGTGGCCCTGAATGAGAGTCGAGGCCCCCCCGGTATAACACTAGTCGTGGTGGATCCAGCCCAAGTGCCCCAAGCCGGATAATAAGTACACTAAAGTCGCATCTCAGGCACATCCGCATAGCCCTATGAGGCCTTGATATTAAAGGCAGAAGAGCGAAATCGGCGACCACAAGTTGGGCGAACCGTTGTTACTGTCTCTCGTTGATCTCAGTCCCGGTGCGCGCGTTCAGCCAAAGACACCAGCGCCGCATATCGTGAAGCGTGTTTTGGACGGTCACGATGGCTTCCCGACTTCCAAAGCTACTTGTCGCGCTTGCGCTCGGCAAGACGGCGTATTCTGCCGCAATAAGTGAGCATTCGAAGCAAATGTGTTGGTTGAGATGATGGACGCTGACCGCGGGTTCGTTCCATCAAGGCGCCAACTCGACCATTACAGCCCCCCCGACTCTCGCTTCGACAACAGCAGGAAACCCTGAGGATACCCAGTATATCTGCAATGGCACGAGCATCCCCGTGATCGTAGCCGGATTGTACCAGGGCCTGTACACCTCGCCCGACCTGCATTGCCAGTGTATGATGACCCTGAACGAATGGGTGTCCGACTCTGCCGTGCATACGTACACGAGAACCCTCGCTACAGGCACCAAGGTCGTCACGGAAACAGCCAGCGGCACACCGACTACCATAACGACCGCTGACCTGACCACGTACACCTACACGCAAACAGGACATCCTGGTCTGGGTGGTGGTCTACATTCCGACGGGTGGTATGGCTCGGCATCACCACCTTGCGTACGTTCTTACGACCATTCTCGATCCCCATGACACGAACTAACTGCTCTCAGTGTTACTCGTGCACCGTGCAAGCATCTACCGTTCATCTGATTCACTGGGCAAGCAGTAAGCAAAACATTCTTGTGCTCCCTTGCCTTCTGTCATGCTAACCTGCTTCTAGTTACAACGCCGCATGCCTCGACTGTCGTCTCAGGCGGCTATACCTTGTACGTAGACAAGACCGCAGCACGTTATCACATATATGACTGACATGTGGCCGCAACAGCACATCACCTAGCGTGTACATTGGCTTTTCCGCGCTGTCCGCATACGACTACTGCGGCACTGTAGGCCAGCCCTTTTACAACACCACTATCGCTTTCGACCCAACGGAGCTGTCAACCGTGGTGTTCTCGCCGACGGCCACCGTAACCAACACCATAGGAGATACCATAAGTGGCACATCAATCACCAAGACGGTGACAAGCACGTACTACACGGTCGCCGGCTCGGCACCGCTCAACTTTGCCGACGTAGCTCAGAATTGCTCGTCCGACGCGGGGTATACATACGTCCCAGGCAACCCGTCAGCAGCCTATGACGGAACTCGTACGTGCCCTTTCGCCTTTGCCTACATGTCTCGAGAAAAGTTCAGTGCAAGCTGACAGTTGCCTTTCAAAGCTGATGCCTGCCATCCTACAATCATCTTGCCGTCCAAGATCCGAAGTCTAGATCCGGCGTGGGAATCATGCGTTCCTGACAGAATCGGAGGGTCAGTACTCCTAAACATGCTTATTGTCCTATGACATGGAACTTGAAGCTCATCGTGAACAGGTTCTATGACCCGCCCTCAGCTCTCACTCCGGTGAGCGTCTTGGTGCCGACCACGACCAGCGCGCCGCCGCCGCCAGTCACGACGGAGGTTCCTCCAGCGGAAAGCACTCCCACCATCACGCCCCCGTCTGTACCGACCACCACTCAAGCCCCTCCCACGCAGCCTCCACCAGCTTCCACTGAGGTACCTCCGAATCCGGACCCCTCGAGCTCGTCGCAGGCACCGCCAACCCCGGATCCCCCAAGCTCCTCGCCGGGTGTTCCTACACCGGACCCCCCAATTTCTTCACCAGGAGTTCCCACGCAAGATCCCGCGGGTTCTTCTCAGAACCCTCAGCCCAGTCCTAGTGGAGGCAACGGCAACACGGGGGGCGACGGAAACACGGGTGGCAATGGCAACACCGGCGGCAATGGCAACACTGGCGGCAATGGCAACACCGGCGGCAATGGTAACACTGGTGGTAATGGCAACACTGGTGGCAACGGCAACACTGGGGATAACAGCAACGGAAACGGTAACGGTAATGGAAACAACAACAACGGTGGCAACGGAAACACCGGAGACAACAACAATGGACAGACCGGCAGCGACCCCAATGGCAGCAACGGCAACCCGGCAGCATCGTCACCCGCTGGTGGGGACGGCAGCGCACCTCTTCCCACCCCCGTCCATGTCATCCCCGTGGGTTCGACGACTCTCACGGCGAACTCGCAGTCTCAATTTATTGTCGGTTCGGCAACGCTCGTGCCTGGGGGTCCGGCGGTGACACTAGGAGACTCTACTACGCTCTCCTTGCCGACCTCTGGGTCCGGCGTTGTCGTCAACGGCGTCACAACGTCGATGGGCACTGTCACGGTCACGCCCGAGGGATCAGGGTCCAATGCCCCCGGAGTGACGGGCGGCGTTCCCGGCACGTCGGCTTCTGGTTCATCCCCGGTTGTGACTGCGGCGGCTTCGCAGCTCGACCGGCACGCCTGCCTACTTCTCACGGCAGTGGCCGCAATTTTGGCTGCGGCATTGTAAATGTGATTGGTAGCGTCACATCATTGGTATGAGTGGTAATGTCAGGGGTTTCCAATGTAAAATAGAAGACCCAGCGTGTAATGCAATATGAGCGGATGACTACAGGAGGCCGGTTTTCGTGCTGATGCCTCTCTCGACGCATGTAACCATGATGGATGGCTGCCATCGGCCACCGGGCCACTGCTGGCTGTCCTGCTTATCAACATGCCGCAGCGTGTGCGATGGGGCTGCGGCGGTGCTGATGGACTGCCCTCGTTTTGGATGATTCTAGCATTCACCTGCCATCAGGGCCCGCTCTTGGACTGCTCTGTCTCGTCGTTGCTTGATCAATATGGCCGAGAGCTTGGTCATGTGTTGCGGGAAGAAAGGGCCGGTGACGCTGGATAAATTCGACGCCATGCTTCAAGACAATCCACTCGGGCGGGACGCTAACAGGGGTGCAGCTCAGAGCCTCGGCGACCTGGCCAGGGTACAAAAAGTCCGGACCCTGGCTGGTGTCAATGGAATCAAGCCTGGCAGGACCCCACTCCATCATGGAATCATCGTGAGTGCGATTGAAGGTGGCGGCGGCTCTCACCTCAGCGTCGCCGCGACCAACGATGCGGTGGCACTCCAACGCGAGGAATAGTGCTGACTAGGGAAAGTCTTTGGAGGGATACAACGAGATGAGGAGGCAAGTTGTGGAAGAGAACTGCAACAGGTAGAGGAGAAATGGCCGGTTGTTATAAGTTTTCACCGCAACAGCACGAGAACCTCACGGGTCCACCGGCTTCGAGTTCGAGGGAACCGCAACGGACCCTTGAACTCTGCGCTACGGAGAAGCCCTATCCACCAATCGCTAGCCAAGACTCGCAAGCTCTGCTTTCGTCTCGACTCTTGTTGAGGGAGGGAGAATCACAATACAGCCATGAGGGCGAATCGTGCAACCGAGACGTCACATCGTCCTTATCTGCTCGATGCCTCTTCCGCCGTCGTGACAAATTCCGCCAAATCTTCATAAGTGCCGACCTGCGCGACGCATCCCCGGTCAAGAAACGCAACAAGATCCGTCCCGGGCCTCAGCTTGCCCGAGAGCGCGCTCAGCCGGTGCGCGACAATGATGACTGTGTGTCCAGCGTCCACAAACTCGCTCTCGATCAGGTCGTAGATGGTTGCTTCCGTGGCTGGGTCCAACGAGGACATCGCTTCGTCAAGGAGGACAATTGGTCTGGCTTCGTGCATCCCGTCGTGGTCGATAAAGGGGGTGCTTGCACGGGAGCATCGCTTTTGGACGATGGCACGGGCCATCGCCAGGAGCTGCAATTGACCGACCGACAGAGGCAGAAGCGAGGACAATGTTCTTTCCAGCACATCGGTTTCCGTCCCACCACCGTCCGAAGACAATACCTGCCGCAAGCCCACCTTCTCTAGGGCCTCGCGCAAGACTTCTTCGCTGGCTAGCGAGGACGGATTGAGGTTGAACGCCAACGTCGCTTCGGGAATCACGGTCGAGTCCTGGGCAATCGTGATGAAACATTGCCGACGAAGGACAGAGCGCGGCATGAGCGAGACGTCCAGGCCGTCAATGGTAATGGAACCGGTGTAGTTTGTCAAACGCAGCAGAGCCATCAGAAGTGAGCTCTTGCCGCTTCAAGAAGCAAAACACGATCAGTCACGCGAGCAGGGCTGGACATTCGGGCGGGAGCTTACCTTCCCGTGCGACCGCACATCACAACCTTTCGGCCACCACGGATGTGGAGATTTACATCTCGCACAACAGCGTGGTTTGAGCTACGAGAATCCCGTCAGCCCGTGGACAGAGTCTTATTTGGCATAGAAGCTGGTTATACCCCTGGTAGACTGTGACATTGTCCAGACAAAGTTCGCCTTTCTGAGACCATGTGGCGTCTGGCACGGTGCTCTCCGTAGGCAGATCCTCTCTAGGAGCATGCAGGTCGATATCACGTATGCGCGCGACCGCACCAAGAGACATCTCTAAGCCGGCCCACGAGTACACCAGTGATATGAGGGTGTTGTTAGCAACAAGAATCAGGTTGAGGGCGACGCCCACGTCCGCGCCAGACATTGAGCTGGGGTGTCCAACGGCGAGGCCAATAATGCCAATGGCGATGGCGCTGGCGGTCAAATCCAGGACAAGGTTGAGCCACCTCTGTAAGCAGAACAAAAGATATCGGGGTCGGAGTGACGTGTCCAAGCTTTGCGAGTTTCTGGATTGGAACAACGGCTGCCATCCGAACGCTCGTATGGACACCAAACCGGACACCTATAACTGATGATCAGGAATCGTGTCGTTCAACATGGCAGTCGAGGGCATGGACTAGAGCTTTACCGTTTCGAGAAAGGATGAGAAGAGAGCGGCCTGCGATTCAAGTTCCATGACTCTGAGTTGACGTGATGTGCGAAGGTAAAGTCTCTGTATCAGGAATATCACGACTGCGCAGAGCGGGACACACGCAATCAAGAGCCCTTGTACTTGTAAGAGGACCAATATTTGCGCTGAAAGCTTGAATACCTCTGTTGGTATCTGTCAGTGACAAGTATGCTAGACGTCTTCCAAGAGCAGTCGTACGGGTGCATAGAGTCATGAATGAGTGTGGCAGGTTCCTGTCTACCAGCGAGATATCCTGGCCAAAACTGTGTCCCACTTATCATCAGCTATGCTTCTACCACTAGTGCGAGATGCGAAAGGCGTGAAGGATACCGGTTGATTGTGACTCCAATCTCCGTGGTGGAAAAGAATGAAAAGGGGGCTCTACGACAAATATCAGCTCGTGCATTCGTAACGTGATCAAGTTTCAAGACATGCGAACCCCATGACTGCCGTTAGCAGCGACTGATGCAGATTTCGTCCAGATCGTATCGCTAGCTGCATGGACATACTCCTATATCGAGGTAAGCCAAGGTCTCCCACCCATGATTGATGAGATTGAGAGCACTCACCACATAGTCCCACTTGTCGCCGCCCAGGCCACGACTGCGAGAAGGACGTAACCGCTTGCATAGTATGAGAGTTGGCCCGGCTCACTCCCCGTCCACCACTTCAGCCAATATGCCGGGACGGTGATGAAGAAGGAGTAGATAGAAGTGCAGCCAATGACGAGCAACGCACTCCAAACCCCAGTAGATCTGACGTAGTATCCTGAACCGAGTTAGCGTTGCTTCCAAGACTTTGACGAGTCAGGTACATACCATAAAGAGAAAAGTCACCTGTCCTTCGATACAAATCCTGCTCCGCGTCACGGTTCCTGAGGGCCTTTGCCTGTTCTTGCGGACTCTGGTGGTGAATAACGGCGGCCTTTTCCTCATCATCGTCGCCGAACGTAAACTTGCGTATTTCTGTAAGCTGGCTCTTCAGTTCCTGCCATGATCCCAGGGACTTTAGTTGGCCTCCGTCAAGGACAGCTATCTGGTCCGCGAAATGGAAATACTGGGCTGTTGAACAATGAGCAAGCTAGGCTTCTTATCGTATGGAGTCCAGTGGGAGCACATACCTGAGTTCGTGGCCAGGAACACAGTTGTTTTGTGTCTGCGCAGCCAGCCATGCTCCCCTATCAAGTTCTCCACGACTGTGGCTTCTGTGGTGCCATCCAAGGCAGCAAATGGATCGTCCAGGATAGCGACCTCAGGTTGAGAGTACAGTAGTCGTGCCAGAGCCTTGTCAAGTCAGTAGAAGATTTGTCAAAACAAGCACGGCGCCCGACTTACCAAGCGCTGTCGCTGTCCGCCAGATAGATTGATGCCTTGGGTGCCAACAACCGTGCCGTCGTGGTGCGGCAAGCTGGCGAGATCCTGCTCTAAGCAGCAGGCCGTGACGGCCTCGTGATACCTTTGAAGGTCCACATCCTCGGCGAAAGAACTGATCAACTCCCTGATGGTGCCATGCGGTAGCCAAGTACTCTGGTCGCACTAGCCAATGCGTTTCGAACAAAGCGCAATATCTCCTGAAGCCATGGTCAGCTCCCCCAATACGGCTCTTGCTAGTGCGGTCTTGCCGCTTCCAACAGGCCCCGAGCAGATTGTAATGGTACCCTTGTTCATGGACATAGACAGATCGTGCAGTATCGGGTTCTCCGAACCGGGCTTACATATAGTCACATTAGTTAGATCAACACCCTGCTTCCCATATGAGCCTCGAGTATTCGTTACTGGCGATCCGACCACTCGTCTCTGATCGGTGAAGGATCCTTCGAGAAGATAGTCCTGGATTCTCTCAAAGCTGGCCAAGGCGGTAACGGCTTGGGGAACAATTGTCATAATCATGTTTGCCGGGTGGGTGACGATGGCCAGTGTGGCCATGGTTGTAAAAGCAGTCTCCTCGTCGAGCCTCCCACCCTAAGCCTCTGCTACGATTGCGTAGAGTACAATGGTAAGGACCGGGGCGAATATTCCGAGCGCATTGGCTTGAGTTATTCAGTTGAAGTTGCACTCGACGGCTCTTTTGATGGGAGACTGTACTGACCGCTTGAGTTATACATGACCCTCAGCCATCTCGTCTGCTTTGAGGTTTCAATCTCACGCTCTCGGAGGTTTCCAACATATTCAACCATCTTGTCGGTCAAACCAAGGCTTTTGAGTCCCTTCATGGAACCCAATATCGAGCTCAGCGCTGACATGCGGTCTTGTGTTGCCTTGTTCCACGCTCCCTGTCTGGAGCGAAGATTCCTTGCAAGATGACGGCTCACCCTTGAACAAACTTGCCACCCGATCAGCAAGATTTGGCGTGCATTGAGTTTTGGAAGCTTACCGAATATGATGGCAAATGGCAACAACGCCAGCCACTTTACCTGACTTGCGAGAATGATGACACCTATTGTCAATTCGATGAGCCGCATCCACGTTTCGTGAAACAGCTCTCCCGCGTCGACAATGCCGGCGACATCGGTGCTCATCAAGGTGACCGCCCGTCCTGCGTCGGAGGCCTCCGAATTCAGCTCGACAGCCTTGTTGTATATGAGTGCAGAAAGCGACGCGCGTATCATGACCTCCAGTCTATTGAGTCGGTGCCGATGAACGGCAGAAGAGATCTTAATGGCAGGCCATGTCAGTTTCACCAAGTTCGACGTAGCTCGCGGCGTATGGGGGAGACATACCGCCAACCCAAGGTAGACCACAATGGTGGCGAGTATGAGCCAGTACCCATCACAATTCGGACTCGACTCGACCCGGGCTCGCGAAATGAACCGAATCGCCTCGCGAATAAGTAATGGCTGGCTGCACCGAAAAGCAGTCGTAAAGAGTCGGGGCGTGATGACTGAGAGAAACGGGCTGAGAAGTGAGCGCAACAAGACTTTCGGCAAGGTCATCTTGTTTTCAGGCTTGTCTGCGTATGCGTGAGCCCTTGAACGTACGTAGGCTGGCCATAGTACACGAACCTCGACGATCCCAGGCGCGTATCACCGCAGCTCGAAGCGGTTCCGGCTTCAGCGCGGCATCTAACGGCGGAATATCCTCCGAGCGTAAGAGGCGACGGCTCCCTACGAGCAAGATGCGATTTATCCACCAAAAGAAGGTGGCGTTGAGCAAGCCCACAGTCTCCTCTGGGGCCATGCCGCTTACTCCTTCATGATCCATGGAGCCAGATTTCTGACGACTTTCTAATCCGAGAAGGACGAGTCTCGCGGCAAGCTCCGAGGCCGGCCGCCATTGAATTGCACTGGCATGCCAGGGAACTGTCATCGAGGCGGCAGACACTATGCTCAGAAGACTGCAGCAACAGCTCGCAAGAAGATACAGCGTGATCATGTCAGATGGTCTGATTGACAACTTGTGTTCGCGCACAGAGAGCCAAGTCAATCCCACGGCACCAAGAAACGAAGACGTCGCCGCTGTCATCTCCCATGTCATGGCCTGACTGCGCGATGCGACTTTCGCCAGCTTGAAGAGACGGAGGCCCGATAATACGACTCCCGCGACCTGAGCACTTATTGTTAGCTTGCGTGCGCCTCAAAGTCAATCAGCCAGCCTCGGCCGGCCGGCCGGCCGGTCGTTGCAATAGATGAGGCTCCGCCTACCAATTTCGTGCGGCCTAGCCAGACGGGTGACCCTTTGGTCGCGGCATGATGCAGAGAGAACAATCGGAGAGGGAGCAAAGCAAGGAAAAGCACAGACGCGCCCAGCTCGACGAGCAGCAGATACCGAGTGGTGTCACGGTTTTGGGGCGCCATTGTGGCTGCCCAGTCGAGCTCCGGCGTTCTGCACCATCTGGAATTCAAGAAAGTAGACAGGCAAGGCTTGGCCATCCTGCAATTGAAGGGACATGTATACTGTACGAAGTCGTTTATGGCAGGCACACGGTTAAGCGCATATTCAGGGGACGGTGCATGCGACCAACATAGTGTACGCGACTCAAAATGCGAGGCGGGAAAGCGCCGGCTAGAACGCTGGCTGACGGTGATAAGTGCAGCTGCTTCCGTCCGACTCCTGTACTTTACCACCATACGCGCTGGTGGGCACAGTATCACTAGTTGAGGTCCGACCCTCACATGTAGTGCTGACAGGCGACCAACAAGCCGCTGGGTCAGCGGAACAGTGAATACGAGACAACATGCAGGTCGGCGATAGCAGCGGCTTAAGAACATGGACTAGGGCTGTTTTTGGGTTGCACATTACCGGACTATCGCTCAGAGCACCCGGAGAGGAACAATGTCTCCAGCACCAGAATGCAGTTTGATCTGTGGAAATGACAGAACGTGGTGTAACTGCAGTAATGCAAAGGATAGAGTGTCAAAATGAATAGAAAACACCCTCACCACAGCGATTGCAGTCTTGAGGCGGACTGGAGCATGGTTGGTATCGGTCCATGATTTGATATCATCAATGGCACTCACTGCCAATGGAAATTTAGACTCGTTAACGACCCAGGTCGCTACCATATCTACATAGCCTTTACCACTGCTGATATACGGAACATGTCAATCAAACTGACCTTTACAGTCAGAGAACGTCCTACCACGCCACCTCGCTCGGGCCCCGGGTTGCACGGCAGCACTTGCTCTGTCCATGATGCATGTTGGCCACTTGCTCGGAAGACAGTGCTCAACAGCGAGACACACAGACATTCGCACGCGTCACCACCAATCTCTTGTTTGGCGTCAGTTGACATGATGTTTTCGCACTCGATAGAAATGCGCTTCACGATACCTATGTGGAATGTGTTGGGCATTGCCATTGTCCCTTGTTCCCAGACGCTTCGAGAAGTGTCTTCTGCATGTACTCCGGAAGTGAGTATGCTACGAAGGTGTGTGAGGCGACCAAGGCACATATTTCCTATGAGGTCGCTTTCAAGGTTGAGCATTCGGTATACGCGTCGTTCCAATCCTGAGGAGCTCGTTGTTAGCAAGACCAGGCCAGGCCGTAATTGCCTCAGCTACGCAAGACTTGCCGCGAATCATTTGGCCGCGATTTTACACATCTATAGATATATCGTACTTTGCAAAGGGAAATAGCGGCGAAATCGGTGAACCTGGGCGTCCGCGCATTGCGCCGCAACGCCCGTCGGTCAAGTTCCTTCTTATCGTGGCCGAATGCGATTCTCGATCGTTTAATCCATTACCTAAATTACCCCTAGAAAAGTTCACTGGGCGAGGTGCTGGGCGTCAAGGCGACACTGGCCCGACAAGATGAAACGCCATGGCCAGGCGGCAACCGCTCAACTAACTGCTCTACCTATATTTAGGCATGAAAGTCTTCTCGGCCGCCCTTGCTTGTGGTCGAGCAGTTTTCAATCACGTAACGTAATTTCGCTTGAGGCCTTGACAAATACACAGACACATCGACATGGAGCCAAAATTGTCCCTCAACGCGGTCGGCGGTGGTTACTCGGTGCCTTGATATGCGCTTCAGTGCCCTGAAAGCGAGTGGCTCTACTACATCACATCCCGTACGAGTATAAAAGGAGCGCTTGCTGCCAGCCTTCCCACCAAGACGACTGGAAAACCATCGAACACCACTCTTCTCTAGAACGTTCCGTCGCCTCCGTCTCTTCTAGCTCAAAGCCAGTTATATCCGTTTCCTCTAGCACCATTCAGCACGATGAGACTCTCTCACTTCCTCTGGGTGCTTGGCTTCACGGCTGTCGCATCAGCCAACGTGAAACCCACGGACGAACATGAAGTCCAAGGAGTACGTAGATTGAGAGGCTTGTTTGCCTTTGTGGGGCAACTGCGATTGACACATTTGAACTAGACATGCACGACGAAGAATGGGGAACACTATTGCTCCTATTGGGGAAAGAAACTTAACGATGACGGTACCGATTACAAGGATTTATATCAGGAGAAACTATGCCCGAACAATTCGGTATGTGCCTCACCTCTCTTGATGGAACCGTTCCTCGCCTTGGAGAGACAAAGCGCTAATCATGAACCAACCGGGTACACATATGCAGTGCCCCACGAAGAAGTGCAAGTATAAGCTGATCAGTAACGAAATCAAGTGTTACTAGCCAGTCCAAGGAGGAGCCGGTCGGTTCGGCTTTTAGGCACGGGACCAACGGTTGTACTTCTCAATGAAGTTCTTTTCTACTTTATGAAAGAGCTTAGATCAGTTTGCTACTTGACGTCATTACAACACGTCTTTTGCTGCAACAGCCTTGGTTTCCATGCGCGTCTATGTCTGGTGCATGTCTAGACAGTCCAGTTTCTCGACGCGATGTTATGTTGCATTTAGTTTTTAAGAAAACAAATTCAAGCCATTTTCACCGAACAGCGCCATGTTTCAAGGCTGGCTCCATCAGCACATAGTTTAGAACGTGGCAGGTGCAAATGTCAAGCCGCGCGTGCGTGGCTGCGTCAACCATGGTGCAGGCACAAGCCCACGACGACTTGAACACGAAGGCAGTTTGATAGCTAGCATGGCACAGTTGACGTCTTTACCGCCATCCGAAATACGTTCTGCGGCTGATATGAATTGTCGCCAAGTGCTCTAGTTCTCAGAGTGGCAAGGTCAGCCAATCAATCCATCAGCTGGCAATGTCCGTATTGAATGCGAACGTGCGTCGATGCTGCGAGAGCACCAGAGAGCGTGGTCGGATTTCCATCTACTTATACGAGTGAGTATCCAGGGCACTACACGCACCAATCTTGACTTCGCGTCCAAGCCTTGGAAACTTGCCGCCATTCAGCCCTTCCATTTGAGGAAGCTCGTTCAAGCTCTACATGACAAAGTGTATGGGCTATCGAAGGACCCGGGTCATGGCAGACTGCATGATTGGGCGCTGCCAGACTATGGTTTCTCAGGTGGCTCAGACTACAACACACGAGCCTTGCCGGCCTTGGATCGCGGCTTTCTTAAACACCTTCACCGTCAGGCGGACGATTCGATCCTGCGTGACAGCTGCCGCCATCGTCTTCTTACGGAACACACTTGAGATTCACCATGTCGCCTCCTTGGAGCGGCTCATTGTGCTCCCGATCTTACAGCTAGGTGAGGAGAACTCACAGAACGCCTCGTACTGACGTGTGACGATGTGGTATCTATATATCTAGCCGCAGGACGAAGCAAATGATCCTCTACTCAGATTTTCTTCTCGCCCTCTTGCACGACCACTTTACTACCTACTTTTACACTGATATCTCATCTCCCCCCCCCACCCCCACCCCCACCCTTCTACAGTATGAAGCCCTTCACTCTGGCCTCCCTTGGCCTTTCCCTTCCTGCCGCCGTTTTGGCTGCCGTCGGCGGGCATTGCGCGCCCGGCTATTCTCAGACGCTTTGCATCTGCCTCGACAAGGGCGTGTGCGGCAGATACGGCGGGACGCTCATCAAGGGCGGCCCGGGCAACTGGCCCTGCCCCTACGACGGCGATAACGTCTGGGGTTGCGAGATTGCGAGCCACTGCCCTGGCAAGGACAGTACCACGGCCTGTGCCTGGAAGAATCAGTGCCCATACAGGGTTCTAAGGGGTAAGCGCAGGTCTCCCTCCTCGCGTACAGGTTTCAGGCCTCGCTTCGGCCCGCTGACCGTTCGACCAAGACCCTGTCTGTCCTGGAGGGAGTGATTTCGTTTGTTGCAAATTCTACCGTGATAATCAGCAGGCATAAATTGCAGTCATTCCTTAAGAGAGAAGCTCCTTAAGTCGTATGAACAAGAATGAGAAGCCCCGATTCTGGCTGTGTGTGGCTGTTGCGTCCGTCGCTGACACTACAATTATACTGTACATATGCTCCGTGACTAGAGGTGCCGCATGGGATGCCAACAAAGTACTCCCCCCCCCCGTGGCACTCAAAGAGGCCCGCCTTCGTTGGACCGACAGGTGGCACTCTCCATGCTACCAGATGGGCCCAAGTGGAGGATACCATGTCTTTGAGCATGTGTTTTAGGAAAGCTTGGACGCTCAAGACTTGCATGTTCCCAGTGCACGTCTGGGCTACTACGCACAATCTGAAACCGAATGAGTAGTCGGAAAACACGCACCGGACCAGGCCAGGCCTCTTTGGCATCCTGTGACAGACGGAGGCACGTGTGACCCGGCGTACGCGTCGTCCGCCCAAGCGTCGAGCATTGGCTTTCGGTCGTCACACTGGAGCCGATTGCGAAATCGCTTGTCACAGCTGGCTGTTGGCAAGCGGCGGCCCTGCCAAAAGCCATGACAGGGGCAAACTGCCGTCTTGGGCAGTCGTTGGCTTCATATATAGACCGACACGCCCCCGCCATCTCCCGGGGGTCCCGTAGCAATACTCGGCGCACGCGCGTACCACACGTAGAACGACAACCATGGCCTCTGAAGCCTTCGGACTACCGCTGCCACTGTGGGTAGTACGGCTGGCTATTGAGCCCGATACATACGTTCTCAATGGAGCAAGCCATGTTCTGTACTGCAAAATGTCGAAGCTGATCGCCCGCTCTTGCCATATAGGCCTGTAGCACCGGCTCCAACAAATGCGTTAGTGAAGACTGCTTAGCTGGATGGGTGCCCTCCAGTCGCCACGATCTTGCATCGATGGGGTATGCCTCCCCCCAGGACCTTCTCTCTTGTTCCGGAATGCACCCGGTGAGTACTGCCAGCCCAAGTGATGAGGCGAGTCCAGATGAGTCTGTCGCGATGCAGGATGCTCTTCGCCTCAACCCGCTAGTGTCGCCGTGAGGGTGCGCCTTGCTCTTGGCCCATTCGGTGACGTACGAAGTAGGCAGTCTGCAATGGGGACGACACCCTTCCTGCGCACGGCACAAAGGTTCAGCCGTTGCCCGGTAGACGGCGGCGGTCGTGAGGGTCTATTGAGTTGCAACTGACGCCGGTGGCTGTCGTGGGATGGCGCTACTAACTACGAAGTACTTCAGAGACGAGCTTAGAGACGAGCGCTAGGATTTATTAGGTTTGTCATTTAGGAAGCTCGAGCGCGTTCCGCAGTTGGTTGAAGAACCTGGCGAGGTGCCATGACCAGACTTGTTGATGCAGGAGGGAAATTGTAGGGTGTCGCCTTTGCGCGTGTAAACTCTATTCCAGTACGGAGTACTTGGACAAGGTTCACAGTGACCACTGAAGGACAAGTACGCTGTGGTTTGATGCAGTCCACTCTTCAGGGAGCGGCAGAGAAGGGCGGGCGGCTGGCAGTGGACGGGCGCTAGTCCGCATCGGGCCAGTTCCTGACGCCAAATTGCCCTGGGCCACTCACTGCAAAAGATGGAGCCCAGCGCCCCCCAAGGCGGCGGCACCTGCAGCGGCTCTCCCGCCCAATGAGCTCACTGTCGCGATCGTGTCCTTTTTGCCAACTCCAACCTCGTCCGTCACACCGCATGCGGCCGCCCCGAATTCAGCTCCGACACACACGAACAAGAACCAGGTTGCGCCCCCGGCCGCCCGCCCTCTCCACGTCCATCGACTTGTCGTTCGAATCGAAACCTCCCGCCGGCTGCTCCCGCAGCGCCCCCCGACCAGTACAGACAGACTCGACTCCTCCCCGTTGGGGCAATAGCGACATCGAGCTGCTGAGCAGCCCAAATCTACCACGATGCCGCTCAACGTCTTCCGCGTCGCCGGTGCGTCCTAGGCTGTTGCTGCGCGCCCTCGCGGCGAATGCTGACCATGCGCAGCGGATCTCTCCCATCTGGGGAGTATCTTCATCCTCCTCCACAAGATGGTGCAGCTCAACGTACGATGCCGCGCTCCGACTGCTTCCCCAAGGGCGTGTGTTCTGGCTAACTGGCGCAGAGCTGCGCCGGCATTTCTTTCAAGTCACAAGCACTCTACCTCTTCGTCTACGTCACGCGATATCTCGGTACGCTGCCGCCGCCTCCCTTGGCTCGCTGCGTCAATCAGGACTGACCCGTGGCGCAGACCTCTTCTCAACACACAGCTTCTACAACCTAGTCTTCAAAATCATGTTTATCGGTTCGCAGGGCTACATCATCTACCTCATGACCAACGCCTACAAGCCCACAAACGACCCCAACGTCGACACGTTCCGCGTGCAATACCTCCTTGGCGGCGCCGCCATCCTCGCCATCCTCTTCCCATACAAGTACACCATGTCGGAGATTCTCTGGGCCTTCTCCATCTGGCTCGAGTCGGTCGCCATCCTCCCGCAGCTCTTCATGCTGCAACGCACCGGCGAGGCCGAGACCATCACCACCCACTACCTCTTCGCGCTCGGAAGCTACCGTGCGCTGTACATTCCCAACTGGATCTACCGCTACTTTGCCGAGCCCGACCACAAGCCCGACTGGATTGCAATCATCGCCGGCATCGTCCAGACCGTCCTGTACAGCGACTTCTTCTACATCTACTACAACAAGGTGCTCAAGGGCAAGAAGTTCAAGCTTCCCGTATAAAAGACGGCAATGGACCGACAGCCCGCACCGCGCGACGCGACGGACGGATTTCAAGAATGGCCACGGCGAACCGCGACCGACGGAACTGGCACGGTGTCGCAGGTGTCTTCTGAGCGGGGGAAAACTTTTTGACTCCAGCATTCGGGGCGGCACGGACGGCGTTGTTGGCAAACTGAGAGAGGCGATAATGACCACAGCGTCTCTGGTTTGACTCGGAATGTGCCGCGATATAGAAGGTGATGATCCCACGAGCCTCCCGGAGGCCATGTGGTGATGTATGTGTACAAGATTCTGGCCCAATGGCCATGGGGAGGCGCGTCTTCAAGAGTCAGTGTAATAATGACAGAAAATGCCTTGCACAATTTACTTTAGACGTCATGGCGCACAGGGAACAGCTCTGTCAAGCGTGCTGTGTTGCCAGGATGAGATGCTGCCTCCCTGCAAGTAGGCGGGTCTGGGTGAATGGGTGCACATGTTTGGTCACGTGATGTTCTCTTCCACGAGCCGGCCCACCTCTTGATGTCAGTCACAGCGCGATCAAGTGCCGGCCTCCCAACCTCATGCAACAACACACCAGAGCAGTGCATCAACATGGCGAGCGAAACGCCCGCAAATGCCGACTCCCAGGCACCGCCCACGGTAAACGGCCAGTCTCAGCCGTCCGAACAGCCGTCACAGCAGCAGCAGCCTGCACCGTCGCAGCAGCCCACCAGCCAGCCTGCGCCCATCGTCGACGGCCCGAACCCCCCCGCTCCGACCGCGCCCACCGGTCTCGAGCCTCGGCTGCCGTCGCGCAAGGATATCTCGCTGCGCGAGTTCCTGCATAAGATTGATGACTATGCCCCGATTGTACGCTTCTACTCCGCCCTGTCGTCGAGCCCGCTCTTTGATGAACGGCGGCGCCAGAAGTTATAGCTGCGAATCGCGATGGAACGTCGAACCAGCTAACCAGCTATCCACGCCCCCCGCGTACAGATCCCAGACGCAGTCACGCACTACTACATGACCAAGGCCGGGCTGCCGCCGCCCCCGCAGACCGATCCCCGGCTCGCGCGACTCCTCGCGCTCGCGACGCAAAAGTTCGTCGCTGACGTTGCCGCCGACGCTTACCAGTACAGCCGCATCCGCGGCGCGAGCAACAACAACAACCCGATGGGCTCTCTTGGCGCCGCGGCCGGCTTCCCGATCCCTGGGCAGCAGGCCGGCGGGCAGGCCGGCGGCAAGGACGGCCAGGGCAAGGCTGGCGCGGGCGGCGCACCGCTGGGTATCCAGCGGCCGGGCTTCGGCGGTGGTGGCCAGGGCGGCAGCCAGAACAGGACGGTACTCACCATGGAGGATTTGGGCATGGCGGTTGGAGAGTACGGCGTCAACGTCAAGAGGGGAGAGTTTTACCGATGAGAGACGGCCTCGTGGCGAGGCACAAAGGGGCCCCTGGATATGAACCCCACGGATGGGTTGGTGGGTGGACAGCTTTGGTCTTGCATGGCGTTAGGGTTGGTCCTCGGAAGCGGCGTTCCGGCGATGCGCCTGGTAGTCACAGGCAGCGCCTAAGACTTGATAAATTGATGATATCCCGCGCGAGCACGGATGCATGTCTTGTGATCATTGTGCTTCGTATTGGTACAAAAATGCTGTTGTACAGGGTATTCGGAGCCCGTATCGCCGTGTGCACAGACTCCCTGTTCTCCCACTGTCCCCTCCATCACCTCTTCTCCTTTATTTCCTGTCCCAAATATTCGGTTTCCGCGTTCTACATCATTCGCAAACGTTAGCCCACTGTCCATCCGACGGCCTGACTCCTGGCGCCTCTATTCTCTTTTGCCTGGACGGACCCGGCCACACTTTCCGTTTGTCCGCAGCTAGTCAAGAGCTTGTCGAAGGATGTGGGGACGAAAAGAAGAGAGAGAAGAAGAAAACGTACGGTGAAAACTCGCCGAGCTTGTGCCCAACCATGTCCTCGGTAATGACCACCTGACTGTAGTCCTTGCCATTGTGGATCTCGAACTTGAGCCCGACGAAGCTGGGCAGGATGGTCGCGGAGCGGGCCTGCGTGCGCACGGGGGGCACCTTGTCGCCCGGCTTCTTGGGGAAGACGATGGGAAGGCTGTGCGTGCGACGGGTCAGAAAGCCTAGACTTGCGGATCGCAGGGGGGGGCATCGGTCGGAGGGACGACGGGGACTGGTGGTTCTCTTACGGCACGAGGTGCGGCCCTGCGCAAAAGGTTTGTTCGTTAGCCTTGGGGTTCTGCGGCTGCCAACAATCAAGAGCAGGATTGGGACTGTATAGGAGAGATACTCACCCTTCCATACGGAGCGCTTGAGCAGCAGGCGGGTGGGCTGCATTGTCGGCTGGAGAGATGTCTGCGTTCCGGGGGGATCGGAGCTTGAGGGCGATGGGGCGGCGGATGTCGAAGGAAAGACTGCCAGATTGGAGGTCACGTGACTTGTATGGACATGGACGATGGGGAGCGCTCGACAAGTTAGGTGTTGAGGGAACCTGAGGGCTGCTAAGGAGACACTAAAGCTTACATGGCATGGGCACATGCATCGGTACCTTTAAAGAGTGTAACTCGTACTTTGGGAAACTTTCCTATCCTCTGTAATCGGAGAATCGATCAAGTCTTGAAGTGGATTTGACACACATGCCAACGTGAAAGACCCAACATAACAAAGTGAGTATCCAACACTCGCTTATAAAAGTCGAGAATACATATACTGCTATGTTATTCAATCTTCATCTGTGCGCGTATATTCTTCCAACGTTGACCCTATGCTGGAAAGCGCAGCACATCACCGTATTTGCAAGTCAATAGACGGGACATAGTACAGGGTAGGCTACTCTCAACTGCGCTGCGCTCACAGTGCCTGCCTGCTGTGGCCTACCAAACCTGGAAGGTACTGACTGTTCCAGACCCCTGAAAACATATTCCGTGGCGCTCCTCTTTGTCCACTGACTAGCGGCGCGGACCCCGAACCAACCCGCTGCCGACGCGGGCGAGATCCATCCATCCATCCAATCCGTGGCAAACGATTTAGTTAGTTACTGGCCACTTTGCAGACTCGTCGGTCCACCTCATCCATCGTCTGTCCGCCCACCGTCCCGTACCGTCCTACGTACATCACCCGCGTTTACTCCCGCGCGCCCTCGAAGAGCTGCGTCCCGACTACGGCCCTGATATCCTCCTAGTCCCGCATCGCATCAGCGCGCGCGTGCTGGCTTGCCATTACCGTAGGGGGGCCTGACGACGTGCTGCCACGTGCAGGAGCCAAAACTCCGCAGCCAAGGCCTCGCACCTCATCAACCACCCTCACTGACGGCACCAAACGCACCACGCCGCCCGCCCTCGCTCGAAAAAAATAACACGACCGTTGGACGGCCTTCGACATCACAGCACGCCGCGGCGTCGATAGCCCTCCGACGACACCCCCTCAACCCAAAACGACTGCATGCTATCCCGCGGCTAAAAAGTTCCATCGTCCGTCCTCGATGCCGAGCGCCACAGCGTCCGGCGCCAGCACCGGCGGCGACTCGTCGTCGGCGCGATCCCGCGACCACAAGCAGGGCAATCAGAACCGCACCTTCACCGTCGAGCAAAAGGAGGCCGTGCTGCGCATCCGGAGATGCGGCGCCACCGCCTTCTATGACATCCTCGGCCTCGAGTCGGTCAAGACGACGTGCACCGACGCGGACATCAAAAAAGCCTACCGCAAGCAGTCCCTGCTCACCCACCCAGACAAGAACGGCCACGAACACGCCGATGAGGCCTTCAAGATGGTCAGCCGCGCGTTCGGCATCCTCGGCGACAAGGAGAAGCGCGACAAGTACGACCGCTTCGGCGGCGACCCGGACAGCCGCTTCCAGAGCGCCCAGGCCCAGAACCCCTTTTCCGGGTTCGCCAGGAGGGCGCCCTCGGGCGGTATGGGCGGCAGAGGCGGCGGCGGCGGTGGCGGCATGTGGGACGAGGAGGTCAGCCCGGAGGAGATGTTTGCGCGCTTCTTTGGCGGTGGCGGAGGGCCGTTTGGGGGTGAGCCATGGAACCCCGACATCCCCCTTTCTCGCTTGTCGTTTTTGCACCGCTCTCTCGCGCGCGCACAAGTTGGCTGACAAGACAGCCTTTGACACAGGACCACAGTTTGTGTTCAACTTTGGGGGCGGGCCGGGCATCCGAGTGCACCAGTTCGGCGGCGCCCGGCCGCGGCGGCGACCACGCGAGGCACAGGACGGCCAGCAACAGCAGCAGCAAAACGGCGGGCTGCAGAACCTCATCGGGCTGCTGCCCATACTCTTCTTCTTCATCCTGCCGCTGCTTTCGTCGCTCTTCTCGGGCTCGTCGTCGGGGTCGGCGACGCCGCGCATGGTGTACGACAACCCGCAGGCGCCGTATACGCACGGGCGCGTGACGCCCGAGCTCAAGGTGCACTACTTTGTCAACCCTGGGGACGTGGCGTCGTATAGCAAGTCGAAGCTCAGCCAGCTCGACCGCACGGCCGAGAACAACCTAGTTCGGCACCTGGGCAACGAGTGCGGCAACGAGCGCATGTACCAGCGGCGGCTGCGCGAGGACGCCATGGGCTGGTTCTACCAGGACCCGGACAAGATGGCCAAGGCAAACGCGTACAAGATGCCGTCGTGCGAGAGGCTCGAGAAGATGGGCATCCCGACGCGGTGACGCAGCGCTGCGGCTGCCCTTCTGTGGTTGATGACGACGATGACGAGGACGGGGAGGGGCTGGGTCAGAGGAGCGCCAGAGGGATGCCTGTGTGCGTCTGCTTCTTGTTGATGTTGTTGTTGGTATCACTGTTGTCGTTGTAAGAGGGACGATGGGCCTGGAGTCGGCGTTTTTCTTACTTTTTTTAAAGTGTCCCCCTACTAGCCGAGCCTTGGTCCCCGACGCATGGCAAGAAGCACTGCATAGCAATGACATGGCATAATTACCGACGTTGAGTGCGTTTCTGTATTTGTCTCTTGGGTCATTCAACGTTGATGGCGATGAGTGATATGGGTCATAGGCGTAGTCGCAGTAATGTGGCGCCCAGACGACATGTCACGGCGTCGTTGCCGTATATGCCACATGGTCCATGGCTTCACATGTAGGTCGATCCTTCGTATGCATAATTTCTCGTAGATGGCTTGTATATCCGGTCTACGCCTACTTACTTGGTTGTCTACGTGAAATGGTACAACAGCTTAATGCATCAGTGTTCCACATTCGTGTACATCTATGATATCCAGGCGGGGGAGTCCTTCTCTCCAGTCCCGTCACCCAAGTCTAGAGTCGTATATACTCTCGTTCGTTTCCAAGTTTCTCTTTCCCTTTCAAGGTCCTCATTTTGCTGCGCAGCCGTCGCTCGAATCGCTGTTTCTCTACTACTACTGCTGTTGCTGACGCCCCCTCCTGGGCCTGTGTCTGCGGCACCGTCTCCGTGGCCTTGGCGGAAGCGGCGGCGACGATAATAGCGTTAGCCAAAAAGCTACCTGCTGTCACGTTTAAAGGCAACACCGCCTGTCGATCCAAAACGAGATTGAGGCGCCCTTCCGGAGCATAGCATCTGCCGCGTCGCGGGTGGGCCCTCGTCGAGGCTTTGCGAAGAGCGAGTTGCTGTCCGTTCCTCGTGGTGAGACTGATGTACAGTCTCCGCGGCGTGCGTCTCGATTCTCGAACCACCGACCACCACCCACGCGATGCCGCTCTCGGCCTATGCGAACCCGCGAGCGTGCCACGCCAGGAAGAGAGGCGCCAGTGCTGCCGAGTATCCTCTGCGCTTGAGAAAGATCAATGGCCCGTCACGCAGGGATGAGGCGAGCCGCCCAGAAGGAGGCGACTGGTGGCTGGGGCTGCGTGGCGACTGATGTGGCGGGAGCTGACGATGTGAGGTGTTGGTCGAGACGGGTAGAGGACCCGATCGCCCCGCGGACAGGCAGGCGGCGCGGCGGACAGTTGCGTCTCACCGGGGACCGGGGAGTCGGGGACGCGCAATCCAGAGAGCACTAGGGCTCGTTGGCGCGCAGGGTTAACGAATGCGCGCCGTATGCCTCATTTGCTGCGTCCAACGTCGCGTGCTGAAATGTTTGACTTTTGCAGTTGCATCGTTCGTGTGTCTCTCTACGGTTGCCCTGTAGTGCCTTGCTTGGGCTTCCAGCGGCACACCAGACAACGTCCATCATGGAACGGGCGCCCTGCACAGCCACTGACGCTGCTGTCCAGGTGATGCATTCGCCACACCTTCACTGAAGATGCACTGCCCAGGTGTACAGTGGGTGTATGGAGGCTTGTCAGGCCCACTGGGTGTCGTCAGTGACACCATCTGCACCACTGAAGCGTCCGCTGCGGGGTTGGTACGGTGTCCACTGGCTGGTGCCTGGATCCGCTGCGGCTCGGGAAACCCCACTCCACTCCATTCAATCCATCGATACTTGGTCGGTCCCCTGTAGGTTGCACCAACGTCCACCACCCACCACCATCCACCCGCCTCCTTGGCCCGGGCTCCGTTCCGACTCAAACCTCTTTACTCCCCGCTGCGTACAGCTCTCCTGCGTATACACGGCGGTTTGAGTGGGAACGTCAATCAGAAGAGGTAGCCCGGCCTATGACGCCGCGCATCGTATTGAGTCGGCGACGGGTCATATTTCCTCAACTTCATCATCGTCCTTCAATACCCCCCGGGCTTCCCCACGCCCGCATCCACGCGCCGCTAAAACGCACCGCTTACATCATCGCTCTGGCTGCCTCGAGCTTCAACTCAACCCTTCGCCATCCGCCCGCCCGCCCGCTCGACTGACTGACATCGACGAAGCGTCGCGAGCCGTTTGCTAGTGGGATTCGAAACATTAGTGGCCCGAGAGGCCGGCTGACGGACGCATCATGGTCACCAAGCCGCCACCTGGCGACCCTCCGACCGCCACGCCCCCCGCACCGCAGCCAAACGACGCCCGGCGAGATGGCTGGCACGATGACTCGCTCAACGACAACACTTGGGAAGACATCGGGCCCCGAGCCGACGGTGCAGGTGCTGCCGATGACGGCGGCCGACGCAATGTTCCTGCGGCGCTGCGTCCTGGCCCGGCCATGCTGAACCCGGCCCCCGAGGACGACGACGGCAATGTGTGGGACGAGGCACGCAGCCAGCAACCGAGCGACGCGGATGCCAGGTTGGCACAGGTCCCCAATGCACTCAGGCCCGGTAGCGGTGTCAGCCGCGTCGAGACGAATCCCTTCCTTAAGAGAAAACCCGTCTCGCAATCACAACAAGACCCCTCCATAGCCTCGCCAACGCCACCCGCCGACTCCTTCGCGAGGCTAGACCTCCACGCGGGGGACCAAGCCCAAAGCAACCCCTGGCAGGCCGCCTCCGAGCCGCAGTCGCAAAAGACGTCGAGCGGGTGGCAGACGCCCCAGCGACAGCCGGTGTTGCTCGATGACGACACCGACCCGTGGACTTCGAGTGAGCCTCCGCCACCACAGCCACCGGCAAAGCAATCGCCGGCGTTGCTGTCGCTGCCCTCGGACGAAGAGTCCGCATGGAACGATCATGTACGCCCCGAAAAGGCCGAGATTGTCATAGAGCCCCCGACTCCGGCCCCGGCAGCCCCCATGTCAAACGACTTGCTCGACGAGCCCAATGTGTGGGATGACCTCGGCGCTCTGGACAAGGGCAAGTCCAAGGCCACGGCCGCGTCGCCAAATCAACAAGCTCAGCTGGACGACTGGAACCTCATCGACGCTGACTCGTCATCCGACCAGCCGAAACAGCCCGGGCAACCCGAGGAGAACACCGAGGATGCGACTGAGAAGCCGCCCCTGCCGCCGAGGGACGTCGAGCGGCCGCGCTGGGTACCCTCCAGAGAGCCCGTCGACAGCAAGTCGGAGACGTACCAAGTCAAGAACATTAGGTGGCACGACGACACGTCGACCAAGAACCCACGCACGTCGCCGATCCTGATACAGAACAAGAACGGGCCGTGTCCGCTGGTCGCCCTGGTCAACGCCCTGACCCTGACGACACCGGCCGACATGCCCGACACGGCCTTGGTGCAAGTACTGCGTTCGAGGGAACAGATCAGCTTGAGCCTATTGCTGGACGCCGTGTTTGACGAGCTCATGTCGCCACGGCGGACCAGCTCCGAGGACGCCCTCCCCGACGTGGGCGACCTGTACGGCTTCCTGCAGAGCCTGCACACGGGCATGAATGTCAACCCCCGCTTCATCCCGACGCCCGAGATGGTGACTGCGTACAAGCGCACGTCGCTCACGCACCTGCACCCGACGGAGCGCGGGGAGCTCATCCCGGGAACCTTTGAGGACACGACGGAGATGAGCCTGTATGCGACCTTCTCCATCCCACTCATCCACGGGTGGCTCGCTGCCCGAGCCGAGCCCGTCTACGAGGCGCTGGAGCGGCAGGCGGCGTCGTACGAGGAGGTGCAAAACCTCTTGTTCCGCGAAGAGGAGCTCGAGGACAAGCTATCCAACTCGGAGACGGGATTGACGGAGGCGGAGCAGCAGCTGTACCAGGACGTTGTGACCATTAAAATGTTCCTACACGCGTCGGCGACACAGCTCACGCCGTGGGGCATCGAGGTGATTGGCAAGGCCATGCGGCCGGGCACGTTTGCTATACTATTCCGCAACGACCACTTTAGCACGCTCTACTGCCACCCGCACACGATGCAGCTGCTGAGCCTGGTGACAGACGCGGGCTACGGCAGTCACGAGGAGGTGGTGTGGGAGAGCCTTGTGGACGTGAACGGCGAGCAGACCGAGTACCTGTCTGGCGACTTTCGGGTGGTTGGCGGCGGTGGAGGTGCTGGAGGCGGCAGCTTCGGCGGCAGCGGCAGCAACACGGCAGGGCACGGCGGCGAATGGAGAACGGTGCAGGGAAGGCGCGGCAAGGCGCGACAGCAGGAGGAGCAGGAGGATGAGGCGAACGAGGTACCGATGAGCCCACAGCACGAGCAAGAGGACCGCGACCTGGCACTGGCACTGCAGCTGCAAGAAGAGGAGGACGAGCGGCATCGCGAGGAGCAGGCACGCCGGCGAAGGGAGAGCATACTGTCGGAGCAGTACATTGAGCAGCAGGGCCAGCGGCCGGGGCCCGTCAGCCGGGGTCACCACCGGCGCACGCAGTCCGGTGCCGGAACGGGCATTGCGCCGGAGCGCCGGAGCTCCAACAGCGTCAACGTGCCGGTACTGTCGGCATCGCAGTCGCAGCCACGGCTGTCGGTCAACACAACGGCGGCTGCGGCGCAGCAGGTGCGGCCTCTGGTGCCCCCACGGCGGCAGGGCGTGTCACGGGCGGCAGACGCCGAGGGCGAGGACGCGCCACCGTCGTACGAGCAGGCGGCGCACGACAGAGCGTTTGTGCCGCCGGCAGGACACCCGAGCCACGCGGGGAGCAGCCCGGTGGCGTCAAGGCAGACGCCGAGGACGAGCGCAGGCGGTGGTCAGGGCCCCGCGCAGCAGCAGCGGCCGATGGGCATGGGGTCTTCGACAGCGGCTGCGGGGAGGAGGATGCCGGCGGTGAGCTCGGGGCCGCCGCCGGCGATGCACCAGGGCCGGGACCGGGAGTGCGTGATGATGTGATGTGATGTGGATGACGGATGAGCAGCGTGTGCCGTTGGTTTTCTGACATGCTGTGGTTCATGTGCGCGCATCATGGGGGCGTTTCATATCACGGGAAGCAAGGCATGGCGTTTTTGGGAGAGCAGCACCTACGTATTTGGTATGTGGGTTACGTTGCACCAAGGTAGTTACCTAGTTGGTGGCATTTTGTGGTGCATGTATCCGTACTTTGGCGATGGGCTGGCTGTGCAGGGGACGATTACAAAGACGGGCACGGGTTTACGACATGAATATATGTATGGCTGGTATAATTATTCTATTCTGGGATTGTAAGTAGTGCGTGGTGTGTCCTTGAGCATCAATCATGGTCACGGTGAACCAGGCTTTGGTTGATTGAGGCTATTCCCAGCCGTCGACGAGCGCTGCGGCGTAGCGGGAGAAACAGGTTCGTTGCTAGCAGGGTCTCGGCGGTAGCAGTGTATAAGTTGGTTGGTTCATGCCGTCTCCACATTAAGACACGGACGGGCAAGGATCATCATTCATTCATTCGATTCACTCGTGATGCTTGTCATCGACTCGGGCGTACCCGGTACGTACACTTTTTTGCGTCTGCGAAATGTACGTACCTACACACGACTCTCTCTCACACGCTCTCTTTTCTCCTCAACCCGCTGCTGCCGCTCGCTCCCACGTCACAACATCACGTCACAACGTCAACGCAGCGCGCTCGTGTACCCCTCACACAGACACACGAAGCATTTTCGCGTCGTCGTGCTGCTGCTGAATTGCGCTCGTCCCTGGAGCGTGCTGTGGAGTACTGCCCCCTGAACGACGACACCACCAACACAGACACGCGAGTGAGCGAGCGAGCTTGGGACTAGGAAGCGCCGCCGCTGGAGGTCCGTGTGAGCTGCTTGTGGAAGCATCAGCATCAACGACAACAACTAAAACAGCATCGGCAACGGCACCATGGCCATCATCGAGGGCTGGCTCCCGCCGACGCGGGCGCACTACGACCTCATTCTGCGCGCGTGGCAGCTCGCCTTTCCACCGGTACGCCACCACCCATATCGTCACACCAAACCCCCTTCTTCCTCCTCGCCCTCCCTTCATGCCTAATTCCTGCCTCCTCCGTTGATCCTTTCATCTATGCCATGCTCTGAAGCGCGGTGAACTTTTCTCAAAAACAAAAAAGACAATAGACAACAAGCTAACGGCATCGTCAACAGCTCGCCTCCATCCAGTGGCTCGTCAGGTGGTACCCCATGGGCAAGACGAGCGTCGCCAGCAGGCTCAACCTGCCCGGGCGCGCCGCCTGGATGACCATGGAGGCGCCGGGGTTCCTCACCCTGCTGTACCTGATGAGCACCATGCCGGCGCGGCACGGCGTCGAGGACCTGCCGTGGCAGAACCGCGTGCTGGGCGGGCTGTTTGTGAGTCCTTGTCCCCTTCTTCCTTCTCTCCCCCATATCTGTCACCCTTGACCAGCCTGCCTCCTCTTGAATAACCTCCGACTCCTAATCTTATTCCCCCCCCTTTCGGGCAGGTCATCCACTACTCGTACCGCGCCATCGCCTATCCCCTCCTGCAGCCCTCCATGGCGCCCATCCACGTCTTCGTCTGGGCCGCCGCCCTGTGCTTCCAGCTCATCAACGCCACCTGCCTCGGCTCCTGGCTGTCCGCCTACGGGCCCCTCACCGCCGACGCCTGGGCCGCCCAGTCGCCCCTCCCCCAGTTCGCCCTCGGCATGCTGCTCTTCTACGTCGGCCTCGCCGGCAACTTTTTCCACGACGAGGAGCTGCGCGAGATTCGCCGCCGCGCCGCCGCCAGGCAGACTAACAACAAGAACAACAAGAATACCGCCGGCCCGAGTAGCAAAGCCAACGGCAGCGGCGGCAGCAGCAGCAGCAACGGCACGTCGGCGACGTCAGCGCACCACCACCACTACGAGATCCCCCAGGCCGGCCTCTTCAGGTACATGCTGTACCCGCACTACTTTTGCGAGTGGGTCGAGTGGCTGGGCTTCCTCATGGCCGCGGGCTGGACGTGCGCCCCGGCGTGGGCCTTTCTCGTCAACGAGGTGGCGTCGATGCTGCCGCGGGCCGTCAGCGGCAAGCGCTGGTACGTAGAGAGGTTCGGCGCGGACAAGGTGGGCAAGAAGTGGGCGATTATCCCAGGCTTGCTGTAAGCTTTCCATGATTGTTCTTGTTCTGCTGTTGTTCCTGTTCTCTTGTAATGATGGGCTCTGGCGATGGGAGAAGCAGGGACGCCAGGGGGCGGGGAGAGAAGAGGATAGCATCTGTGGGGTGGCTCACCATGCAAAAGTGCATAGACGACGCGGTGGCTGTTCATCCCAGTAGTGTCGGAAATGCACGTGTGCACGTTGTACATGGACTGTAGCGCGCACCAGACATGGCAGTCAGTTCAGTCAGAGACGTGCATGATCCAGTTACAAACATGTATCACTCTCACCAGGCATCAGCACGTAATCAGGCAGGCAGGCAGGCAGGCAGGCAGGAAAGCAGACGCGTGCTGTACACACAAAGTGATGCCTTTATACTTCTATCGTGTAACGCTATACGCACGTACGTACAGGCAGGGAGTCGCCATGTTCGTCGCGACCGAGTCCCAACCTCATATCCATCCATGATCCCTTCCCCCCCAATCCGTCTATTCATCCTCTCTACACCCCGCGTCTAAGCGTCAAACGCCCGCCGCGTCTTCTTCTCAGGCTTCTTCTTCTCTCCCCCCTTCTTCTGCTTATAAAAGTCCTCCACCCAGCGCTTAATCGTGTCCACCTCCTCGCGCATCATCTTGCCCACCGCGGGGTTCGCCTCGCCATTCTTGACGATGGCGTCGTTGCAGTGCGCCGCCTTGGGCAGCAAGAAGACGGGCGCCTCTTCGGTGCTGGCCAGGGGCCCGCCGGGGCGCAGCTCGGCCGACACCGTGGCCGGGCGCCAGGGGTCGAGCTCGCCGTTCACCCACATGAGGCGCGTCGTGTTGACGTAGTCCCAGCCGCCCGTCTTGGCGTTGACCTGCTCGACGGTGCGCCCGCGCGCGAGGCCGTACGTGTGGTCGCCCACGGAGGGGAAGTAGAGGCCGCACTGGCGCCGCTGGTACTCGCGGTCGAAGATCTTGGGGATGAGGCCCGAGGTGGACTCGGGGGCCCACGTCTGCCACCACTCGAAGCTGCGGAGCCCAGGCAAGGGCTATGGCGTCAGCAATGTTCTTCGCAAGGCGAGGTATTTCGTTGTCGGGATGGAGAGTGAGCAAGGAAGAAGCGGGTGTCGTTAACGCTTATAGGGGTTGGGAATGTCGTTGAGAAGAGCACACTTCACGTCAAGACAGGAGAGAGGGGCAGGGCACATAGTCAGGGGGTCAGGGGCTCAAACGTACGGCTCGTTGCACAGATACCACATCCACTGGCGGTTGACCGTGTTGTTGACCGACGTGTCCAGGTACGACTCGAGCTGCACGTTGTGCGAGTCGTAGCAGGCGACCGTGTTGTTGTCCTTCCAGTAGCCCAGCGCGGCGCACGCTGTTGCCGAAGAAACACATGTTTGTCAGTCTCTGATGCAGCCTTCACCGCGGCGGTGGAACATGTATCAGACGAAACAGGAGTAGACTTACATCCGGGGATCAGAATCTCCCGCGACCACTTGGCAAAGCCCTTGATGGCCTTGCACTGGCCCACGCCGTCGGCGCCCGGGACCGTTGCGTTGCTCTTGGGCCACACGTTCTACGCAGCCCAGTTAGCAACTCTTCATACGTTCCCCCCCCCCCTTCTGTACTCACTTCCCCGCCTCATTCTCAGGGGCGGCGGCGGCGGCAGCAGACAAGGAGGCAACGGCAAACATGGGGACTCAACCACTCACCTCAATGTAGTCGCACATGCGCTGGATCGGGCCGTAGCCCGAGTAAAACTGTTGGCTCTGCCAATTGCCGAGCCCGCCCGTAATGGCACTAGCAAAATCGTCGTCGTGCTTGAGGTCGCCAAAGCCAAACAGGTCCTTGAGGCGCTGGCGCTTCTCGGGCGTGCCCTCGGCGAGCACCTTGTCGACATGGGAGATGACGCGGCGGAAGTCGGCGCTGCAGTTGCGCGGCAAGGCCTGCTCGACGGGCACGTAGTACTGCCAGAGGGTGGAAATGTCCTCGACGACGGCGCTCGAGCAGTGGTACGCCCAAAAGGTGCCTGGAGCGAGCTTGTTGGTCCACGCGGCGAGGGCGCCCGGGTACGAGCAACCCGACAGCACCCAGGGGGCCTTGTCCGGGCGCGACGAGCCGTTGCGGTCAAAGGGCAGGTCGACGTGCTTGGCGAAGTGGATGAGATCGGCGACGGACTGGTCGAGCGTCAGGTACTGCAGCGTCTCGGCGGTGAGGTTCTCGTAGGGCGAGCTGCCGCCCCAGTAGCGGTGCTCGAGGAGGATCACGGCGCCGCCCGTCGCCTGCCCGAAGAGCCCCGGGATGGTGCGGTTGGTCGTGTACCCCTGGTAGCCGTCGGCGTTGTTCTCGCCGGGCGCGTTGAGCACGATGGGCGACCCGGGGCCGGCGTAGTGGTCCGCGTTCCACCAGTACCGCTGCGTGAAGGTGCCGAGCGAGGGGTTGCTGTGGTCGATGAGCTGCTCGAAGAAGCCGGCCTTGACGTCGATCTTGGGGGCGGCGGCGGCGCGCCGGACGATGCCTGACGACGTGAGCTCGTAGCTGAACCCGTCGTCGTCGTCGTTGGGGACCGGAGGGCGGTTGGGAACGGCGCCTTGCAGGGGGTTGGCCAGCTGGATGCCGTGGGACATGTGACGGATGGGGATGTCGCCGTCGTTGATGCTGTAGATGGTGGCCGAGGCGCCGAGGGCCGCCGCGAGGGCGGTCGTCGCCGCGAGGGAGCAGGAGCACCGCATGGTGGTTTACACTTATACGAATGCTTGGAGTTGATGCTCTCAACGATGGACTCTTCAACGTCGACGACAACTTGGACGACGACAATGATGGCAGCAGCAGCAAGTACCAGCAGCAACGACCGTGTGCTGCCTTGTCCTGTCTGTGCCTGATGCCACGAGCAGTTACCACACCGGGGAAAGGGGAACAGACTGGCAGGCAGGCAGGCGCACCCGACGGCGCGAAGGCGGCCACGATATATATACGTGCACACACACAACTACCTAGTAGTACATGGTCGACAACGATGAGTATCAAGTATTAGTATACGTAGTATGCCTGCTGCCAACTTAGTACGTGCCGTGTGCCCCGTCCACCTGTGCGCCCCGCGTCCGTGCCTCTTCGCGGCTCCTTTGCTGAAGATCGTCGGCTTCAGCTACCGTGGCGGCGGCGCATGGCAGTGCGGTGCGGTACAGCGCCGTGCAGCCAACACCCGCCGCCCCCCCCCCCCCTGTCGGCCCTATGCCCTTGTACCGGACGGACGATGGCATGCCAGGTGAATGAGAACGAGGCGCCCTCCCCCCTTCCCTCCCTTTCCCCCCAGGCGGCGGCTTACACGAACGGACGCGTGCGCCGCCGACGGACGCAAAGGTGCCTCGTGAGCCTATCTATCCCCGCGGCCCCCAAGGAGGAGGCTCAACTTAATCTCTCTCTCGGACCAACAAGCCTACGGTTTTGGCCCGGTGGTTCTTCCCCAACGGCCGATCGATCCCATTTCTCCACCCCCTTCTCCAACTGCTACCACCAACTTCACATCAGGCACATTACCTACGGTAGGTACCTACTATAGGCACCACCGCCCCCTCGCAAGGCACACAAAGAACGAACAGAGAGACGGGCCCAAAAAAAAAGGGCCTGCTGGAAGAGGATGGTGGTACCGCTCGCCGGCCCGCCTGGCTAACGCGACCTTCCGCAACGGGAAGCGGCGGGGGGCTCGGTCGGTCGGGCCCCCGGACGCCCACCGTGCGCCTCACGCCCCCTTTCCTTTCTCTCTTCTCTCCAAGCCGTCCGCCGCCGACGCCGGAGCCATACTGCGGCCCCCCGGATGTGGCGCCGAGAAAGGAGGACGCTCGGAAGAGCAGGAGGCAGAAGCGGCGGCACCTCGCGCCTGTTTCGTCGACCCACGGTTCCTCGGCCCTGCCTGCATTGAAAATTATTTTATCATGTAACTTAGTCCATCATATATGTATTGTTCATATCAGCCAATATATGCGGGTGCAATTGTCCCGACCAGACCGCCCGTCGGACCCGGGGGGGGGGGTGTCTCCTCCGGCGGACTGAGGAGGCTCCGCAGGCATGCAAACCGCGTACGTGCAGTAGTACTACCTCTTACCTTGAAGCGCAACGGTCTTGTTGCTTTCCAACAAAGGGCCCCATCGAGTTCCCGTCTCAACTCTCAAGCAAAAAACGGACTGGCCCCCCGAGTTCCGGTCTCGCTGCAGATTGCCGTGCCTGCGTTGCCCCAGACAGCGGCCTGCCCCGCAAACCCTCCGGCGGTTTGATAACGCGCATGAGGATACGCCCATGCATACGAGCGAAGCGAAGAAGAAGCAGACAAAGAGAGCGAGAAAAACGACCGGTCCCGGCCACGCGCATGATACATGGGACGCTATTGATTGCCCAAGCCCTGCATTGCATCGCCCATGTCGATATCCGTGAGCCGCGTCAAGGCGCGCAGCCACCTGCCTGTTCCTCGCTGGTGACGGCAGCACGCCATCCATCTATCTCGCACCGCTCCATGTTGCTTCCAGCCTGTAGATGTGCTGGGGCCTGGCGGCGCGGGCTTGCAGGCTTGCATCGGCAGAGGCCAGACTGAGTCGCGGCCATACAGCTTCACACTGCACATCGGCGGGCAAGCACATGCGAACTTGGTAGTAATGGTAATGCTAGTACGAAGTAGTATTTGGCAGTTACTACGTAGCAGTTCCGGCACCATATGCGGGAAACCCCGCGGGGCGGCCAAGCACATACGTACATGTCAACATGAACTTATTACCAAACTCGGTATGCAGGCAGCCCCTAAGCCACGACACCACGCTATGATCGGCACGGAATGTTGGCTGCGATGCTTACTTGCTCTCATCCGCCAGCCGACGGGTACGCATGCCGAACGACTGCTTGTGGTCGGTCCCCTGATCATCTCCGCGGTTGGATGGATGGCTGGCGTGCGGCGCAGGGTGGTGATCGCGCGCACCAGATGAAAGGGCGTCGATCAGACGTTTCGATGCAACGGCTTCTTCTTTGGGGCAAGCCATACCCGCTTTCGGACTTGCAAACAGTCATTGACTGACCTTGTATGACTGGGGGCCCACGCAATCCTCTCTTTCTCTTCCGCCCGCAGGCATCGCACCGCAAACCGAATACATGTAGTATCATGGTTCGTTTGTTTGTTTCGTCCCGGGGTATGTTATTAGACCCCACCAAGCCCGGTGATGATGCCCCTTCGCATCCATCCAGAACGCTCTCCGACCTCCCGCACCTTGACGGGCCACAGTTTCTACAAGCATGAACGTGAATGGCTATATGCGTCGGTCTTGTTGATACACAGGTCCCCCAGACACGACGGTCTCGTGGACCCCCCTTCTCTGGTGTTTGAGCGGGCCGCAGACAAGATTGTATGCCCTCTGACTCCCAAGGGCTCAGGGCGCGATGCCGTCATCGACATCAACCTCGGGCGGGTTGTCACCGTTTGTCAACCCCACGCGCCTTCTTCGATCGGGGTGGTACGAGGCTCGATGCTTTGTTGCGAGGCGGCCGCTTCCATGATAGCAGCGCGACTCTCCGGTATCGCTTCGCTCCGATTCGAACCTTGAAGCACATGTACTGGCCTCGTGGTCCTGTACCTTCGTCGTGCACATCAATTTCGTCCTCGTCCTCGTCCTCGTACGGATGGACGTGAAAGGCTTTGCCACAGCGCCCGGGATTCGTTTCGGCACCGCCGTGAGCTTGTTCGAGTACCAGGTCCCCCGTTGCAGGCGAATATATGAGGGAAACTGGGGGCAATGCGTCCCCTCCCCTCCTCATCACTGCACACTACAGCGGTCATCATTTTGACAGGCAGGCCCGATCCTTCGCAAGGCTTTGGTATCGCGCCAGGACATCCGTGTCCGACAAGTTGCGCTGGTCGCCGTACTGGTAATGAGCAGCCAGGGCTTCCCCCACGACGATGACGGCTGCATCACGCGGTCAGCGGAAAAGCTCTCTCTCTCTCTCACGCACACACCATCCAGTCCTCCACCATCGACCTCTCCCAAGAGTCCACGTCTGTCAGGAGAAAGTGGAAACAAAGACACTCACGGCGGCGTAGCCTCTTGGGCAGGTCAATGGCAAGCATGTCCTCGTCGCTCCTGCCCTCCGTCCAGTTGGCCGGGTTCGTGTCGAGGATGTCGTCGCCGTAGACGCAAATCAGGTTGATGCGGATGCGCTCGCCGCCCATGTCCCACGGCGGGTGGAACTTGTACGCGTCCAGGCCGTCGTCGCCCCCCTCCATGTTCTCCAGCAGCGAGTAGTGCATCTGCGCCGCGATGGCCCAGCTCTCGTAGCTCGGGCCCCAGACCTCGTACGTGAGCGAGGCCGCGGGCGTCTGCCCCATCATGGTCTCGTTGCGCACGCGCAGCCACCGGTGGTTCTTGTGCGGCGGGGCCCTGTCGAGCGGCCAGGTGTAGTCGGATGGGCCGTCCCAGGGGGGGTCTCGCGACGGCCGCCACGAAGCGAGATTGGCGTCGCCGCTGGTTTTTTTGTTGCCGCTGTTGCTGTCGCTGTTCTTGTTGTTGTTCTCGTCATCCTTGGGCGCCTTGATGTCGGGAAAGTACGGATGGAGCGCCCCGAGGTGGTGATGCATGAACCCGAGCGGCGGGTTGTTGATGATGTTGGCCGAAACGGCGAAATCGTGGGGATGTTGCATCTTGCGACTGACGATACGAGGAATCGCATCGTCCGCGATCCATACCTAGAGTCGCATTATCAGCCCTATACGTCGATCCCAACGTTACGACCGATCGGGTCTCATAGTAGACCATTGGCTGCTTTGTAGGTATAAAGGAAAGGGGGCTAGACGACGTACGATATCATCGTCGACCTTGACGTAGTACCTACCGCGCTCTAGACGCTGCCATGCCTTGTAGAGGGAATAGATCCACAGCTTCTCGCCGGGGACTATTAGCTTCTTATAGCGCTGCGGGTTGCTCGCGATGATTTCCTCCAGGTATTCCAAGTCCTTTTCGTCGTCCGTGTTGACCAGGAAGAGCACCTCCTCCAGCCAGCCGCCGTTGTCCACCAGGTTTCGCTGCAGGCCCAAAACCACACGATGTCAGCAAAAAGGCAGTCTGCATACTTGCCACACCCAAGTCCATGAACGCATCCATGAATGGTGAGTGCTTTTCCACAACGTTTCCAACAGCGGGAGTTCTTGCCACTCACGTCCAAGTAACATCGCAGGCACGCCGCCCTGTCTCTGCGGCCGTAAAACACCAGCCCGCTGACGCCGATTCCGGGGGGTTTCCTCCCCGGCGTGCTGTCGTGCGGCTCGCCCAGCGACGTGAGCCTGTGCGGCCACCACGACGACGACGACGAGCCCGTTCGCAGAGAGACGACCGCCTGCCAGGACGTGTTGTACAGATAGTACGCGACGGACACGAGTAAGGTCAGGAGTATGATGCCTCCCATGGCAGGTCTCAGACCACATGCGAATTGCTTTGGGAGCAGCATGGCGACGGCTGGGACCAGATATCTCTCTTTCTTTTCGCTCGCCGAGGTGATGGGAGTCGTCGGAAGGTGTGAAGAGGATCTCGGTGTGTGGTGTATGGTGTCTGGTCTCTGGTCTCTTGGCTGCGACGACCGCTTTTCTTATTCCCAGGGTACCCTTGAACGGCATAATCGGGACACGATCCGAAGCGTGAAATGTAAATAACGTGAATGGCTTCGGAGTCTCAGCCCTTGCCAGGGAGCCTCGACCGAGCGTGGCCTCAGCTGTTCTTTGGGTCGGATCATGTCCGGGGCCATACACGCAGCGGAGGGCACCTATTTACTATACAGGCCAGGAACATGGACAGTGGATCCGGCTGGCCCTTGTTGATCATGCGTCGAGCATCTAACTTAATTATGCGTTGAGCATCTACATGTACGTACCTCATAAGCAGCAGGAAACATGGGCGGTGGATCTGATTTCACAGGCCCCTTGGTCATGCCACAGCGCCAACCCCTAGACTATACGACCTTGGAGCCATCTTTGCCTGTCTTTTTTTCGGTCAGCAAGGCCGTCGCTTCGTTCCACGCGTCGTACGTCGTTCAGTGTAGAGGGTGGGTCCAGGCCGGCCTCCCGGTCGGTCAGGACCAGGGGTGGTGGTTGGCGGCCGCCCATCGAGCCCTTTGTTCAATCATGCCGAGATCGATGGTGGTGGTGGTGATGGTGGGAACATTTCGTAGTAATGCTAGAGCCCTGACTCGCCTGCAGAATGGCAGTGAAACGAGACACAGCGGGCTGTCATGCTATTGTTGGAGATTTACACGGTTTTTATCAGCAGCTCGATATAAATAGCGTACACCTCTCACATGATGCGTCACCAAGTCAAGACAGTAATCAATAGTACGTGCGAGTTCGCGCATAGATCAATCGCACGTTGAAACAATACAAGAGTGTCCAAGGTTAAGCCCGAAGGACGGACGTGCGCTGATGACTTGTGATGGCTGTATGTGGTTTTCTCGCCAGACACCCAGTCATAAAAGTAGTCGACACAATGGCCCAGATTTGTATAATCATGGATGCGCCGGATGGCGAAGAAAACCGATTCGTAGCCTCTGACCAACGTGTGCAGGCCGCAAATGGCCCTTCCCCCGTGGTTTCGTATATACCGATGGCTGTTTTCCAACAGTCCAGTGTTGTTGACGGGTGGGCTCGTCGCATGAATCCTGTCTGGTCTGTGTGTGTAAATACTGCTGCTGGACCAGCCGGCTACGTACAGTATAATAGCTTGTTTCAATGAGTTCGTGGGGTGCCCAGGTTTGCCACCCGAAGACAGTTTGATGTAGGACAGCATTTCGCCAAAGATCAACCGGAAGGCTGGACTAAAACAAATGTAGGCTCTAGGGTTCCCCTAGTATGTCCCCGATTCAACTCCCGAGACTGCGCACGGTTCTCTCGATGCGTCCCTCTTCCCCATGCCTGTCCCATCCACCTTCACGTTTACCATGGTACTAGTGGTGGTCATGATCATGATGAATGTATGTGGCGACCCGATGGGGCGATACCTCGTACACAGGATTTGAGTTTCGTGCCCTTGCAGGTTTTCAGACACACGAATTTCTCGTCTGATCTGCCAGAGAATCCTCGGCAACCCTAATTTCACTGCCCTCCCGGAGAAATGTCGCCTACAATACTACTACCACGGAGTTGCTCCTCCCCGCGTGTCCCCTTCTCCATCAGGCGCATAAACATCGTACTTAGCAGTGCCCGCTTCCCCCCCTACTCCAACTCCAAACACCATCAATGGGCCCAGTTCCTGGTGCCGGTGTTCTAAATCAAGCTAGTTAATTCATGCCCCCTCCTTCCTCCCCTCACAGCCTCGACGATCTCGAGTCTTCATGAAGCATATCATTACGTGGATATCGTCCGACGTCGCGGCCACCCGCGCCCACGTCCAGTCCATTGCGTGCCATGACCCATGCACTCATTCATTCACTAATAAACCACCAGGCAGGCAAGTGCATGCAATTCTCTGGACGGTCCTCGTTCACACTGAAAGCATGCGCCGGGTTCCGACTGTCAGGCGTGGCCCCCATCCCCAGAATTCTTCACTCGCCCCTGGACGTACGTACAAAGTACATGTAGATACCGCCCGCGCGTCCCATGTTTCGCCTCAGCTGCCGCTTGTCCGCCACATGCTCACTCCGTCCAATACATGAGCTGCTCTCCTTTTCGTCCGCTGCTCCCCGCCCTCTTCTACTACTACTTTACTACTGCCGGGGACGCGCTGGCGGGCGCGCGCCAGCCCCCCTGGCTGCTGCCCGGCGAGCAGACGAGCGCCATCACCAGCTGACGCGTATACTGTACTTCGTACGTTGCACGGCGTCGACAAGGCGTCGACCCGGGAAAGCAAACTTGTGTTCCGCTCCTCTTCATGGCTCTCTCTTCGGCCCTGTCTCACCGCCATGCAGCTTGCGCTCTGGTGCCGCCGGCGCGAGACAAACCGGGCCCTCTCCTCCCCATTCCCCTCCTCCTTCCTCTCTCCCACGGCACGGCCCCGCGGTTGTGGTTTGTCCGTCCACACTCATCGGGGCCGCCTGAAGCAAAGCACCCCAGACAGGCGCCGGGAAAGCAGCCCTCACAGCGCTGTCGCGTCCCTTGTCGTGTGCTCCTTATACAGGATCGGGAATAGACCAGACGACGATACGATAAGCGAGGCTAGGTATCAGCCGCCGGGACAGGCGAGCGCAGCGGGTGAGCTTTCCTTCCACGGTGTCACCGCCATCGTATGCGCCCAAGGGGAGGAGGACGATAGCTGGGAAGGGTCTCACATGAGACCCTTGCCGACTTCGCGTCCTCTATCGTGTAACCTGCCGCCTACTTGCCGGTATCCGGACCGAGGGTAGTCAAGTCACTGGACACTGTGCTCTGTGAGCATCCTCGAGCCTGTCCTTCCTTCCTCGAGGCTATCCTGCCCTACATGTAGGTCCAAGATACGCGCGCGCGGCGGATACATGTAGAGAGGTAGGTAGGCAGGGGAACATCACCACGTAACAACATCAACAGCCGTTCCGACACTGGTGTCTCTCTGTCTGTCTGTCTATCCGTCCGTCCGTTCGTCCCCTTACCGACCCGCACGCGCTGGTACGAAAAACACCTCAACAGGTTCCTACGGCCCCCAACACGCCTCGTTCTTGAGAAGAGGAGACGGCCCTCCAGTCCCCGGGGGGCGCAGGCCGGCTGGTCCCGACGCGCGGCCTTCTCTCGTGGCCACGGTTCGTCACCCCCTGCCGAATACTGGAGGCGCTATGGCTGCCTATCCGTCGGCAAGCTGCAGGACAGGAGATGGATTCACTTGCGTCCCCCCAAGGAAAAAGGCGAGCTCAAACCCACCTCTCGAGGCGTTACACCTACAGTCTACGGCTAGGAAGTGAATCGGGGGCAGGTATTCCTCGGCCCCCATGTTTCAGTCTCAATCCAAAGCTCCCCTATATAGCACTCATGCCTCTTATTTAATCCCATGCCGTCGCTATATCTCCTAAATAACAGCTGCTAATATGCTAGATGTCGTACGAATACGTGTAACACCGGCTAGGAGACGTGCCATGTACACCCTGCGCAGGGCTGTTGATGAGATGCAAGGACCGAGCGGAGGAGGCATCGTAGGTGGCGAGAGTTTCGCGGGCATCACGGGCTTCGAGCGCGGCAATTGACGCTGCACTCGCTCCATGTCGCATTTTTTGCGGCGGCCTTGGCACCTAGTAGCCAAAGAGAAAATACTTCGCAGGTAGTGTCTATATAGAGAAATAGAGAACAGGTGACATCTAAATAACTCACACGAAGAGAGCTCCGTACCAGATACCATCTCTTAAACATCAAAGGGTGAGCATCGCCCAATTCTCGTTGGCTGGGCCACACACAAGAACCCAATCACGCCTCGGCAGGGCGTACAAAACAAAAAAGTATTAATTCTTTTCGCATCCACTCGAAACATCTGCTATACACGGCGAGGCAATGTCCTGCGCCCTCGCCCGCTCTCCTCGCTGCTCGTTGTCATCATGCCACGCAAATGCCATCCTTCTCACACCGCCCATCATCTCACCATCGCCTCTTCCCGGCCTCGACTGGCTCCACGACATGCAACTAGATGCCGACAACCAACCGCGGTCGGTATCCAAAACAATGCTGCCATCCAACGCCGCAGATATAACTCGGCTGCCGTCAAGAGCATCACTCACCCCGTCGTTAAACGTTGCCGTCCATGTAGCCTTTGGCAACACTTGGTGCGAGGAGCGCGAGGGCGGGCCCGGCACAAACACAGAGAACAAAACGCAGCAAAAAAAAATCAGCCATGTCGTTCTTTTTTCCCTTTTCGGTCGTCGCAGGCGTCCCGCCAACAGTAAAGTATGCTTTCGGCCCCTTCATCATTCCAAAGCGCTGGTCGCAGTGGCATCATGAGCCCCATCTCACGCAGCACAACGGGGCCTCTCGGGTCGTCATCGTCAACGTCATGTCTGGGGCTTCCGGCAGGGGGTGGCATTATGGGGTATTATGCTTGAGCTCATCACCGAAGCAGCAACTCCATCCACTGCTAACGCGCCGAGCAGCATGACGAGAGAGGTAGGTGCGGCTGTCTAGACGTGAGGTCGTTAAAACGTCGTTATCGTCAAGCAAAGTGATCATGCGTCTCGGCTCCGGGTGGCACACGCGGAGCCTCGTCTTATGCCGTGGCGAGTGGGTTACGGGTTGGTGTGGAAGGGAGTCGTCATCTTTCATAAAATGGTCGCCCATGTGTGTTGAAAAAAATGCTGTATCCAGATCCGTATCCCGTACTTTCATAGGGTAGGCGTCATCATCAAGACTGCCGACGGCTTCGACGTGGCGCGCCAACTCGGCGGCCCCGTCCCCTCCCCTTCGGCAGCCATCGTCAAAAGTCCAATGACTATGTGCACAAGTATCCGGGCAGGTGGTACCCGTCGGGTATGCCCTCCGCCGCGGAGCACTTCTTATTACAAGTCGTTAAAAGAGAAAAGCAACGTGTGGGCGGCAGCGGTCCATCTGCTCTCCTTTTCGGATCACGGTGGGCCGCTGATGCCGCTGGTGATGTCCGTAGTATAGCTCATGGGCTCGTTGCCGCACTGCTCGACAATGGTATGGACAAGGCTCAGCGCCTAGTGATACCTCGAGCCGCCCGTCGAGCTCAAGCCGATGCGGGCTCCATTGTCGGAGGAGTCTATATCACGCAGTCAGTGGACGTGCGTCCCTTTACTCGGTAGTGGTATCCAGAGGCGTACCACTGCCGCGCTGCATATGCCCGTTTGCCCGATTCCGGCCGCCGAACCCAGCGCCATGATCCCACTCCGGGCCGCGTGGCTGTCGCTCGGGAGCGCCCTTGACGCCGCCGCTACCGGCGCCCGGACGCTGGCTGCCAATTGCCCCGGGTGTTGTCCGCGCCTGTGTCTGCAGCGTGTTGGAGTCGTAGGGGCTGAGGCTCAGCCCACCCAGGCCAGCAACCAAGCCATTATCCGTCTTGGGACCTGGAGTGCCCGAACCGCCCGGATGGCCTTGCTGGGGTCCCATGTAGTCGCCAAATCGCGCGGTTGACCCGGAACCCATGCCGCCCATGCTGGCACCTGGAGCCGCCAGGTAGCTCGAGGACGCCTGCGAAGGGCTCGGTGTGAATGAGCGCAGATCTGCGAAGCTTTTGGCGGCGCGCAGGTTGTTGGGGATGCCGTTGCCGTCGGGGCTGCCAGGAAGTTCGAGGGTCGGGCCTTGGCGTCCCATCATGTGAGCATAGTTGCTGCTGGCCGCTCGCGACTCGCGATCAGCGGCAAAGTCAAACGTTGCCGCACGGCTCAGGCCGCGCTTGTGTACATCGAGCGTCGCCGCAGCATTCTGCGCGTTGGAGGTGGGCGAAGGCTGCTGACGCTTCAGCACGGTCAGCTGTCGGGAGTCGGCCTCGCCCATTGACTGATGCTCCAGCCCCATGTGGTGCGCGAGGATATGGATGGAGCGTCGGTGCTCGGGGGCGATGGAGGGCGGAAAGACAAGAACCTCCCTCGAGTCGTCGCGCTTGAACATAACAAGCTCGGTGTAGAACTCGAGAGTCTGGGGGTCATTGAGATCAACGTCACCTGGACCCATATTAGCATCGAACACGAGATCAAGACAGGGGGACTGAGACATACCAAGGTGACCGGCCGGAGTGCTCCTCTGCTGAGCAGACTGGGACATGCCGCCGAGGGACTGCATGGAGCTCTGCTGGTGCAGCATGGGGGCGCGGTGCTGCTCCTCAAGCTGGCCCCGCCGCTCACGCTTCTCCCTCTCGATGCGCTCTCGCTCTGCCTCGGGCAGCATCTTCTTGTACTCGACGCGGAGCTTTCGGCCGTGCACATCCATGCCGTTCATAGCCTCGATCACAACTCTTGTGTCCTCTGCAGACTGGAAGTTGGCAAAGGCGAGGCCACGGAAGACGCCGTTGTCAAAGTGATAATTGAAAGCGTAGGGTTGGGGGAGGTTCATTTCGAGCATGATGGTGGCCAGCGTCTCCTTGCGGACGGCAAAGGGTATGTTCTTGATGACAATCGCTGTCGGTATCAGCTGGTCGCCATCCGAGGCGGTGGATCGCAAGTCGGGCGAGGTGTGGGCCGGGCCTTGGTCGACCCGCAGGCCACCGTTGGCAAGGTGTCCACCGTTGAGCCCTCCAGCAAACTGTTGGAGGTTGTGCATGCCCATGCCGCCGTGCTCGGTCCAGTTCTAAGTCCAAGCGTCAGCACACCGCGACTCAGAAAATCGCTTTTGACTGGGACACACGTACCTGGGGTAGAGCGGCGCGGCGGTTGACGCTGCGCTGGCGATTCGATCCGTGCACGGCGCCGTTGACGGTTGCAACCCCGGACGCGCCGTAGTTCCACGTCTGGCCGTTGTCCAGCATATAGCCGCTGGGTATGCTGCCGGGCGCGGGCATGCCGTCCATGGCGCGTGGGTTGAAGCCGCTACTTATGCGATCGGTCGGATAAAGAGCCGAGGAACCCAAGGGCGCGTCGAAAGGCCGCTGCGTCTGGCGCGGCAGGGACATGCCCCCGGCAAAGGCGGGAGGGGCCCCATATGCCTGCCTGGACGAGTTGGGTGACCGGTTCGGCGGAGCGGAATAGTCCAAATAGCCCATATCGTGATGTTGCTGGCTCATGTTGCAAATGACGCACAACGACAGCGTGCAGCAACTGTTGTCACGCAGCAGTCCACTCTGTCGCTTCTATCTGGTTGAGCCCAGCAGATGGAGTAGGGAGGGGGGTCCTACTTGGCAGGAAACGCGTCGGGAAAGCCAACGGGTTTCTGCACGGCTCCGGAAGAGCACGCAGGCTGTTGTGAAAGGGCGGGATGGCGTCAAAGAATATCCCTGCGGTCAACAAGCAGACGGCATCAACACGGGTCGGCCAACGTCCAAAAACTCTGCCGTATGATGGCGAGAAAGGGGCGGACGATCGATGGCCGCGAGTATGAGGGGCGGCGGTCGCGAAAGGCTCCCTCTTAATACTGCAGGGCAACGCTCGCGCCGAGGAAGAGGGCACGAGGGAAGCGAAGCGGTGGATGGTGTTTTGCTCCTGGAGAACAGCGACGACAGTAGCTGGACTGGACAAAGAGACGCGCAGCGACGTGTGAATGGTCGGAGAGCGGACGGCGGGTGATTTGACGCGCCGCCTATCGTCAAGTCGATAGAGGGGTCAGTCGACGATTGCCTGGGGCCAACAGCAACGAGGAAGACGAATCGATGCGAGGTAAAGGGCTGTGGCAAAGCTCCCAGTGGCAGCGGTCAGGGTCGCAGCGGTGCGGTGGCGTCGTAGCGTGCTGCTTGGGGCGGCGGCTGCCAATGGGGACTTGACGTCTGAAGGGAGACTCAGGCGAGACGAGACGATCTGGGCTGGGCGACGGGGAGGATGCGAGTCGCGTAGCTGCAGACAGGTTGGGTGGCGGACGTGCGGGCGAGCGGGCGGGCGGGCTCCGAGCCGCAGGGGCCTGTCGGCGTCGGGGTTGTCGTAGGTCGTTGTCGTCGTTGTCGTCGTCGTCGTCGTCGTCAACACCGCTCTCGAGAGATGGAAGGACGGAAGACGGTGGGAGGGAGGAGGGGGAGGGACGAGAGGCAGTGAGAAGGGCTGCGGTCGTGGCTGAGGGGGGGAGGGAGAGGAAAAGAGAGTCGTCGTGGTAAATAAAAAAAAACGACAGGATGGGCCTGTTGTCGCTCGTTACCTGGGGGGGGAGGGCAACTCCACCGGCGGATGGGGTGGGCAGAGGGCAGGTTTTTCCCCCTCAACTGGCTGCGCTGCTGTGCTTGTGCTTGTTTGTGGGCGCTTTGCCTGTACAGTGCGAACAGCGCAGAGGCGCTATGTTTAGGGACTGTGGGGACATGGGTCCTTTGGGGGGGCCCTTCAGCTGGCAGCGGCCGCCGGGACGGGGAGCGGGAAGCGGGCAGTTATGAGGGTGCAGTGGGTGAAAACATGGAGGAACCTGACTGACCCAGGTTCGGGCACCTGTGATTTGGCTGCCCGGGGGGGCGGTAGCGCTTTCAGGGCCATTTATGACGCACTGGCCGATCCCACCTCACTGACGCTCCATCCCGGTCTGGCAGGTTGTCTGTCTGTCGCTCGCTGTTTGCTGAGCTGCTGCTGCCAACTTACTAGGTACGTTCAATGCTTGCTGCGGCGACTACTGCTGCGACTTGCAGTAGTACTGATGTCGCCGTTTCGGCGCCTCACCTCAGCTCTACTACCTAACTCATGCACCCGATGGTTGCCCTGCGGGCCACAACGCGCCGCGTTGCTTGCGCTGTTCATCAGCCCAAAACCCGTGCTCCGGCTCAGCCCAAAAACTTTAGCACCTCTGGTGCTAACCGGCCACAGCGGGCGGGGCCGCGCTTGGTTCGCCGCCAAGGTCCAGCAGGCGAACGATGCAACTTCCGTCAAGGCACGCAAGATTTAGCAGGTAGGGTTGGAAGGTCAGGCGGGCAGTGGTGGCGCCGATGGCTCGCAAGCAGCGGAGGTTCCAGGCTCATGAGCTGGAATTGCTTCCCCTGGCACCGCTGCGGTTTGGCCGATGGCCCGACACCCAGCACCTGTAAGTACCGTAGCAGTACTAAAGTAAGGCACGGGCGGTACCTAGGTACGGCAGCGGCACAGTAAGGCACGGTACTCCACTACCTCCAAGGTGCAGCATGCCCGTATACCTGGGCAGCCAGCCGTGGCGAGCGCGAAGCAGCTGAGCCCCCCAGCAGACCCTGCCCAGGCTCCTGCCCGCCCTGGAGGCCGCCATCCACCCGGGGCAGAGGACCGACACAGTGCGCATGGCTGCTCCCGAGATGGCGTCGGTCGGCCCCCCGTTCATCATCTCATCGCCTGCGCTGCTCCGCCCACCTCGCCTGATGAGGAGCCTCCATTGTCCTGCGCTATCCCAGCCGTCAAAAGCTTCCTCCATCCCCCGTCGACAAGCATTCATTCGTTCACCGCACTCTCGCCACCTAGCTCTGTCCTGCTTGCCGTTCCGTCCCCTTGTGACGCCCGCCGTTGGATGAAGAAGACGAGGCGACGAATGCATGGAGGTCATTTGTCGACCTGGAGACCAGGGGCCCAGGCGGGCCAGGGCCAGGGCCCCAAGAGCCGACCAGCACGAGGGACGCCGCACCACCACGCACACACACACGCAGCCCGCCCCGAGACAGAACCTTGCGCGATCCACACCCGCGGTTGTTGGGGACGCTGTCTGTCTGTGGTGGCAGCGGGCAGCGAACAAACACGCGGGAGCCATAGCCTTGCCCGGCCGGCTCGTCCCTACCGGTGGGCCGGGCATGGCGCGAGGCACGCACAGAGAATGAACGAGTCTAATAATGGGTAATAAGCGAAAGCAGCAGGTGACCCCTCGAAAAGTGATGTGTGGTGGTGGTGCCAGCCAGAGATGACGGTTGGCCCCTCACATACTACGGCATCCCAGGCGTGTCGGTCCATACATATTTGTCTCGGCGGATCACGTCCCACGCTCGCTTCGCTCAATATTGGACTTGAAACGCCGTCTCAGACTGCCGCGGGGACAAGACAGACAGAGCTGGCCCGTCTCGTCTCGAGCTGAGCAGAGCGTCCGTCGAAGACCGGGACACGAGCACGGCGGAGGGAGCAATGGCGTCAGCAAGCGGCAGTAGCAGCCCCCGTTGCCGCTGTTGGCCGGTCCCCGGTGCAGCATCGACACACAACGGCAACGGACGGTCCATTTCTCGGGGGCGCCTTGCGGCCCGTCAGGAGGCGGCGGCGGCGGCGGCGGCGGCGAGCAAGCCCTCCTCATTCACACACCGCCCGCCCTGGCTGGCTGGTGTGCTCCCTGCCTGCGACAGATTGGCACTTTAACTTTGATTAACGCTGGCTTAACCCACGGGGACAGCCGCCGCCACCTCCTTCTCCTTGTCACGATCCCGGCCGACGTGGAAATCGTCACGCCCCTCTCAGAATAATTTCCATGACGGTCTCCGCGCGGGCCATGATGTAAGGGATCTTTATTTGCTGCCGCTAGTAGGAAGCGGCGAGCGTCCATGAGCGGGCCCCCAAGACAGGAGTCCTCGTCCTCAGCCGTGTTGCCCAATGCTGCCTCAGCCGGTGCTGCTATATCTACACGTGTTGCTACGGGGGTCGGGCACGGAAACAGCTCAGTCAACACGGCAAGCAAGACTCAAGGACTGAAGAGACAATCGCATCGCTGCTTACCCGCTTACTCAGTGTTTCTTCGAATTAGAAGTCGATGCAATGAACCACCAGGGAGCGTCGTCTAGACCCGGTGCGGCGAATCGGAACCCTTGCTCGGCAACGGCGTCGTCTCCCGAACAGGGGGCCAACGTTGGCCTAGGACCCAAAACCTGGCCCCTCGTCTGGCGTCGGCCTGCTGGACCCCTTTTTGGGGCTCGAGTGCCGCCATCGTCTCGTCGTCATCGTCCATGGCCCTGCATCTACGTAACGGCCTTGACGCTGTGCCTCTGATCTGCGAGCCCAGGTGGGTGCTCCCGTGGTCCCATAGCGAAGCAGACGCAGGTCGCAGTGTTATAGAATGTCCTCTGGATGCACCATGCACGATCCGACACGATCGCCGGTCCGCACTGTGCCATGGCCGGTTGCACAATCTCGTGTCGCCAGACCACCAAGAGGCGCACGACAAGGTAACTTACGACAAGGGGGGGGAGGCACCAGACTCTTCTCACCACCACCAGACCCCTCATCACCAGACCCTCCCCCCTCGGGCCGCACCCCGCGTCGCCTGTCACCCGACGTGTCCATCAGACGCGTTTCTGCCTGTGCACTTGAGGGAGGCGTGCTCTGCTCGGCGCCTTCGTCTGCCCTGTCTTGTCTGTTGTGCGTGACCATGATGCTTTTGTCGGCCGCCACAATATCGTACCCAGCTTGTGACTGAGCGATGCGCTGCCGACAGACGATGCACAATACTGGCGGCATAACAAAGCACAAGCCGTTGCTTTTGACTTTTGCCCACTTCGATACGGTACGTACTGCCCGCCATGCACACGAATAACTCTGAGTGAGTACCTGCATGTTGAACAACACGGGGCCCCAGCCCAGCGCGACAACGCAAGATGAACTTGCAACCCTGTCTGGGCCCAATAAGCGAGATCCCTCCAGACAAGGCTCGACAGGATCGAGGCGTCTGCATCTGCCATACCTTCGCACATGCTTGCGAATAGTTCGCATTGGCCCTGTACCTCTTCAGGCAGGACTTGAACGAACGCCACATCGCGCGGGGAGCCCGGATCACGCAAGATACGTGGCTGCTCGTGCTCAGCGCCTCTCTCTGGGCGATCACCCCGGCTAGCATGGCTGGGCCACTGCCCACCTCCACCCGCATGCATGTAGACACTACGACTCCTGCATGCTGCATGTCGGGATGCTGTGCGTTCGTCGCCGCTTCTGTAAATGTACGTACTACTACTGCTTGAGATGTCCGGGTATACCTCCATGTGTCCTAACCTCGACTCGACGGCGGCACCACCAACAACTGCATACCTGCAGGGGTTCTAGTCGAGGTTGGACCGAACCAGACAGCATCAGACGCCACGGGCGCGTCCGCGACTCGGAACTCATGCAGCAGCCCGCTTGCGCCAGCTGCAGAGCGCATCTCAGCTGTCGTGCATTTGCTTTTGCACACGACGCGGGCTTGACGCCGCATCCTGATGTCGGTTCGTTCGTATGTAATGCGTCATTTATCTGAAGCGCCCACTACCGTCGTCTCCCCGTCGACACGGAACAGAAGCTCCAACAAGCCTGCCGACCTACCTCACGCCGTTGACTTTCGCTTCATTTCCGAGGGAGCCGCACACGCAGCGGGAAATGTTCCAGAAACCCCGGATCGAAGACGCGCGGCACGAAAGGGGTGGGCGGGGGAGGTCGAGTTGACGGGACGAAGGAAATGGTTCTGTGAGATGCCGCCGATTCTGGCCTTTCCCCCTTCCCGGGCCCCTGGTCATGACCCTTTGACAGCAGTGGCCGATACGCAGTACGTAGAGACGCAAACGAGATGACGGTGGGACGTGGGACCGACCTTCATTTTCTCCCGCGTGTGTGTAACTTGCCGTTACACCTACCTACCGGTTGCGACGCTTGGCGCTCCCGGGGGGCCGCGTGGAGTGCGTTAAAATAGCAACCGACGGGGCGATTCTGGAAGATTACTGCACCAGGTCGGGGTCGTGGTCGAAGATTGATGCTCATGGAGTCGTGCTTGAGTGGCAGTCTCAATGAGGCACCAGTCGAAGGGAATACGACCTACCCGGGATTGGGGGATGCGCATGATGTGAATGCTGCCAGGCATGCGTTGCGTGGCTTGCCGAAGAGGAAAACAAAAACGTTTCCAGGCAACTGAATATTACTTAGCTTATTCGTAGTTGAGAAGAGTCCAACTTGTTCGGAGTAACAGTTCAGGCAGCTCATTTGTGTTGTGGCAAATGTAAACTCGACCATGCAGGCAGACATGCCCTACCCGACTTGCAACTGAAACGACAACAAGCAGCCGACTACGATAATTATGAATCTCTATTGCAGCTTGAAACTATGTCGTCACTGACTCTAGGCAAAGATGACCGCTATCATGTATCTATGCATAGTTGCGCGCATCGCTGGCGTGAGGTGTTTGATAGCCTTGATTCCTCCCAAGTCGTGAGGCAGGTGAGCAGACCAACTGGGGAGGCACCAGCCACGTCGAGCAAGCCACATCACCAACAGCTGGGCACCGCCACCACCGCCACAGCCCACTACCACAATGCAGAATGGCCGGCCACGCACAGTGGGCGAGCGTGCCAACACGGCCACACCCACACCCACAGAGACTGGGGCTGGCGCGAGGCTCTGTCCGCCTCGGAACGACTCTCACAGCCCGACCTCCTGCTCCTCCGTGTCGCCGCTAGGCACCCAGCAGAGGATGGGATGACATCCCACAGTCTGTTGTTTCTTTGGTCCTCCCTCCTCTGGGTCACCCCGTGAGGGGGAAAGCTTGGACCCAGCTGGACGTTGCCATGATCGTGCCCCGAGGTAAGCCTGTCAGCTTGATCCCGGTTTCCCATGACATTTTTGCCTGTTCAATGGTTGATGCCAATATCAAACCGATAGGGACGGAGGGGGCCAGGCTGGCTGCCTCGACTCGGCCATGTGTGTGGCGGGCTTTGCCTAGCTCAAACACACACATGTGCATCATCATCATCACTCGAAGCCGCACTGCGCAAGCTATCTCGATACGTGCGTATACCCGTGGGACTCGAAACCGAAACCCCCCCCCCGGCGGGCGAGACCTTTGACGACGTCGTCCGTCCTCCACCCACATGATATGCCTGCCGCCTCTGTGTTGTGGGATGACGGCCACACGGTGTCGCTGCGCATGTGGTCTCTGCGGCCCGCTGGAGCAAAGGAAGCAGCCTCGTCCAGGTGACTCCTCTTGACCGAGGTGGGCGGGCTGGCCGGAATGAGCATTTTTCCGGGGCGCAAGGTAGGTTGCTGATGTCAACAAAAGCCTAATCCGCGCTGCTGGCCACTCACTCACTGTGGCGCCGCAAACAGCCCGTTCCAGAGGCAGGGCCACTAGCGCCCTAGCGCGTCGGGCGCCTGCGCCTGGCTATCGATGGAGCAATGGACAGCCCCCCCTCCACTGGTAGGTGGTCTTCCAAGGTTGGTGGTGCTTCTCATACCACCTCCCAGCTCCTGTTGCCAGCAGTTGGGATGCCGATTCAGGGCCGCAGCCTGGCGACAGCGTCACAGCGCTCGTTCCGGGGCGCGGTGGTGAGGCGCGTGCGTGCCCGCAGCGGCCTGGACCAGCTTCCGGTCGTTCCATCCGGTCGGGGGCCCCTCCGAGGAGCAGTTGCCAGTGGCTCACAGCGGGAGGCACTGCCTGGGGGCCCCTCCAGCGGTCCCCCTCTTGCGGCTCATCAGCACTGAGCTGCCCGGAACTGGACCGCCTCTTGCCCGCCCACCCCCCACTGGGCCCCCCCCCCCCCCTTCTCCTTTTAGGCGTCATCAATCAGCGTTCCTGCGGCCGCGTGCCCGCTGTGCACCCTCTGCTACTCCCGCTCCCCATGCGACCCGGCGAGCTGCAGCAGCAGGGCAAACAAACAACAACATTGGATCCTCCCCAGCTAAATTTCTGCCACACCACCTCCTCAAACACCCCCCGAAAGCTCGACCGACGCACGCTCGCACGCATCCCGCTTTCCATCAACACCGCACACATCTCCGAAATCGAATCCGCGCGACGACGACGCTTGAATCTCACCATCCCGCAGCTCTTTACCCGACCCCAAATTCCCCAAACACGCCCGCGTCCAAAATGCCCGGCGGCAAGGGAAAGTCTTCTGGCGGCAAGAGCTCCGGCGGCAAGACCAGCGTCGAGGGCCACAAGAAGCAGCAGAGCCACTCTGCTCGCGCCGGCCTGCAGGTAAGATGATGATCACCCTTTGCCTGCCGTGCACGACTACAAAGGACGACGACGACGACTTCTTCGGCGACATGCGCGTGTTTGGTTCCTGCGACCCCCTCCACCCAGCCTCCCCGCGATGCGGCGCCGCGCGACTCGGGCAAATGCGACGCGTCAGCGATCTTCCAGCAGCCTACGATGGCACGAGCACTGAGCATCGCGACGACTCGCATCGATAACGCGTCTGCGCCGGATCGGCGACCCGGTCAGGCAAACGACGCTCGACGCTGGTCGCGTGTCCCGCTGGCGGGGAGCGTTACTCGATGCGCGCGCGCGCAAGTCCCGGACCTTCGAACCGCGCCTCGCCTCGCACCATCTCGTCTCTTCTCGCCCGTGTTGTCGCGCAACGTGTGGCCGTCCATGCTGACCATCTTCTCCTCGCCAGTTCCCCTGCGGTCGTGTCAAGCGTTTCCTCAAGCAAAACACCCAGAACAAGATGCGCGTCGGCGCCAAGGCTGCCGTGTATGTGACCGCCGTACTCGAGTACCTGACCGCCGAAGTCCTTGAGCTGGCAGGCGTACGTATCCCCCCTCCTCTCCCTCCAAATCAGTGACTCATATCCTCGCCCGTTTCCACCCCCGCCTGCTGACTGACGGCTGCCTGCAGAACGCCGCCAAGGACCTCAAGGTCAAGCGCATTACGCCGCGCCACCTCCAGCTCGCGATTCGCGGTGACGAGGAGCTCGACACGTTGATCCGCGCCACCATTGCCTTTGGTGGTGTCCTGCCGCACATCAACCGCGCGCTGCTGCTCAAGGTCGAGCAGAAAAAGAAGGCCAAGGCCCTCGAGGCGTAAGCTGTCAACTCGCGCGCGCTTGATCGTTTGTTGCCTTTTTCTGCTGGCTCCGGTAGTTGATCGACTTTTCTTTTTGGTCAATTTTTGTCTTCTTTTTTGGGCCGTGGGATGCGCGTTTTACGCAGGACTGGGAATACGCGGGCTTGCTGTTGGGCCCGGCTCGCCGCCCGTGGAGTAGGAGGCGCCGAGCGCAGATGATGGGGCCGTCCAGGCTGGAGAGAGAGAGCCTTGGATAGCAGCGATGAGGGGATCATCGTGGTCGCCGAGCTGGTTTGGCTTGGGGATTGGGGGAAGTGACGAAGCTGGGACAGGCGGCGGCTTGGCCGGGCTGGGGATCCTTGGCTGCGCTTGATGCGAACTGACAGACATGTACCAGTAATTGTTTGGGAACACAAAGGGGCTACAACGGGAAAGGGGTGGGGAGGAAGGACCTGACTGGTAGAGGACAAGATGCGGGTGTTTTGCCCGCTTTGCGCTCGAAAGGCGGCATCTCTCTCTCTCTCTCCCTCCCTCTGTGCGTGGTATGTATGTGTATATGTGACTGGGCAACCATTACTCCTCTAGCTCGCCATGACCACGCGCCCTGGCCCGCCTCCTGATTGTAGGACGGGTGCGACAGCTGTCCATTACCGGATGATTGGGGTGGTTTGTGAGTCCTTTGGTTTACGTGTCAATGCTGTGTGTGTGTGAGAGAGAGAGAGAGAGAGGGCCGTAACGAAGCACTGCCCATATCCCGATCTAATATCGACCATGGAGGAACAAGTCGGTCTAGTTCCCGTGAGAGAGAGCTGCCTTTACGTACTCGACGTGGCTGGCATCCTGGGCTTGCCACTGCCTTGCCGAGATATGTGTAACCGGGTCAAGAGTGAAACTCTACTTGGTAGCTACCTACACTTTCGACTACATAATGCGACTCGCCCGGGCGGAGCCTGTAAGCAATATAGAGCCTCGTGTGCAGTGACACGTCTGGTACTACAGGCATCCATCTATTGATGCGCCGCGATAAAAGTTTCCCCCACCAAATCTGTACGTAAGAGATCGAATTGGTAATGTATCGGCCTTTTGTTGCGGCAGACATATCTATGTACCATAAATGTTACGTACATGTCTCGTTTTCCCATCAGCGTCAGTGCGTCGTCGACGCGCGTATATAAACACACCCATCATCACATGGCTCGCGGGGGATTTTTTTTTTACTCACCTTGTTTTCGTATTCGCGCATGCAATAACCCAAGACACGCCCGTCTCCAAGCCCGATCCTATCTATACCAGGACTCTCGAGAAAGACAACTCCGCGACAGCAAACCATGAAGCTCCTTTTCCTCTCCTCGTTGCCCGTGGTGGTATTGGCCGTGGTTGAAGGCGCGCGCGGGGGAAACAGGCTACCTCCCCAGCCAGGGGATGTGCTTTGGCTGATGGCCCATACGAAAGGAGTGGCCCAGATTGAAGTGGACAAGTGGAACAACAGTCTCGAAGGGGCATGTATAAACCCGAGCCCAAAACGGCCAGGGAGATGAAACATACCACATTGCTAACTTGCTTCTCCTTATTCTTGTCTTTTTTAACACAGAAGTGTGACTGGTTTTCTCAAATGTGTACCGTCAATTGGGCGCCCAAGCCTGTGCGCGAGGTGGTCCCTGGGCGCCGTGCTTTTTGGAATGCCTATTATCGCGAGAAGGAGTTCAAGTGCGTCCGATCGGTAGGTCAAAACGAGAACTCTAAAGTTACCCATGAGCGCAGATGCTGAAATATTTAAGCCTTTAGAAATGTTCAGACCAAAAAACATGTTTTGTCTCGCACTCCGACAAGGGGCGCTTGTCCGCAAATTGCGATTAGTGTTGGTTTGGCACGCCGATTGGAGAAAGAGAGAGAGGGAGGGAGAGAGAGGGGGGGGGGCGCGCCCGCACAGGGCCTCCTAGGGGAATGACGACTCTGCTGAGGTTGCCACCTTGCCGAACACGATGTCGGGGCCGACTTCATGCCTCGGGCCTTGGGGCTATGGCTCGATGAATGAGCTCTTTCCCCGTAGACTCTGCTTTGGGGCCGGTTCGTCGAACCTTGATTCGTTGCGAGTGGTGGTCACGCCGCATAGCGATTTGATTCAAAAGAAAAAAAGGGGGGGGGTGCGCCACGGTAGCGAACAGGGTGGGCGGTTTGGCAAGGGAATCAGGGGTGATGCTTGGTACAAGAAGATATGTACTAGTGTATAGGTAGGAACTTGGGATGGGACAAGGTATCCTCTCACTCTCGTTGTATTACTGGCGTCTACTACTAATAGGAGTTGAATGCCCCACGCCTTGACACATACGGCTCTGTGTAATATCGTAGAGGCCTTGCTATAAGAGACCTATGCGTACGTAGCGAGAGGCCCGCGAGAGCTACAGTTTCCCAAGTCAGATAGAGCCAGCGGGTGGACCCTAGTTAGTGACTATTACTACTACTACTACTGCTACTAGAACATGGAGGCATATGCGTCGGCGGAACGATGACTGGTAGACTCGCAGCCTCGCCTTGGAACGGTTCGCGCTTATAAAGACCGCTTATACTCCATAGCATCTGAAGTCTTTCACTCATAACAGAGTACGCCGCCCGGATGTTCTCCGCTCTTCTCTTGGCAACACTCGAGAACGAGGACGCAAAGTCGGGCGTGGACAACGAGTCTTGACCCCTGTATCGCCACATTGAGGTAATTTTTTCTGCGCTATGATTTTCTCTTTCCATTCATCTATAAATGATAAATCTATGGCTCGCCTATGCATACCCTCACATGCTTCCGTGATCTATGTAATCGACGCGAGAGTGTTCCGGGGGGAGCCTCGACCGGCATATACAGAGCCATATCCCCCCCCCGACCCCCTGTGCTGCTGATATACTCGCCAAGTCTTGTTCTGCCTTCCCAGCATACAGAGCCACGAATCCCCTTTGTTGGTGGTTCTCCCGCAAGGCCTTTTGCTCTAGCTTCCGATAGAGACCCCTGCCTCTTTCTTTTATCTCCTTCCTCACTGAGCCATCAGTACCGCCCGATACGTGACCTGCCCCTTCTCCAGGCGGTCCAGCGCGGCGGCGATGCCCTCCTCGGTCATGGGGAACTTCTCGACGATGGGCCTGACGTCGTGGAAGGCGGCAAAGTCGAGCATCTCGCGGTGGACGGCGCGCGTGGCGACGATGACGCCCTGGATGCGGATGCCCTTGGCCAGGATGGGCATGTAGGGGAACTCGAAGTTGCCGCCGTCGACGGACAGCGGGTAGATTTGCGACCGCGGCGCGAGCAGGGGGAGGAGCACGTCCCACTGGGGTTGGGCGGATGTGGTGACGAGGAGGCGGTTGATGGGGGACTTGATTTCCAGCTCGTCGTGCTCCCCGTTCTGCTGCTGTTGCTGCTGCTGCTGGCCGTCCTTGTTGTTCTTGTTGCTGCTGCGGCCCGCAGCAGACATGGCGACGAACTCATGGGCACCAAGCTCAAGCGCCTGCCCCTTCTTCCTCTCCGAGCCAGACAGCACGACGACGCGGCAGCCCATCTTGGCGGCGAACTGGATGGCCAGGTGCCCGAGCCCGCCGACGCCCATGACGCCGACCGTCTCGCCGGGCCTCACGCCCTGCAGGGCGGTGAAGACGGTGGCGCCGCCGCACTGCAGGGGCGCGGCGTGCTCGTCGGGGAGCGCGTCGGGGAGCGGGTGGAGGAAGGCCTCGCGCCAGACGGCCCCCGCGGCGAAGCTGCCCTGGTCGGCGCTCGCGGGCATGCCGTACATGACGCGCTGCGGGCAGAAGGTCTCCTCGCCCTGCAGGCACTCCATGCAGTGCCCGCAGCTGTTGGTCTCGTAGCCCCAGCCGACGCGCTGCCCGCGGCGCAGGAACTTGACGTCGGGGCCGAGGTCTTGCACGATGCCGACGCCCTCGTGGCCGAGGACCATGTCTTGTGTGAGCTGTGGGATTTCACGAAGTCAGTTATGGGTCTGTTGGATGGGGGAAAGATGGTGATGGTATCGTGTCTAATGTTCCGTGCGGACTATCGAGGGAAGTCAATACTAACATAATGCAAGTCTATATGTAGAGAAAAGTAAAGGTCAGTCAAAGTCCATTATAGGTTACAAAGCCGTCCGTCATTGCCATGGAATTGAGGAAACATACCCGTTCCGCACACGCCCGACGCGGTGACCTTGACGAGGACGTTGTCGCCGACGAGCTGATCTGGCTTGGTTGTCGTGCTCTCCTTAGGCTTGCCGCCCTCGCCGCCCTTGAACACTGTAAAGGTGGGCATATTGTACGAGGTGTAGGTTTTCTTGTTCTGATTCTAGCCTCGGCGGGGGCCCGAATCGATGTGTCTGTATCGTTGTCGTCGAGTCTGCTGAGCGGACCAACTGCGCCGAGCGAGTGCGTGAGTGATTCGAGCGCTGATTTCCCTTTGCGTCGACAGGTGAAAGAGACAAAGAAAGAGCACAGAGAGCACCGAAGGGACGGAAGTGTGCGCTGGTCTGTGTGTGTGTTGTGTGCTGTGTTGGGTACTGGTCAAGTCTCAACACTCGGAAACTATCATTGACGCCGCCACCCTAGTTACTAGCTACCAGCGAGTTTATATATATCGACGACCAACAATGGAAAGCTTATCAATCCGACAAGGCAGCCCGGGAGACAGCCGCAGAGTCTTCTTGACGTCATGCATCCCGGCGGCGACGGCGGGCGCCCATCTCGGTGCCTTCGGTGTTCAGCAGTAGAGTGAAAAAAAGGGGAAGGGACTATTATGGAGCACGCGTTGCCGGTGCTACTGTAGTAGCTGTGGTGTCCGCCCCTGGGAAAAGTCCGTAGGCAAGGTACGGCGATGCAGTGTGGGTTACGTAGATGTGGTGACGGAACTACATGGACGGGCGGAGGTGATATCCAGCCTCGGCTTGTTTGTTGGTGTCCACATTGACCTCGCCTTTCGTGCATCTTGTCCTTGCTAGTACTAGCAGTCGTTATCAACCAGTTAGTAGTGGAAGTGGCAACGACGACGACGACGTATACAGCACTACTACTGCTATTACTGTACATATTACTGGGCCCCGAAAAAAGTAGGAAACGACGTCTTCAAGGTTCTGGATGCGGGACCGGGTATGACGGCCATGCCGGCAGTTGGCGGACCAGGAGAAGAAAAAAAAAACGTGGTTCACTGACCCACCCCGCCCGTCGCCGCCGCGCAGGATGTAACGCCGAAATCGACCATTGCTATCGCCGAATTTGATCGGTCGCTGCTGTGTGGGCGGGCGTCGGTGTTCCTGGGGCGGTGGGGAGGCCGCGATCCGCTGGTGTGGTGCGTGTGTCGGGAGAACAATTAATAATAACGCCGCCGCCGTGGCGCTCGAAGGAAAGAGACCAGTTTTTGTTTTTCTCCTTGTCTGGGGCCCTCCTTTCTACTCCCCGAATTTGGCTGACAACAAAAACCTGGACGGTTCACGACAAAGGGATTCTGTCTGCCTAAAACCTTCAGTCTCAGAGGGCGGCCCATTCTCAACCAGGGAGTCCACTGGAGGGAGGCATTGATTGTGACAATGGCAGGCTCGCTGTGGACTTGTGTGTCACCGGTGGCTGTCGCCGTCCCTTGACAGCTCGGCAGCGTCTATGATGCCATTTGTTGTTCCGTTGTTCACAGGTACGGTGGTATGCAGGCAGGATGCTGCTGATGATGCTGCTGGACCACAGGCTCAGACTGTCAAGCGACGACTCGCAGATCCGTGCTTGCCGAGCGCTGGCTGCGACTAAACCTCTCCGCCACGTGGCGGCCAAGATGTTCCGTTGGCTTTGCTGATGACGGGATGACTTTTCCGGCCTTTCCGACCGTCATGTTGCGAGACATGGCTTTGATATGTCAGGAAGTTGATGGTGTAACGCCCTGCTCTCAGCTCCTTTCAGCCTGTCGCGCCCATCGAGGCCCAGACGACGACGGATGAGTCAAGAACAGGGATATCCCTAGCGGAGGGCCGAAGCTGAGAGAGGGCCGGTCTCCGGGGAAAATACGTGTCTTCGAAGAAACGCGCATGCATTACGGCGCAGGGTCCGGTCGACTACGTCGGGAAGCCTCCAGTCCCGACGCTACCTCAGCACCATGACCCTATTCATCATCCCAGCCGATACTGCACCACCATGCACGAAGGGAACCACCTTCCCCGAGCGAAACCTGTACGGAATACTACCCAATATAAGTCAGCCTCGGGAGAGACCCGGCCGCGTGGTGACACAGCATCCCCCGACGTGCCGAAACGTCCCTCGGCCATGACCGGCGGCGCAGTCGGGTAGTCATTTCACCAGGCAGGTCAAACATCCGAGGAGTTGACGCTTCACCGACTCATCGCCGAGGATGAGCGCTTCCCCAGTACGGGCCCAGATGCAGAGTAGATCGCGCGTGCGCGCACTTTTGTCGCCTTCGAGCACGAACTTCGCAGAATGTAGGATAGTACGCATGCTCACTAGGCCGGACCGCCCTTCGCGTGGGCGCATTGTCGCGGAACTCTTTGGCGGGCCCGGTCGGTGAAACCTAGGCGTGCCGCATCCTGCTGTGCCCCTCTAGTCGACGAGTTGACAGGGCTCTCATGCGAGTTACTTCCATGGTCCAGGAATTGATGGTGTGGTGTAGTCGTAAACAAATCGCGTGAGCTGCCTGCCGTGGTGTGTGGCACATGTCGCTAGAGAGAAGCAGCACATGTCCAGGGTCTTTCTCCTGAGCATTGCATCTTCCCCGCGCGCCAAGTTGTCGATGCCCGCCATGACCTTGGCGATCTTGGCGTTTCGACCGACCAGAGCTCGAAAGAACGCATCTTTCGCCTGCCCACGCGAGACTCCTCGCGGCTGTCCATCAGTCTAATGAGGCAACCGCACCGCCCACCCGGTTGGGTCACGAGACAGAGTGTTACACTTCAGGGGCTGCGCCGCGCCGATTTCGGCTATTTCTCTTTTGCTCGTCGTGTTTCGTTGTGTATATCTAGCATGTTTGGGCGTCTGACTACCGTCGGTACATGGTGCTCGGTAATCCACGGTAGGCTGATATTCTAGGCCAGACAATCCACGAAAGGCAGCCCAATCTCCTGCTGGATCTTCTCTGCAGCTTGTAGAAGCTTCTCATCTTCTAGCCTCCGCGCTACCAACTGTAACGAAACCGGCGCATACTTCCGTTCGTGGACGTCATAGTTGTCATAACACCACCTGTCGGAGTCGTTCTTGGGAACATAATCAAGATCCTGACCGTCCTTCTCAGGGTCAATTCTGGTGACAGGAAAAGTGATTGCTGGGTAATCCAAGAGGTTCCAGAGCGATGTGTAGCCCCAGTACCTCGAAGTGTTGTGGACTGGAGCTGGCATAGGGCACGCGGGGCAGAGAATGACATCCATATCCGGTGCGATTGTTTTCCATGCTGAGAGATCGTCAATACTCTCTCAACGTGCAATCGGCGTGCAAGGTTTGCAATACCCTGAAAATACGAGTGGCGAAACTGATCGCGTTTTTTGGTCCACTCCCAGACTCCTTTGATGCTAAGTGGCTCGATTCCAGGTTCGTCGCGAACGGCCCAGGCGGGCAAGGGCAAGATGGGCTCGCCGGACAGAGCGAGGTTCTCAAAGAACGCTTTACCCCCATCTGGGTGATACAGTCGCTTCTGGGGTCAAGGTACTGTGGTTTAGCAAGCTTGCAGCTGACAGAACAAACGTGGTGCACTTACTAGGATCTCCAGAGCATCCGTTTGCTGGAAGGGCTTCCAGTCTATTACCTCAACACCTGGTGTAGACTTCAGTTTATCCACAACTTCCAGGAGCGCTCTTTTTATGGGAGGGGCAGGCTGGACGACGTCATCTGTCCACATCACTCCCACGACCAAGGTCACTTTCCCTCGCTGACGGAGGTGATCGGCTCGACTTTGCCACGGTAAAGGATGAATAAACGGATCATTTTGCCATGGCTTTGACATCAAAACAGTGTCCATGAACAATTTGATGCCTTCAAGGGTAGGAGATAGAGGGCCGATGCTTGGTGCGATTGTATCGGAACCTGTGCAAAAAGCTTCCACTCCCATTAATGGAAGCCGACCTGACGATGGCTTGAATCCATATAGCCCACAATGCGCTGCTGGCAAGCGAATGCTGCCACCTATAACCTTGTTAGGTCCCAGGTTGTGAGCGGTTTGGCAGGTTGCGCGAACCAATATCTGACCCTATCCCGAGCGGGCTCCCACGTAGTGCCAGCAGAGCTGCCTCTCCGCCAGACGAGCCGCCACACGTGAGAGCACGATTATGAGGGTTCACGGTGACACCTGTAATATTGCTTCCTGTCTCGATCGCCATCTATAAATGTCATGAACCGGTACCATTAGCATCTTATACATCAGTCAGGGTGCATCACTTACCAGGCCTTGCGGCTCAGTGGTTCTGGCGTATATGACTGCGCCAGCGTCCAGCAATATCTTGATGATGCTCGCGTCATCTCTGCTTGTGTTGCCAATCCACCCAACGAATCCGGCGGTATTATCACGCCCAGCAACGCTTATGTGCTCCTTCACGCTGATGGGCAGTCCATGGAGCGGCCCGGAAGGCTTTCCGTTCTGGGCCAAGTAGTCGTCAAGCTCTTGTGCCCGTTCCACGGCACGATCTGGCAGAAGCTCGTATACACAATTTGCCTATTCACATGAGTCAACTACCAAAGTCGTAGCATGTCTGCAAGATTACGTTCTGCCTCACCAGCTTCTGCGCAATAGCAGCACGTCGGAGAAAGGCAAGAACAACCTCTTTGGCTGTCACTCTGCCGACTGCGAGCGACCTCACTAGGACCTCCGGAGCACTTTCTGTGAGATGGACTTCTGCTTGAGTAAGATGGAGACGTGGAACGCCGATAACCCGGGCTAACTGTTTGTCACCGGACAAGTCGGGCAACTGAGTGTTGATTGTGGACATAGAAGCATCGCGAACTGTGCGAAAGCGCAACGCTTGTTCCTGCCAGGCAGGCACCTCTGCTTGCGCCATTTTGCGTGAAGTAGACATATGGAATGTTGACGAGTTATCGGTTACAGACAGGGCCGGGGCGCCCACCCCAGCACCCTTTATTCCCTCCCTCAGCAGAACGGGAGCGGGTGACCTCTATGATCTGCCGTAAGCGGGTGACCTCTAACTTATAAACTGCCGTAAGCGGGGTGTGTGGGGCTTGGCGTGTCCCGTACCAAGCAAACCAGATGGTCAATTATTAGGTAGCGTCAAGGCCCTATCCTTCGGGCGTAATAAGTCCACATGCCATGCCGTAAGCGGGGGCCGCCGCGGAAAGGGGGGGGGGGCCAATAACTACAGACTAGACCAGTCCGTGTGAAACCTTGCTGGGGTGCATGCAACGTCCTCATCCCGGTCAGCGTGAACTGCGAATAGATCTGGGTCTGGGCATTATTCGGAATATTCGTGGCTTGTGAGTGTCCCAAAGGTTGTCCCCCAAGCGAATGCTAAGTACAAGATATTCTTGGTAGGGAGAACGGACTCGGAAAGCATCGGGCAGTCTATAAGGCGCACATGGATAATGAAACGGAGAGTGCAGAACGGGGAGCGATTGATAGAATTGTTGATCTCTGCCCCCTGTCCCTTCGAATGTTGAAGAGGGATGCTGAAGTACATCATTTTTCTTCGTCTTATCTCAGACTTGCTCCAAATTATCGCAGATGCGTCCTTCTATCAAGAAGACTCAAGGTTCCAGGGCGCGTGACAATCCGTGATGGAAATTCGCTACGATTGCAAGGAAGAACGTCATATTGTACCAGAGGCCCCGAGAAAAACAATCAATGGCGGGCAGTACCGACTATGCTGCGATTTTTGACGCAACTGGCAGCATGCAGCAAGTGCCATCCTGACAAGGTCCAAAGATGGCGTCCTATATGATTCTGATGCAGAAGAAAAGACCCAACTCGCGGTGTCTAATGTTAGATACTGAGCGGTGCAGCGACAATTGAGCCTCGCCGTGAGCACAACGGGAGCACAAGGAAGGCTTTGAGGGGCCCTTGCTGTGCCAACGGAAAATTACGCCGATCAGGCACCTCCACAAGGACCATATACTTCAGGTGCATGGCTAAAATCTGAAGTTCGGTAATTAACTACGGTCGCCTATCGCTGTGGAACATTCGGCGTAATTGCAAAGTATCGGCTGGCTTCTTCCACAGCGCCGCTGTGCAGTCAGTTCTCTCAGCATGATGCTAGGGGTTTCAATAGAATCGCCGTCTGAGGAGGCGCAGACCGCCATATGGGATTAAGGGGCAGTGGGGTTGATGTACCTGCAACACCTAAGGTGAAACAGATCTGGCAGGCGACCGCGACTGCACGACAAACTGGAGTTCATAGATTGCCGCAGCTGCGTGTTTGCAAAAACGAGCAGCATGTAGAGTGGGGAGTTGGGGGGCCTCTTGGCTTGGCGTCGGTCCGACAACTCGAAACACTGTCCATCCGGCGGCAGAGGGCATTGGGGAAAGAGGGCTGAAGCCAATGCAGCAAATAATATAAGGCTTAACTCTTATGTAGGCGCGCATCGCGAACATTGAAACAGTGACATATGGGCATACCGACCTCCCCCAAACTCCTAGCCAGTTCCGGAATATTTCTGCCCTCATTGCAAAATTCTTAACCCCCACCCGTCATGAAGTTATATACGTATGGATTCAAAAGGAGGCTCTCCTCGATCTACTGTTGGGAACTGCCGAAGGGAACAAGCGCTGTGGCACCACGGGACGTTTGGGTACGCTATCGTTGCGTCCACGAAGCTCGACGCAATATTGTGCAAACACTGAACCGCGCCTCGGTCAGTAATACACTGACAGATCTCCCGTCTAGACAAACCACGATGTCGATCCTACTCCTCCAATGGAGCAAACTTGGTCAATTTGGACCATCATGGCGTACTGGATGACCGACACCATCAACCTGGCTACGTGGCAGGTCGCTTCTGGCATCCTTGCACTCGGACTCTCGTGGCGCGAAGCGATTCCATGTATGATCGCTGGAACTGTCTGTATCGCCGTGCCGATAGCACTGAACGGCGCCATTGGGTCCCGGCTTCATGTCCCTTTCGCTGTCATCCTCACCGGCAGTTTTGGATACTATCTGCGCTATTTTTGTATCATCAGTCGCGCGGTTCTTGCCATGTTTTGGTTTGGCATCCAGTCCGCCAACGGCGCCCAGTGTGTTACTATCATGCTGCGTGCCGTTGCACCCCGCTACGACGATATTCCCAATCAGCTGCCTGATAATGCTGGAATCGACTCCAAAGGCATGCTCTCTTACGCCATCTTTTGGGTCATCCAGTTGCCTCTACTGCTGGTTCATCCTACGAAGCTCCGCCCTATCTTCTGGGCTAAATTACTTTGTACCCCTATCGCCGCCTTGGCAACCATGGGTTGGTGCATAAACAGGGCTGGTGGTCCCGGCGATATCTTCGCTCTGAGGGCTGATGCATCTGGTAGAAACTACTCATTCCTGTGGCTTACTAGCATGACCACAGTGACCGGATCCTGGGCGACTCTAGCCTGCAACATCTCCGACTTCACGAGGTATGCACGATCTGCCAACGGGCAATTTATCCAACTGCCGTTCATGCCGTTCATGTTTACATTGTGTGGGATACTGGGCATTGTAACGACATCAGCTACCAAAGTTTTTACCGGTCGGTATCTCTGGAACCCTTTGGATATAATCGTTCTGTGGCTCGACAACGGTAGCGGTGGCCGTTGCGCTGCATTTTTCGCAGCACTGGCCTGGTACATTGCCCAGGTGGGCACAAACATTACGACAAACTCAATCTCTGCCGCGAATGACCTCGCAGTGATGTTCCCAAGATGGATCAATATTAAGCGAGGATCCGTAGCTGCTGCTGTTGTAGGCGGCTGGGTGCTTGTGCCATGGAAAATATTGAGCTCCGCTGGAACCCTCCTTGCTTTTATGGGAGGCTATTCCGGTCAGTTCTTCCTTCCATCTATAGTGAGCCAAAGAAGATTGTTATTGGTGTTTGACTAACAAGTCTTTTTCTATACCACAGTCTTTCTAGCGCCCATAAGTGGCATAATGATAGCCGACTACTGGCTAGTCAAGCAACAACATTTTGACATCCCCGCTCTGTATAGTCCTCATGGACGGTACCGTTACACCGGCGGGTGCAACTGGCGCGCTGCTATTGCTTTTCTGGTTCCCGTGGTACCTTTACTGCCAGGGCTCATCTCCAGCATCTGCCAGGCAACGCAAGTGAAGATTTCTGACGGCCTCCGAGACCTGTACACAGTTAACTGGCTTTTTGCCTTCACCGTGTCTATGGTGCTATACACGACACTTAGCAAGGCATTCCCCAACTCAAAAGTGGAGCTGCAGCGGACAATCTGGAATCTCAACTACTCAGGACCGAAATAGTGACAGCAAGAGGGGGAAGCGAGTCGGTGGAAGAGCAACAGAACACTAGTGACAGATATTCCCGACGTATTTCTACACTTACAACTGCTTGGCGACGAGAAAACCGCGTGTCTGAAATCCTTGTGCTGTCCGCACACACGGACTGGGAAACAATGAGTGAACTTGTTCATCTCTAGCTACAGAAAGAAGTGGAAGGCTGCGTCTCATGTAGACGAAGCTGGCAAATGTCGACAGAGTCACAGAACCTTCTAGAAACATCCAGTCTCTTCCAACACCTTGACTCTTGACAAAAGGGCTCATCAAACGATCTTGCCACTGTTAATGGTGGAGAGCACCTTTCCAGCCTGTTGGGAGATATTGTAACGGGCTGGGCCCGTGCGGGTCTCGGCAGTCGCTCTCGACTTAGACCCACACGAGCTCTAGAGCTCCGCTTAGCAGCTCGCGCCCCTTTCCCGAGCTTGTCTTTTCCCCCCTTTTCTTCTCTAGCTTTAGAATACTCGTTACAGCCGCTCAGCTAGTTATTAACACACTAAGTTAAGACCTTTATAATAGTGAACACCTAGCACAGTATTAATATTGCGTATATTACGTATATTAGAGCTATTATATAGTAAATCCGCTATTATAAGTAGCTTAATTAGACTTAATTATAGCTTATAGTTAGTTATAATAAAGCTAGAAGTTATATTAGTTATTAAATAGAATTAGGAGTCTTTTATTGCCCGATTTATAGGGGACCTTCGGAATAGGCTAATATAAGTTAGTATTAATATAGTATATATATAATATTAAGGCATTATATATATTATAATATTAAGATATTATTAAAATAATAGCGAATGCTATGTTTTATAAGTTATTTTATATATTATTATTAAGAGCTTTTTAATTATTTTATATAATTAAGATAATTACCTTAAGGAGGAATAATTATAAGATCTTAATAAACTAAGACTAATAGCTATATAACTATTATATATAAGGGGATATTTTTATATAGCTTACTTATATCTTATTATTTAAGCTCTTTAAGCTTTAGTCTTAGTCTACAATAATAAGTATTGCCTATTAGCTAATATAGCTATTATCTCTCTTACTTAACTAAACTATTTATATTATTACTATTATATCTTTATAATCTTTTATTTTTATCTTAAGTAAATTTTTAAAGGAAGTTAGTATAATATATTATATATATATATTTAGTTATTAAAAGCGGTAAAAGATATTATAATTAGCTTAAACTAAGCTCTAGCTAAGTATATATTATAATAGGAACTAATAGTAAAAGTAATATAAAGAAAGAAGTTAGATAAATATAAAAAGAAAGTAAGCGAAGCGGCTAGCTTTTAATACTAGCTTATTATACTTATTAGGCCCATTAATATCTATTTTAGTAATATTAGGAAATAAATACCTATATTTTAATTACTAAATAGAAGTTAAAGGAAGAGGGTAAGCGAGCGGAGGGAGTAAGGGTAGGGCAATAGGCTAGTTAGTTATGTAGATAACCCCTAGCTAGTTTTATCTTAGCTAGATACGCCTAGAGGCGCACCCGCCGGTAGGTATTGTGTTGGGGCGAGAAAGACACCAAACCGCGGAGCGCGTTCCCTTCGTGCTCTTCCTGTCCCTACCCGGCGCGCCGTAGTGCAAAGACTCCTATATTTCAATGTATCAGTATAGTAAGAGGACCATCAAGCTCTGATCCAATGGTCTTTGGCGTTAGATATCCGTATTCGCGATCGTTCACAAAACTATACGGTAATCCGCGGCAACGCAAGACACTCATATCAAGGAAGCATGCTTATATCTAAAGCACAAGAATAGGGCAAAAGAGTAAGTATTGTCGGCTATAACTAAAGAGGCGTAGCGTCTCTCGTCCTTCTAGGAAGGTTCTTTCCCTTTTATAGCTATCCTTACAGTCTTATCCTTGTTACCCCTTTTACCCCTGGCCATTTCTGTTCTTGGCCCCCCCTTTCCTTCGTCTCTCTACCATAGCTCTTTCCTACGCCTTCTCTCACCAACACAGTATACTATACTTTGCGGGCGGTACTAGCCCCTTACTATCGAGGCCACTAAAAGCGGCGCCACCTGCCACCCGATCCGGTAGCCATAATAGCGCTGTCTACCATCAATCTGTAAATCGGCTCTCCTTTATACCCGTGTCTGTCGAGCGGATGACCGCCGGACAGGGTATACCCATGCAGGCGAGACCATCTAGAGAGCGTCCGCCTATGACACAGCAACGCTTCGTTGTCAAAGATTGGCTCAGCGCAAAGTATGTATGTGTTCGCTCCGTCTGCGCACGGTCAGATACATGAACGACAGCCTTGGCACATTCTTGTCTGGACATGGATGCAGGAAAAACGATCAACATTCATCATTGATGCTGAAAACGCCCGCGTCAACGGACCTCCCTCGTGAAGGTGTCTTGACGCCTTGCATACGCCGCGATCTACGGCCCGGCCGGTAATCAGTTGGTATACTGTTCGTTTGCCCATTCTGTCAAGTTCGTATGCCCTGCTGATGGACCTGAACTGTGCAGCCGCCAGCGGCGCATGAGGCTGATCCTCAAATGCAGCCAACGTGGGGCTGGCTGGACGCCGGAACTGCATGCCGGCAGCGGTGAATCTGATGATTGGCTCGTTGTTTAGCGAGTTCTCTTTTTCGAGCCCGTATTCCAGAGAGGCTTCCATGCAAGAGACCTCAGCCGCTGGGGGCGGAAGGAGTTGAACCAACTTGGCACACGAACTCGCAAAAGTACTTCGTACATATATACTGTACATGTATAGTCGCGATCATTTTGCGACGTAGCTCTATAGAAAGAAAGGCTGCTGCAGCAAAGGTTTGCGTGTCAGCGGCACCCCGTCCAGCATCTGAGACGCTGGAATGGAGCTTGGTGGTTGCGTGCTCGACTCATACTCAGACATAACACGCCCGCCCAGCTTCATGTTGACGCTCACATACTCGACCGCCTCGAGCGTGAGAACACATATGACACCGACTCGCCAAGGCACATACTTGAAGAGCAACAACATGGTTTTTCTCGGCTCCTTATGACGCGCACCGCATATCGCCCCGTGACATCCATGATGATGTCCGGGCCGGGCCCTGCGCCACCTTTGTTGGGGGGCTTCCAGCGCCCGGCCGTCTAGACGACCTCGCACACGCTTTGGGCAATGACGGTCCTCGTTTGGCCGAGCACCACCGAAATAGCACCCGCCGCCCACGAGTAACAACAACAAAAAAAACCCGACGTGTATCCAGGAGGTTGCGTTCGTCTCAGGGCGCGAGGGCTTGCTTGTCCACCGTTTGCGACGAATCAGCTGGCTGCCGGGGTGGCGGTTTCGCACTGGCCAGATGGGTGGTCGTGCCGGTTTCATGGTGGCTGTTGGTGAAACGGGTGGCCGGCCTCCTGCGTACACCGTAGCGAAGACCGCCCCAACCGCCCGAACCGCCCCTCCTAGAGAGGGAGGGAGGAGGAGGCTGGTGGTGCGGAGGAGATGTCACGACTGCATATTTGATGCATTTTGTTGCGTTTGTTCCGAGATGGGCCATGCAGGAGAGAACTTGGCAGTTGGCGATGGTTGCATCATGGTAGTTGGTGAGGGTCAGACTATATGGAGTGCTGGATGAGGCTATCCACATACACACACGTACGACCTCAATAGCAACTTGACTGAAGTAGTGGAAGGAAAATGTCCCCCTCACCACTCAAGTCGAAGCTTGGTACAAACAACGAGACCCCCCCTCCCCAGTTGCAAGTTCGTTTCGAACGCCGCCCCTCTCAAGACTGTATCACTTTCCGGTAGCGCTCTGCCGTTTATCGGTAGATCGCCCACGTGCAGTCCACCAGATGCCCAGAAACGCGATTAGTTCTGTCGGAATACGTACAGCCGGCCGGCCGGCGGACCGGTGATGTGGTGGCCTCCTCACATGCCCGCAAGAAGAGACTCGGTTTCTCTCGCTCCCTCTTCCGTCCTCCTTGCCGAGGAGGCCGCCATCCCGTCGTTGTAAAACGTGATACCCAACTTGCAAAATAGGACACTAACTCACTATGTACGGGGACCCAACTCCGGTAGTATGTATGTATGGGCTGGCTTGAGCGCTGCAGCCGGGCGAAAATGGAAACGCTGCCGTGCACAGTCCCTCACTTGGCCGGAGCACACGCGCGTGCCTCACTTATACATGCCGGCTGCTCCTCCTACTCCTCCTCCTCCTCTAGTAGTTCTGCCCATACTGTACATGCGTCTCTAGGCACAGCTCACGCGGCGCGCGCGCGTAAAACCCAAACCCTCGACACCACATCGTCGCTTGCATCGTCACTTATGGAAAGCCACGATGTGGTTCCCGCGGGATGAGCTGCCAGCGTTCCCCAGGCCCAAGGTCCTCGCCGGAGACCTGTTCGAGATTCCGGGGGACTTGGCGAAAGCTGGCAAAGGCCTCTTAGACGGACTGGTCGGCGCCCCCGAAGAAACCGCGCCTTCAAGTCCAGACGAAAACAACGATGAGCAGCCACCTACGGTGCCTACAGAGGTGTTGAAGTTTCCGCCTAGCTCAGGCCCGTCGGTATCAACGCTGCCCGAAGTAACTACGCCGCCACCGCCGGTCCCTACCATCTCATCGTCGAGAGCCAGCAGAAGTACAAGCTCAACTAGTTCAACGTCATCCTCTTCTGTGCCGACGACTACGACTACGGCACAAGGGAACGAGAATGCCCCGGTCGTCGTGTCACAGTCTTCAACCTCAGCAACCGCCAGCACACCCACCCAACAGCCCATAACAGAAACGCCTGTTGCCTCGCAGACCTCAAAGTCACAGACATCGTCGCGAACGGGGCCTGCGGGGGCTATAGGTGGACTTTTGGGCACAACAACCACGAGTTTCGCTCCCACCACCACAGACCAGCCGCCGTCAACAACATCGGTCACAAGCTTTCCGCTGTCAGCTACGCCCCAGTCCACGCAGATATTCATCTCAGATAGCACAACACAGTCTACTCCTATTTCGCAAGGCGGACCGCAGACTTCGTTGTTAACCAGCACTACGAAATCTGGAACTGCGCCTACGCAGGAGCCGTCGCCCGCTTCGCCTGCCGAGGGCTATAATGCCGGTCGGTCGCATCTCAAAGGTGGCCACAAAGCAGCCATTGCACTTGGCACCATTCGTACGTCAGCTGTTCTCTTACCCTTGTTGCTAATGCTGACTTCAGTGGCAAGTGACCGTTGGCTTCTTTGCCCTGGCGATTCTGCTCTTCTTCCGCCGCCGGCGTCGACGACAGCAACAAAGACGACGACTGTCCGGCGACTTCACACCCTCCAAGGGCCTGCCCTCGGGTGTCCAGCGACTCGCCGACAAGTTCCACCTGCCCGTTCCCTCTCGGTCGAGGAGGAGCATGAAGCGGCGAGCGCAGGACGACATGGGAGAACCGCTCGTGCGCGACGCGAGTCAAGCCCAATCGCGTGGCTTCGTCTTCCCCTTTGGTGCCTCCAGAGCGACGCCCGTAGGGGGCACCACCATCGGGTCACAGGGGGAGCCGGGCCGCAGGAGATCCTGGTGGAATCCTCTGGCGCTGAACCCGTGGATAGGTGAACCTGTGGCTCGACAGCCGAGGGGGCGGCAAGGCATGCGGCCTCCAACGACATGGAGTCCTCCAGGTGATGCCGGCCATCAAGGACCTGGACACATAACTCACGTAATACAATGCCAGCGCATAGAGTCCCAAGGACGGGCATTTTAAGATACCACTATTTAAAAAGAGACATTGATGGTTGGGGTAAACCGCGTTGGCTGCGTGATGTCATTAACAGAACATGAAGTGAATGCTGTTGTCAACACGGAGCTTAGGTACACGTGCCAGCCTGTCGTCACGGCTCCCACAGAGAGGAGCTACCTGAGCCACCTCCTCTGCGTCCTGAAGCTTGACTTGTTGAGGCTGCTTGTGGAGTCTCCGACCCTCCGGGCGCCATCCCACGCCAAGGTTGGGTCGCAGTTCTACTTGGACGCCGCCGAGAATATCCTGCTAGTCCAAGGTGGCTGTAGTCATGTCCTTATTCTAGACCAGCATTTCATAAGGCTCGTTTCATCGACCCGCGGCCGTCTACGCCCAATTGTCGACGGATCACCGTTCGCCGCCGTGGCTGTGCATGCTTCGACCAGGCCAAGGCCAACCTCACATACCGCAGCCATCGAATGACAGACTCTTTCCCGACGGGTATGTCGTCGAGGTTGCCAAACACAAAGGGCAGCTCAGCCGCGTGCGAGGCGCCAAACTCGTACTCGTCCACAAAATGCCGTGTTTGCCCGTGATCCAAAGTCAGGGACAGAGCAGGACGTGATCAAACTGGTAAACAAAGGCGGAGACGAGACCCCCACGGCGGATGCGCGGTGCAAAATCTTGAATGCGGAGCACCTGAAACCTGGAAGCGTATTTGATGTGCGTAACGATTGCGTTAATGGAGTCATTGGATGCGCCGAGAGGGCACTTGTCCGCGAATCCAAGGGCTATACGCGGTCCAAGCGTTGAGGAAGGCGGAATAAGCGCATTCAGCACTGGGGCGGTTAGCCGTTTAAGTCTTGTAAGTGAGAGGAGATGAGTCCTGGCCGTCTGTTCCTCATTTGGCAGGGAGGTTGAGTGCAAATTTGGTATTGCAGCACGAACTGGAGCCAACTATCATTGATCACTGGTACTCGGGAGTCGATCATACGTGGCTCTTTTGCATGACAACTCTATACAGCACAGTCACGTTGTGCTTCAGAAAGTTGACAGGAAACCTGCCACCGAGGGACCCATGGCCTTGAAAGGTGGTATTGTTTTTGCAGAGCCGCCGTCTTCTGGTATGTGGCTCGGACTGGAGTTTGCTGATGGGCCTGGACCCAAGTCGACTTCAGCTACGGTAAATCAGCGATACTATGGACAACTTTGTACACAAACTACTAACTGGCTGCTTACTTCGTGGTGCACGCATCCAGCGGCAGGCGTATAGTTATAACTCTCCCCTATATTGATCTGAGGCGTGCGGCATTAAGGTAAGGCCACTGCCAACATGTCGAACCACCGCAGCCACCAATCCCTTTACCTTGGAAGTGATGCAACGACAAAGGGATTGATAGCGTTCGCGCTCTGCACGAGTAGCACCGGTTTTGTTGGCGCCGCCGCCGAACGTGGAAACGTTGTCCGTAGTCCAGCGTAGTGAGGCGAAGTAGTCCTAGACAAGACATGTTCCCACCGATGCCTGCCGACGCGAATGTCAGAAGCCCAAGCATGCCCCGACTCAATAGTCAAACGACACATACAACGCACTGTCATGTGCCAATTGCAGCTCTCAGAACAGGAGGGCGTTGATAGCACCGGCGTGGTTTCCTCCGTCCCAAGCAAATATCTCGACCGGGATTGAGAGCAGATCGGGCCGTCGCATCCGGCAGCGCAACCACATTAAGGTACAAGCTTCCTACATGTGTCAGCGAGCCAGATCAGATGCCAACGGGATCCATTGATATGAGAAGGGATCCAACCAATCTTGTGACGGGTCTAGATCGTCACCCTCAAAGGCCGAGTGAAGCTGGATGCACGGATGCGGCGTCGGCGCCGCGTCCCGGCCTTCGCCGAGACACACGGTACCGCGACGGGCTCCGGAATCTTGAAAAGGAGTCCGTGAGCTGGTTTAGGAGCATACGGTGTCCCTGGAAGAGCTGCGCCTGGTTGTGGCAGGGCGAGCCGTGAACGGGCCCGGCGGAGACGTGTGTCACGGGCGCGCTATCCACTGCCGCCCTGGCAGCTGCGACAAGAAAGACAACAGGGACATTTGTCGTTATTTCTGCTTTTTAGGAGAATGATTAAGCAATGCTGCTTGTGTACAACATATCATGTGATGGTCGGTTCGCCGGCCCGAATCATATTTTCTTGATCATGCGGCGGTTGAATCCCCCACTGGCCGTGCGGTGTGACATCAATTATACGAGTCAACAAGGGCTTTTCCACTCAGGGTGGAAATGTGACTCATTTAAAGAGCATTCCATGGGAACCATGCAAGACTGTAACGCCTTATTATCTGCCTTGTGTCAAGCTTGCACCCTGCGCTCAACTGCCATCGTGTCGCAAGCCCGAAGGACATGGACACTACGTTGAGACTGTAGTGGGCGGCAGCATGCCGTCACCAGACTTCGTTTCGCATAATGAAGTCATGACACGACGGGATGGTAATTGGTTACAAGAACAAAGGTCATGTTGAGCTCGTTCGATGACTGCTATTGAATGACTTAAAACGATAGGTGATGAGTGTGAATCGGCCACCGCTAGCTCCCAACGACGAGAATGCCCTGATCACTCCGCTTCGTTCGAGTCCTCATACCCTTGCATGTCATATGAAGCCGCTTCTTATGTCAAAGAGGACTCCTATTCTCATTCCGTTTCCTCGTCATCCGATGCGCAGTTATCATCTATCTTACCCCCGCAATCGACATCGATCGTGCCCTTTTCCCAATAGCAGGGCATGTCCTTTTCGGTGCACTAGTCCGGTGAAAGAATTAGAACCGGCAGTGTATTTCCTTGCCTATTACGAACTGGGGAGCCGCTGCTTGGTTTGGTTACTGACAGGTTTGTGCAGATCGCATGGCAAATGGATGTACTCGCTGTTGGCCCAGGGGCCCCATATCTTGCAGGTTCCGCTCAAATGCTTGAACTGCGGAAGCTCGCATGTCTATAAGGAGACCAGAGTGTTAAAAACATTGCATGGTTCTTTTGGGCCTTTGAGCCAAACTTACGCCCTTCATCCTTGTTCCCGGCGCGACATCCATGGCCGCAGTGCCTACAATCGCGTAGCACGAGACAATGAAGTAACTGATAAGTCGTTGGGACGTCATGATTGGATTGAGCGATTGAAGCGGGTGATGGTGCGCAAAGCCAGATTGTACACGCGCTCTATGTAGTGACGGGAGCGCCCTGGCATACACATATCAATTGATGTTTCGTCTAGTATCAAATGCCTCAGAAAGGGTCACATAACATAATAATGACATTGAAGAATTCGTTTGTTCGTATGACCACCGTGGTCATGAGCTCATGCACGGAGCGTTAGATGTGCGGTACCTGTATCCGGTGTTCCAAGTTGACTGAACGCTTGGCCCAGACGCAAACCTGACCTCTTGGGCGGAAATAGACGATGCAGTCTGTGCGTGCGAGACGTTGAACGGGGTTTCTGGTGTGGCATCAACAGTGAGGCCAGTATACATACGAGCTTCCCAAATATTGGGCGAGACGACACTCACACCTGGCCGACATGACTCTTGACGCATAGGGGGCCTGTTGAATGAGCGCACTCTCTGTTGAATTCGTCAATCTTGAAAGGCACTGGATGCGGTTCGACGCTTTGGAAAAAGCTACGGCTCTAGAATCACCACGTTTGCGACGCGCTCGAACCAACAGTAGAGGCGGAGAGCGCTGTCTGAACATGCACTCGGGCCTGATCTGGCAGTATGAATCAAGTTTGCTGATCACAGTCCCTCACGGCTTCAAAGCAAGCTCTTAGGTAACTACTGAATGCAGAGACTAATGCACGAGACCCCTGGCATGTCGCCAAGGTCAAGACTTCAACGCTTGCTCTCAACTATCTCGCTCACTCGTGATTCTGGCCCTGTGACCTCGCCATCCACACATCGGGGCCATAGGGTTGTCTAACCACAGCCGTAGATGAGGCAAAGAATAACACAATTGTGCACAGTTTTCTTGCAGGTGGGTCAGTGATCATGTGCTGCCCGAAATCCTCGCAATAGCACTTTTACTGCAGACGTGATGTCACGCCCGTTCTGCTTGTGTTTTCTGTGACAAGTCTCTGCAAATGCTTCTTCCGGTCGTTGGGCTGCGACCCGCGCTCTTCAACTGTCGGAACAACTGCAGCATTCGTCGGGGTGACTCACTCTGGGCATATTTGTAAACAAGCAACGGTGGATGAACCAACGTAAAGGGTTATTTTGTGGGTTATGATTCAGCCCGAGAGCATGGCGTGTAGGCTGGTCAACACTCGCATCTTGTGTTTGTCCGAGATGGCCACCCCGCAAACGTGCACACTCACTTCTGAATGGCAACCATAGAGTCCGTGACTTGATAGAGCTGTGGACTTTTGATAACAAAAATCCATCGAAGATCGGAGACCAGAGACACCGACATCGCCATTAGTGTCGGCAGACTACATATATGCTCGGAACTCCGGAGCCTGTTTTTTGTTCACCTGCATATGCGAGATGCATGTAAACATTAAAGTGCAAAGCTCACAAGAAACGCCCCAATCCCCCGAATTCGTGACGCTTAATAGGAGCTTAAAAAAAACTTGCACAAACGCCATAAGCATCCTGAAAAGAACAGAATAATTGGCGATACGCAACAATCATGGTCAGAGCCGCAGTTGCAGGTGGCACTAGAAGTATTGGCTCCGCCATTGCGGACGCAATAGCCGCAACAAAGAAACGCAGAGTCATTGTGCTATTCAGAAAGGCAGGGGTTTTTGGTAGCTCTCAAGAAGCACGAAATGCTTACAAGATATTCTGGAAACTGAAAAATTCACGAAACTAGAGGGGGTTTCAGTCCTGATTGTAGACAGCGGGTCACCGGAATCGATGGCAGAAGCTCTCAGCAAGCAAATTGTTGACACCATCATGCCTGGTCACTGTATAAATACAACATGACTGGTACCCTCTATAAGCCCTTAAGCATATAGTAATCAATTACACTTGATCGGTCATCTCCTACTACCAGCAGCGTACCTGCCATTTCGAATCATTCGGAACGTCCTTATAGTGTTCGCAGCCGCCCGCCTCAGTGCACTATAAGCCGTAGTCAAGATATTATATTAGCCAAGTGCAATGGTATACTTTGTGTAGAAATATCACTTACCTGTCCCATGGTACAATCTCTCTCGAGTACGTCCTTCGTACCCTATAAGGAGGCCTCTTATGCCTTAAATTGTTGTTCCAGTGAAACCACACGCATGTCTTTTTTTCATGTCACACTTTCGTTTTAGCAATGATTTGATCGATAAGTTAGCGTTCTATAACTTCAAAATTGTTTAATGCATTACTTGGAAATCAGGATAATTGAAGCTATAATGGAAATACGTAGTTCGTACCTTGACTCCCTGAAGTTTGCTGTTCTCTTCTTCCATAAAGACGTTTGCCTCCTCCTGTGTTTGAAATTGAGGAATCGGCCCGTAAATGGAAGGGTTGCGTGATTGACTAGTCGGTAAGAGCAGGAGCAGGAGCAGGGCCGTCCGCGCCATATCAAGGGTATGAGATAGGAGTAAGATAGAAGAACCTCGAGATCAATAGAAGGCACAAGAACGGATAATCGTAGCAGAATGAACCGGAGCCTTTGAAGTGAATGGGTAAAACTTGAGTAGGTCGGCTTGGCTCTTTATACTCGCGGAAGGCGAGCAATATAACTTTACGTATAATAATTATATTCTAATATATTAGGTAAGAAAAATGTAGAATCTTCAATCTAATATTGAATTGTATAAAATATACTTAAGAGGATATCTCTACTTTATAATAAGTATTATTATAAGATCTAGTTCATTAATTTATAAATAGACTATCTATCGTTATTACTATGTTATTGTATACTGAGTATTATATATATAGAATAAAAAGCCAGCTAGCTGGTCTCGTATGAGAACCCGATCAGAATTGAATTTATAATAACTTTAGTGTTAGGTAATTATCATGCCACCGGGACAGCGAAGTAATTCATTTGCTAATGTGCCCTCGGGACTGTCAGTCTCGAGTCTATCATGCATGTGGTTCTCCACCATGCCTCTGGGAGCTACAAGAGTGAGGACGCGTACATGGTTTCAAGATTTCCACTGCATGGAGGCTCTGACTGCCAGAGGATAGATTTGGGAGGGGAAGGGGGGGGGGGGGTTCTGTCTGCAGCGCCAGTCTCGGACCGCCTACTAGACTGCCCATGGGAATGCTGGGTAAGGTGAGGTTTAGCATGCAGCGGCCCGGCCAAGCACATTGCCGTGAGACTGGCGATGCTGTAGCCCAAGAATCGACCTATCGTATGCATGCAGGCTGAACGGAGAGTAGTCGCACTATATTCCCACGAGACTTTTATATTCGACTGCCTTAAAGAGAACGTCTCTTGCACCCGGACACCAGAAAAACGCAAATGTATCTATAGCACGATGGTAATCACGACTTGCTCCTCTTTCCGCATTCGCCCGCAAGCGTCCTCCGGTAAAGCCACTGCGCAAACTGCACGCTCGGTGTGTCAAATGCCCGGGTGGCAAGGTCCGCGAGGCAGAAGGTCAGTGGAAGCAGCAGGACCTGCGCCATGAGCAGAGACGCTTCGAGCCCGAGGGGCCCGGCTTGGGGGAGCGCAACCTTGTTTGCCCAGGGCAGAGCAAAGTCCTGGCCGTGCGCGGTCAGGCCGATTGACTGATAGAGCCTATCTCCCACGGTCCATAGCACCGGGCCGTGGACGAGATATAGGGCATAGCAAACCCGACCAAGGTATTGACAGAAGCGCGTCTCGAAGAATCGCCTAAGACAGCGGATATGGGCCACCGATGACACGAGGAAGATGGCCGCCCAGAACAGATAGAACCACTTATAGTCGAAGACGGCTTGGGGCTTTAGATAGGAGAGATAGTGCCAGCCGCGGTTGCGGGCTAGCTGCTCTACCTCGCGGTTTTGGCACGGAATGCCGCCGAGATAAAGGCTGATGGCGAAGAGGTGATAGAAAATGAATGTTTTATAGGGTCGAAGCTTGGCCAAAAGTCGAGGCAGCCGGTCCGTTTTCGCCAGGTGGTCCAGATTGCTCAGCAGCATTCCCGCCATAAACATGGCACAATACCACCCGTCCGCGATGTAGAGGAAGTATCCGATCAGTGCCAGCTGGCACCAGAGGCGGGCCGACACGGTGCTCCGCGACAGGGCCAGCGCGGACGCATATACAACCATCGAGCCCTTCATCTCGACCGGGATGGACCATAGATGAAAGCTATATGAAAGCCACGGAATCCCACCGTCTCGGAAGAAGAAGGAAAAGTTCTTGAACTCGGCGTATAGAGTCCACATCTCGGCTCGCCAGGTGGCTTGCGGGGTGACACCGTCGGTCGGGGGTCCAAAGACGTGCCAGGAGGTTGCGTATAAGAACATGACAATCATGAGGGGGAGGAATAGTCGCAGCCAGCGGCGGAAGAAGGCGGAGGCGAGGTGGTCCCCCAACGCGACCATGTCGCCGCCCTCGATCAGCTGCAGCGGCTTGATGGAGAGAACGTAGCCGGACAGGACGAAGAAGGTCGACACGGCAAAGTGCCCGCCCGTGAAGAAGATTCGGATGCCCGGGAAGGCTGCAAAGTAGAACTTGCCCTCATAGCCAAAGGCGTTTTCGAGAATGGCGTTTTGTTGGAGCCTGTCGTGAACCCAGAGCTCGTGGTGGTGGAAGTAGACGATGAGGGCGGCAAAGCCTCGCAAGCCGTCCAGGTACGCGGTGGGCCGAACACAGGGCGCTCTCCGTCTCGCCTGCGGCCATACCCACGACCTCGCCAGGCTGATGAGGCGGTTTCGTTGCAGACGTGCCGACGGCGCCCCGGCGGGTTTCCAGGGCTGCCCGAGCTCCTGGTCGAGTTCGACCGGGATGAAGGCGGCGGCCGACTTGGCGTCCTGGCGGAAGTTGTCGTCCATGATGCCGGGGGTGAGACCTTGACGGGTTCACGGGCGGGGAAAGGAGGGGGTAAAAAGATGCAACTTCCGCCGCCTTCCCAACAGTTGGTAGGGCGCCGAAGAGGTTTTGTGATGATGCGTCGTCAAAAGGCATGTGGACGCTGGATAGTCCTCATTTCCGTCCAGCTACCGACGGACCGCTGCGCCCCTTCTTCCTGGGGGCCCCCTCCCCCATGGGCACGTACCGTATGCCCAGTGGCCCATTGCACAGTACTCATCATCAATAGGGTTGCAGTTTATCTTTCACGTGTGGAGGTGGCTTTCAAGGACCGGGGCGGGTCCTCGACTGGACGTGCGCCGTGTGGTCGGTCGATGGAAGGTTGTCCTATGCCTCGATGTGTGCTGGGGCGGCGGGCTCGGTCTTTAGCGCAAGCCACCGCGGATGTGAGGGTGCCGAAAAGATCGGCAGTGCCGCGCGACACATGCGCCGGCATTGGGGACCGGATTCAGTAGCTGCCCGAATGAGTGTGGGATGGTGGACGGATTCGCGGTGTTGGGTGCGGGTATTATCATGGTTGGGAGGGAGGAGGGTTACGTGCCGTGCCTCTGAGTGAGTGACGCAGCCCCTTTCACGGGCTGGATGGAGTTGGGTCGTTGGCTTTCTTGCTTTGCTCTTGGTTCCATGGCGCAGGAGAGACAAGCAGATGGACTTGCATTGCAGTGGAGAGAGAGAGAGAGAGAGAGCCACCAACTATGCGAGTGTGAAGTTTGAACCCACTTTCTCCTCTTCCTCTACTACTACTACCACTACTGCTACCACTACCAGAAGACCGTCCGTCCGCAGGCTGGCCCCCCCTCCCCCCCCCCCAAAGGCAAACGGCTCACAGACGGGGCCCGTCCCGGTGACATGCCAGCCGGAAAGACGCCGATGACAACAGGAGAGGTCCATTGAAGCCAAACATTTCGTAGACAATGTCATCGCCGTGCGCCCCCCCCCCCCCACCGCCTCCTCGTGCTCGACTCGATTAGCAGACCCGCACCAGACGCGGCCCGGCCGACGCCTCATATCTTCAGCGTCAGGTGTTCCCGTGTCTTTCGAGTCAGCCTCCCTCGCCCGCCAGGTGGCTGCCATGTGCTTGGACTTTCACGGACCCTTGCCGTTTGACGCCACGGGGGAAGGAGGGGGGGAGGGCAGGGGGGCTCTCTGGTCCTTTGCCGCTTGTACAGGTTTAGTGCGAGGGACTTCCATCATAAGGAAGGAGTCATGATGGAGTGCGGAGTGGATGGAGCCAGCCAGCCCAGCAGACCACACGCAAGACGACGACACCCAACCCAACCCCGCCTGTCCTGTCCTGTCCTGTACTGTACTGCCCTGTTTGCCTTGTTTCCCCAAACGAAACCTCGGCAGTACCCATGCGGGCGGGTGGACCCCATCGTGATCGCGTGCGTGCAGCAGCACTGGGGCCGCAGCAGCAGCACAGGCGGCGCGGACGCGGACCCAGGATCTTTGTCGACGTTGATTCCAGCCAGCTGAACTACGTACTAACTTACTACTACTACCTGGTTGTACTACTGCTGTCGGCGTGTGATTGCAGGCCCGGCGGGCGGGTGGCTGGCGGAGGCGGCGACGGCGGTATGTCGCTTAGAGGACCGGATCGGCCTTGCCCCGTGCCTGCTGCCAAACCTGGAATTGACTGGAGACTCTGATAGTCTCGTCGTGCATATCTTTGCGCTGGCTCGCAGCTTCTCCTCCGTAACTGTCCTGCCCTTGTTGTACCTGGTGGTTCTGTCCGGTGCGTCAACTTGGCCAACCTCCAGTCTTCCACCAGACAGTTGCTTCTCTCCTCCCCCCCCTGGCCCGGTGGTGAAGCTGTATGAAACACATTTGATAGTCTCCTGGACTCCCCCTCGACAACGTTTTACTATCCCTCCCGGTTGACACCCCGTTGCCCAAACTCAAAGCAGCCGCCTGGCTCAGCAGCGTTTTTCTGGTCCACCACCATGGACACCCCGCCGCTGACGCCGACCTTGCAAGCAAAGACATTCACCAAGCTCGGCGACAAGTTCTCGTCAAGAGTCGGCGACCTGGCCCTGCCGCGGCGCGTCAAGAGGGTGCTGCCGCTCTACGTCGGCTGCGCCCTCGCCGTTCTCGTATTGCTCAACCTCGACTTTGTCGCCTTGGTCCCGAGCCCAGTCGCCGTGCTCCAGCGACATGAGACGGATCTGCACCCCCCGCCTCCGCCTCCGCTGTCACCACCGACTCTGGCCCTGGGTGTCCCGGGCAGCTCGTTCCCGCAGAAGCTCTGGCAGACCTGGAAGATCGACCCGCTGCTGTTTGGGATTAAAGAGACTGTGAGGGCGACGACTTGGTTGGAGAAGAACCCGCACATGAGATACGAGGTCGTCACGGATGCGAGTGAAGTGACCTACATTGAAGAGCACTACGGACCTCGCGGCCTCAATCGCCCGGACATTATCCAGTTTTATCGCAGCATCAACCTTCCGATAATAAAGGCCGACCTCCTGCGATACATGATCCTATACGCCGAGGGCGGTGTCTATACCGATATCGACGTCGAGGCGCTTAAGCCCTTCCACCGCTTCTTCCCCGAGCGACACAACGAACTCGAGTACGACCTGGTGGTTGGGATCGAGGTAGACGAGCCCCAATTCCGCGACCACCCCATCCTCGGCCAGAAATCCGAATCCTTCTGCCAGTGGACCATCATCTCGCGGCCTCAGCATCCAGTCATGATGCGCCTCATTGAGAACATTATGGCCTGGATGCACGGCGTCGCGAAAGAACAACGCGTCCCCATCAGCCAGGTCGAGCTCACCTTTGACCAAGTTCTCACGGGGACGGGGCCGTCCGCCTTCACCAAGGCGGTCATGGCCGAGATGAACAACAATTCCCCCGAGCGCAAGGTCACATGGGACGACTTTCACAGCATGACCGAGTCTAAAGTCGTCGGCCGCGTTCTCGTGCTGACCGTCGAGGCACTCTGCGCCGGCTCGGGCCACTCAGACTCGGGCAACCATGGGTCCCGAAATGCCCTCGTCAAGCATCACTATCATGCCTCCAACTGGCCGAGTCGACACCGGCGCTACAGCCACCCTGCCTTTGGCCAGGTCGAGGAGTGCAATTGGAACGCCGACTGCGTCAGACAGTGGGATAAGGATGTGGCGGACTTTGAGCAACTCTCAGAGCAAGGCAAGAAGGACAAGATTAGGGAGAGGCTGCTCTTGTTGCAACCGCCGGCGCCGCCACCGCAGCAGCAGCAGCAGCAACCACTGGCACTGCCGGAAAAGCAGTCAGAGCCGCAGCCCGAACTGCTAAATCAGCCTGAGCAACCGCCGGAGCAGAAGCCGGAGCAACAGGAAGAGCCGGGGGCAGCTGAGCACGCCTCAGAGCAGAAAATGCCAGAACAACTAGACCATTCAGAAGGTCACGACGGGCCAGATGCGCAAATGGAGCAGCCAAAGCCTCCGGAACAGGCACTCTAGGAGGGCTCCCATTTTTCTCGGGCAATGCATCGCAATTGGGTTTGGCGTTGGGTGGTATGGGACATTTTCAGGGCGTTCAATGTGCTTGGGTTGGGGAATCTAGACCTATGCGTCTCTTACACGGCCGCGGTACTACATTGGGCACACTAGACGTGTCTGTCCATCACGACGTAGACCATATATGAAAGAATGATTGAATTGAACACTAAAGCACCTCACCAATTGAAGCCCGTAGAACTCGGCTTACAGGGGATTGAAACAGCCAAAGGTGTATGGGCTTACCGTGGACGCTGCACGGGCAGACATGGATCACGATGTTGCTCTCTCCCCCGCCTCCCAGACTTTCACATGCTCTCTCACGTTTACATGCACGAAGGAACCTAGTCATTGCTCTCGTCAGCGGGGTATTGTTCAGGGCTTGGGCCTTTCCACCGCCTTGACCAGCATTCAGCTAGGTGCATGTGATGTGCTAACCAGACGTTAGTGACGGGCTCCCTCCAGTCTGCCAAGTAAGCGGGCTTTCGCGAGGCCAGGCGAGGCTCTGGGGTACCGGGGAAACAAGCTTTGCGCTCTTTGTTCGAGGACAATCCCATCATGCTGCGGAGAGCAAAACGAAGGACTGTGAGTGGGACAAAACCTGTCAAGACGTCGCACCGCCCCGCCAGATCGGCACCGGGGCCAGGATGCCAGGGTCAAGTATTGCAGCAGGGGGGGGGGTTTGTTCCCACCACCACCTACCTCTCTCTGCCTGCCTCGGCGCCGCACGGGAACTGTGGTGGACGGGGGGGCCAAGCCAAGGAAGGGGTTCGACGTCGACGAGTTGACTTTTGTGGCTGGGCCCTGGCAGCCGCTTCGGGAACGATGCCCGCTTACCCACCACCCACATCACTCACACTCTGACTGCGCGCATCCAACCACTGTGCGTCAGCGGCGAACACCACCGCGTAGAAACACAAGTCCTCGGGCCAGCATGTGATTCTGGAGCGAGCGGGCGGGCAAAGGATCCCAGGTCTTATCGAACCCGGGGAGGTGGAGATCTGAGCTGACCGGGCGCAGACATGGAGGGGGATGATGACGCAGCTCGTACGGGCACCGGGTGCTTCCTGGGTATCCGGGGAAGCTGGGGAAAGGGTTTGGGGAGTTTGTCGTCTGCTGTTTCTGTGATCCATGACCCGGGTGGTGCGTCTTTGGTGTTTTCGAGAGAAGAATGTGGGTAAGGTTGCGGCAGCGTCAAGTGTTCAACGTTGTTCGCCCCGGTCTTCGCGTCGATAGCGTCTACGACTCTACAGCGATTGACAACCGATGACATTGGGGAAATTGCGATCTTCAACTACCGATTGAATCGATTTTTGTTTTTAACCGGCGCCAAAGCCTTAGTCTTGAGGAACAGGTTGAAAGAATAAGAAGATGTTTACACAAGTCGACAAAGCAGCCCTTTTGCCGTGAGCGTGTGCTGCGCCTGTCCGAGGGCAGTCACACTTGTTAAAAAATAATAAAAAAATCCACCTGCTGGTGTCCTCAAGGTCTATCGCCCACTTGAGCAGCCGTCTAGTTTATCGCACCATAGCACCCCCCCCCCCCCTTGAAGTTGAGACGCATCGCCCCATCTCGTCAACTCAATCCCGAAGCACCGACGTGAAGCTCCCTCAGGGGAGAAATTTACAGGGCGAAAACGCCCAGAGCCATGACGGCGAGGCCGAGCGCAGGACCAACGGCAGCAGCGCCAGCGGTGACCGACGGAGGGTTCGTCGGAGCCGTGGTGGTGGGAGGCTCCGTGGGCTGCTGGGCGCTGGTCGGGGGCGCAACGGTGGCCGTAGCCGAGACCGTGTTGCTGGACCCCTTGGGCGTCGCGGGCGCGGTGGACGAGCCGGCGGCGGACGAACCGCTGCCGCCGGCGAGGGCCTTTTTGCAGAGCTTCTGGGTGGCGGGGAGCACCTGGTCTGCGGTCTCTAGTCAGTATATATGACAAAAACATGAAGTCTAGATTTGATGCGATGCGAAGAATCGGGACAAGGAAGGGACACATACTGAGGGCAACGTCCTGGCCGCAGCCCTTCAGGATGCAGCCCGTGGCAGCACCCTGAATCTTGTCAAACTTCTTGCAGATGCAAGCAAAGTCGTCCTTGCCACAGCTGGAGGTCGCCGCGACGGCGTCGTCGAGGCAGGGCAGGGAGCAGCTGGGCAGGTCGCTGCGGCTCTGCGCGGCGGCGAGAGCGGCCAGAGCCAGGCTGAGGACGGCAGTGTACTTCATGTTGAAACTCTTGAGCTGAAGTGAGAGGCTTGTCTTGATGTTTGTCCGTTGTGAAGAGCTCAAGACGACCGTGATATGCTTGTGCGAGGAGACGGTGAGGGTGACAAGAGGCAAGCATCAACCGGCCACCAGATGGAGTCCTCCGGCCTTATACGGCCATGACTGATCTACAGCTGGATCCAACGGCCGCTCGGCCTGCGCGCACTGTTGACCAGCACCACTTTTCACACGAGGTCGTGCGCGTCCGTCCCCAGAACAAGGCGCTGGCCGTCCTGCCACTAACACCGAGGATGGCGGGAGGCTTTCGGGTCCCCAAAGGTGCCCGTGTGGCAAACTGTGTACAGTATACCTGTTGGGCCTCGCAGATCCTCGCAGCACCCGACGTACCTACTCTCGTACATCATGCTAGTACTACACACTTCAGTCTGTGGGCTGCTCCCAGCCGTCAGTCAGATGCCTCATCACCAGCAACCCGGCCAGTGCAGCTTCCCGGCCAGGTTGCCAGCCCCGGCCGCCGCCACCAGATCAACAACGTGCAGGCGGATCCTGGGGGGGAGGTCAGGACACTATCAAAAACGGGGGCAGGCACCGGGCGGCGGTGCTTCCCCACAGCATTGTGCCGAAACAGGAAATCCTCCTCCGGCGCCATGGAAGAACATGGTCGGGGGAAGTCCGGGGGGCCGTCGAGCTCCACCCGCGGCCGTTCGAACTCTGACGCCCGGGTTGCGGCATGACACGCGGGGAGGCGCAGAGACTGACCGGCTGGCCCCAAAGAACCGAATCCCGTCCGCTATCGGCCGACCAAAAGACTACCAGTGGTAGTACGTAGTTACTTAAACTGGGCCTTCCGAGTCATGGCTCCAGTCGAATGGATGATACATGTAGTCAGCTCACAGCGTATGTGTGCGACACGACATGCAGCGACGGGTTCGTTCAGTCTCGCCGTGGGCAGGGTGAGCTGAGCTGCTGTCTTTGCACATGTTCCCGCCCCTTGCTCCAGGCATCTGGTGTTATTATCACCCGTGTCTCATGCTACGTAATTGCAGGACCATCAATATAGACAAGGGTACCAAATAGAATGGGCAGATTTTTGTTCCAGCTGAACGGTGCACACTGACGTCAATCCCTGCATCGACGCTACTCTAGCCTCGGTAGTCGGGGCAGGGGTTTCGCTCGCCCGTGCCTGCCTGTGGATGCGACTTTGGAGACTTGGCTTCCCGTATCTAGGTAGGTTATCTTTGTTGGTGGGTGGCGGCCAGATGCATCGCAGATGCGGCACGCCCCTTGGTCGCATAGTACAACCACGTTAAAGTGGCAATATGCCAGATAGCCGCGTAGCCTTGGGACTTGCTACACTGATGCAAGACCACCGTAGGACAAGACGGAGCTTGGATGTCATCGCAACGCGGCGGTGCGGCGAGGGCAGTGCGACTTGGTGCTTGACTGCTTGGCCCTGACTGAAACGTTCTCAGCAAAACGTTGGGAGATGCCGACATCGAAACAAAGCATCGACTCCAGGTTGACTTGCTGACAAGGCAGCCTCTATTGATAAGCCTCCATTTGTCTGGTATGAGCGGCGAGAGTGACAGGAGTATTGGCCAAGCTTGAACGGACGAGGACTTCAATGTTCACGCACCAACACCACCGGCCGGCCCAGTCCCATATGCCACCATGAAGCCCTCTGGCTATGGTGATCAGGTTCCAAGCCTCGCACATCCCTCGGTTCCCGTAGCTCAACGTCAGACGCGAAGCAACAATTCAGTGGGACACACTGGTGACCCGTTAAGGCCTAAGAGTTGGCGTCTCAATCCCCACGCCTGTTCTGTTTGGGACTTGAGCTCTATATGAAGTGTGATTCTACACTTGCAAGCGAAGAAGAACATACCAGCTTCTATTGAAAGCAGCGTTCCTCTCTGTAGTGCGTTGGTTGGTCAGCCTCCCAGTTGGCCGGCTCTTTCTGTGGTCTCTCTCTCTCTCTCCCCCCCTCTCGCTCGGCCACCTATATAGCTCTTCATCCTCGTTTCATAGCCCATCAAGAAGGTCTTCATCAGCTGTGTGCCTGTGCCCCTTTTGTCACTTTCGTATCATTGAGATCTCCCAGAGGCTTGCTTTGTCGGCGGCTAGAGTCCGCTACGGAACATTCATCATTATCCATATGCATCCTCACTTCTCCAGTGCCCCATTGCGGCTGTTCACCGCTTCACTTGCCTATAGAGACTGCAGCACGGCGATCGACGGCTGCCAGTTTCGCGGCCAGGATCGGATAGACTTCATGTTCAAGCCTCCGGCAGCACCGATCGTACTTCGTAGACAGTATGCATTATACACAAACACAGGTACAGTACGTTGAACGTGAAAGTAAGTAAATTATTGACATGACTCATCACATGAGAAATGAGGACTTTTGCAACGAAGCCGCTTCGTACCCGTACTCGAACCCAAGTCTTGCCCAAGCACACGCGGTTCCCTGCACCCAGTACTTCTTATGCACACTCCTCGGTCTGTCCCTTTTGGAGAGAGTCAGGAGCCCATCCGGGAACCAACCGATGTCAATAGTCCCTTTCCTTTTCGGGAGGCTGGGAAGACAAGCCAACGCTGCTTGGAACCCGGCTCAGCCGGGATACTGTATTTCTAATACCTAAGCACAGTTTAGTACAGTACCATTCTGACCTTGGATGCAAATTGGGGGGAGGTTCTTCAACAAGATCGCTGAGAGCGAGGTCTGATCCGTGCTCAATTGCCGGCCCTTTGGTCCTGCCAAATGCAGCTGGAGCATGACACTGCCCCTGTTGTGTCCGTGCAGATGGACCAAACCAACCAAGCAGAGGTACGAAATAGACCTTTCAGTGGTGTTGCATGACAGTGACAAATGGGTGTACCTAATGTCTACAACATATGCTTTCTACCATCAGCTCGATGCCCAATGGGTCAGGTCTGCGGCCCTCTTCGGGATCTGTGCTGTCTTGTGCTAGGCTTTCGCCCAATTGTGTCCATGTATGGCCAAATGTGTTCAAGTAACTTCGCTCTTGTACTCCGTACTACTACCAGTAGCTATCAACCAACAGGGGCACTGACAGTTGAGCTGTTGGCCGCACCCTGCATGCGAGCAGCTAGAACATCCCACAACGACTTCCGAAAAGATACTGGTGCACTCACGTTAGACTAGGACATGACCGCACACGTCCCCCTTCTCCGGGGAATCAGTGTCCATCCGGCGCTCTGGAACCCCGACCTCATCCTCAGTCAGCACAACTCGCTGCTCTGAATGGCTGCACGTGGTATTCGTGTGCAGTACGTGTGCACAAAAGTGTCCCGTTTTGACGGGGAACCCCCCCCTGTGGAATAAAGTTGCTTTCGTGACCATGCAACAGTCAAGAGCTGCATCCCGACCAACCAGCTCTCAGTCAGTGAGCGAGGAAATACGGCGGGCATACTGGTAGCTCAATGTCAGTCTGTGCGGAGCTGCGGCCTGGTGGTCGACGTGATGTACGACTCCAGGCGCAGGCTAGATCGAGAGTTATAAGTGCCCAACCACCCATCAAGGGCTTTGTAGCGGTGTTCAATGTTGCTATCAAAACCGTACGCCCCATCTACCCAGTCTCTTTGAGGGAGCTCCCGGTTCCCGAAAGGACATCCAAGATGGTGCGCGTGTCGACCTTGACGTCGCTCCTGGCGGTGGCGTCGGCGGCGCTGGCTGAGAGACGCTTTATCCCTGGTGCTTACATTTTCGAAGTGGAGGATGGACATGTAAGTCTTCCCGAAGCCAGCATCTGGAAAGCAAAATCTTAATGACATATTTAGGATACGGCATCCGTGGCGCAGGAAGTTAGCAGCCATGGCACTACGCGCATGCATCTCAACTACAAGCTGTTCAAGGGCGTCTCTGTGCAGCTGCACGATATGAAAAACCACAAAGAGACGGCGGCTAAGCTTGCTTCCACGCCGGGCATCAAGAAGGTGTGGCCCATTGAGATTCACGACCTCCCTGATGACACAATGGGCCGAAGCGTGAATCTTAAAGACTGGGATATTGGAGGCAAGCCCGACTGGAAGCTGTCGAGGCGAGACGTCATGAATGACACGGACATTTGGCCGCCGCACGTCATGACACAAGTTGAAAAGCTCCGAGCCAAGGGCATCACGGGCAAAGGAATCAAGTTGGCCATCGTCGACACCGGCGTAAGTAGCTCTCTCTCTCTCGCTCCCCCCCTCTCCCTCTGTCTATGTGTCATGCCCTTGCCGTCTGCGTCGTCGGTTACGCCCAGCTAAGCTCATATATGTATAGGTTGACTACACCCATCCGGCGCTGGGCGGTTGCTTTGGCGAGGGCTGCCGCGTATCGTTTGGTTACGATCTGGTAGGCGATCACTACACCGGGGACAACATCCCCGTGCCCGACCCCGACCCAAAAGACTGCGCCGGCCATGGCACGCACGTCAGCGGTATCATCGCCGCCAAGGACGAGTTTCTACACTTCACCGGCGCGGCGCCGGACGTCACGCTTGGCATGTACCGCGTCTTCGGGTGTCCCGCGGTGGGCGCGGGCGACGACGTGCTCATCGCCGCGTTCAACATGGCTTTCGAAGCCGGAGCCGACATCATCACCGCTTCCATCGGCGGCAACAGCGGCTGGTCCGAGAACGTCTGGAGCGTTGCCGTTTCGCGCATCGTAGAGCAAGGCGTGGTTTGCACCCTCGCAGCAGGCAACGACGGCTCCCGTGGCGTGTTCGACGCCTCCGAGGCCGCCGACGGCAAGGGCGTAACGGCCGTTGCGTCCTTTGAAAATACCGACTTCGCCGACTTCGGGTACCCGTCGACGTATTCCATCGACGGCGGCGAGAGCAAGGTGTTTGTCAACGCGCCGGCCAACATTTACAACTGGACGGCCATTACCACGACGCCAATGCCCCTGTACCCCCTGAGCCTTGAGATCAACCAGCCAGATGCTTGCGATCCCCTCCCGGATAGTACACCAGACTTGAGCAATTACATCGTCCTCGTTAGCGGCGAATGCAAGGCAGCATGCCTCGAGCAAGACAAGGCCTTTAACCTTGCCGCCAAGGGCGTAAAGTATATCATCCTCTATGACACCTGGGAGGACTACACTCTCTACAGATACTTTCTCGGGGATGCCAACATCACTGCGGCTGCCACAGTTCCCGCGCGCACAGGTCGAAAATGGGTCAAGGCCATCAAGGAGGGTCACAACGTGACCGTGTTGATGAAGTTTCCCAAGAATGAGGACCGCCAGCTCGCCTTTGAGAAGCGGACTGACGTGGGCGGCTACCTGAGCGGATTTACCTCCTGGGGCCCCAGCTGGGAAATGGATACGAAGCCACTTCTCGGTGCGCCGGGTGGTGCCATCTGGTCGACCTGGGTCGGGGGCTATACCACGGCCTCGGGCACGTCGATGGCGACGCCCATCACCGCGGCCATCATGGCCCTCATCCTACAGATCCGCGGTTCCACGGCTCCGAGGTTCCTAGAGAATCTTGTCGCCTCGAATGCGAAGCCTCAAATTTGGTACGATGGCAAGAAGGCCTACCCTGGCGACCTGGCCCCCGTTCCGCAGCAAGGCGCCGGGCTAGTCCAGGCTTACGACGCCGCCTTCGCCACCACCTTGTTAGATCCTTCGAGCATTTCCTTCAACGACACTGACAACTTTGTCAAGGATCATGAGATCGTTATCACGAACAAGGGAAGCTCCGAGGTGACGCATAACATCGGTCATGTGCCTGCTCTCACAGCCTACACCTTGAACAAAACCAGCATCTGGGCGACCAAATTCCCTCCCGAGGTCTCGAGAGATTATGCTACGCTAGACATCTCGGACTCCAAGGTCACACTCAAGCCGGGACATCGCAAAACCATTAGCGTGTCGGCTCGACCCCCAACGGGTATGGATGAAAAGCGTCTTCCCGTCTGGTCTGGTTACATCATCGTCAACGGCACCGACGGGTCAGCCCTCTCTCTGCCCTACCAAGGCGTGTCCGGTTCTCTCAAAGGCTCAACTACACTGGGACCAGAGTATGGCTGGGTATCATGGTCCAACCAGACCGCGGCAAAGTACACAAATCCTAGCCGCGTCCCTGTCAACTACACTTTCACGCTGCCGCAGCCAGGTTCGGGCGCAAAAGTCTTGCAACCCATGCTAACTTTTAACCTCGCCCTTGGCACGCGGCTGATGAGGGCTGACCTTGTGCCCATGATCACATGCCCACCCAAGAATTTGACCGTCGACGATCCGCTCGGGGGCAAGTTTAAGACAATTGGCCAGGCGCATTCCTTCCCCATGACCATGATGCCCCGTGGCTTGAACAAGGTTGTTTGGGATGGTTCTCTCGACAGCGGTGAATATGCACCCGCTGGGAAGTACAAGATCATCTATCGCGCTCTGGGCGTCTACGGCAACCCGTCTAAGCTCGAGGATTATAATGTGGCCGAGTCTCAGCCCTTCAGGATCGCGTACGCATCTTGATAGTTTATGGCTGGGAGAGGTACTCCAAGTCATATCTATCCACGAGATCCGTACCTCTGAATGCTATTGGCTTTTTGAAAATTGTCCAATAGTCTCGTCTTCTTCGCTGACACATGAACACCGTACTGCAATGTAAGTTGCGAAGATTGAACTCAAGAGGCCTGAATGTTTGGTGCATCAGCGTCTTTTGAGAGTACAAAAGTTTGTGTATTATATGGCTCTCGCATACATTCCCTTGTGCGAAAAGGTGTCTTTGAGGGTATTATCGCCTGCTCTAGCAGCTGGGAGCGTCATTGCTATTACATCCCTTGCCAGCCACCCTACTCCATTGCTTGGGTATCACCTCGAATACTAGATAGCTTGTCCGAGGTGTATGCGGTGGAACAAGTCGCTCGCGAGAAGCAAATTGACAACTCAGAGTCTGATACGCGTAAGGCACTTACCTATGGCCTCGTGAACAGCGTTCCAAGGACACCATTCAACCAAGACCCAACGTCCGCAGCGTCTGACTGGCTTAGGCCAGCTTGCGTCAGTGGCTCAGTCCAGTCGCCGATGTCGTGCAATGATGACTTGACGAGAGATGCCGTGTCTGCACTCTCGTTACCTTCAATGCTGAACTGCTCAATCAGGCCATGCCGAGCCTCGAAGTGAATCTTGAGCTACTATTGGTCAGAAAGGGACTGTCGGCGGATACGGCTGGGTTAAACCCTTACATCGAAAGGCAGCTCGGGCCTCACCCTAGGATCGTCCTGGAAGGGATGCGTGCAGAAAGTGAACCGCGGCGTCTGGCTGTATGTCCAGCTTCTTGAGCCCAGCTCTTCGTATCCCGCACTGATTTTGCCCACGGCCAGCGCATCGCTACCAAAGTCGGCGCGGACATCAAAGTCGCCGTACATTTGGCGGAATTGCTCCACTACAGCGTCCTCAAAATCGGCGTTGTCGAGGTCCAGGTTGCGAACGGGGCTGCGTACGCTGTCGACGCCGCGGGCCTTGATGAAGGGCTCTGCCGGGGAGCGCAACATGCCTGATATACCGGAGAGGTTTGGACTGCGCAGGAGACACGTCCCATGGTGTAGTGAGCGTAGACGGGTGAGCTTGTATGCAGAACCGGATACCTTGAAGGTGGTGCCTGAGGAGGTGGTGGCTATTGTCTGCGAATCGGTGCTGTCGACGTCCATGACGATGTCGTGGCGCTCATTGACGCGCGTCATGGGCCGCCCCAGAGACTTGAGCGCCCTGACAACCATCCTTGCGTGCTTGTCGCGGTCAAAGGCGGCAGGTGGGCATATGACGCTGAAGTTGACGTTGCCGGCGTCGTGGAAGACAGTGCCTCCGCCGGAGCGCCTGCGGATGAGCTGAACGGGACCATCGGTCCACCCCAGTGTGCCGGGCTCCGTCACGATCTGGGCGAGGCGCGGTAGGTTGGTCTCGAGCCAGGGGTTCTGGTTGCGCCCAAAGACGACGCAAGGCGAGTTGACATAGAGGATGAGGACAGTGGATTCGGCTGGCGTGATCTGCAGTAGGTGGTGCTCGGCGGAGAGGTTGAGGAGCGGGTCCCGGGACTTGGAGATGTAGACTTGGGTTTTGTTGGAAGGGTGAGAGGCCGCGTCGGTGGAGAAGCCGCGTCGGATGAAGCCGAAAGTCGTGCATGAGGCCGGGATGAGCGAGGAGAGAGACCTCGCTATGGGTCGTCCATGGCGGGCTAGACAGGGCATTGAGAGGTCCCGTGTGCTTGGTCAAGCTCAATTGAACAAGTAGATCACCTGCAGGACATGCTGCAGGCCCGGGTGCCGCGACGAGAGGCGGCGTTGAAGATGGATGCGGGTTCAGGGATCGATCGGGTGGACGTTGCAAGGTGGAGTGAGTGAGCCGGAAGCTCAGCAGTCAAGCTTCCACGGCGGGTCCACGCCTGGCGTGGGCGGGTACGTACCGCCGGCCTGGCACCTCACCCTCCAGGCTGGCCCCGTCCACCGCCTTCGGCCTCTAACCATTTGGGGACCGCCCGTGAGCTGAGCCCGCGGGATAAACATTTACCCAGGCGTCCATGCGCTGGACGGCGCTTGGCCAGGGCATGTCGTGAAACAGCGTCCATGCCATGAATTGCGGCCGACAGAGCGCAGATTGACGGGTGTGTACGTGAGTCAGAGGAAGGGCCTCCAGCTGAAAATGCACATTTATTTATTCTAGGTCGCATTTCCTCTGCCTTCGTGGACTGCTCATGTTAGACTTCTCCCCTTCAAAATCGTTTTTCTACTACCATTTCTGCTGGTGCTGCTGCCACAGCTACCGTTACTGCCCCTCCCCCGCCATAATCAAGGGACCACCTACCGATTCGCGGCCCCGAAACCGGATTACATCAGTCACGCACAGTCCCAGCGCCCACCAACAGGCGTAGCTCCGTACGGCCTCACTTTTTCCACCCCACCATCGAAAGATACATCACCACAGGCAAACCCTCGCCCTCGTCCAGCAAACCCCCCGTCTAGCACATCAATCATAGCAATACTACCGCACGCCGCCCGCTCGCCTACACCGCCATGTCGACGTTTGGCCACCACTTCCGGGTGACGACGTATGTTTGCTGTCCCCCCCCTTCCCGGTTTCTTCTGTTCCTACCCTCTCTCTCTCTCCGACCTGCCCCTTGGTCTCGGCCTCATTGCTAACCTCAAGATCCCATGCGGTCTACTACAGCGCCGGCGAGTCGCACGGCAAGTCGGTGTCGTGCATCATCGACAACTGCCCGCCGAACCTGCCCCTCACCGAAGAAGACATCCAGCCGCAGCTCAACCGCCGGCGGCCGGGCCAGTCGTCCATCACGACGCCGCGCAACGAAAAGGACCGCGTCACCATCCACTCGGGCACCGAGTTCGGCCGCACGCTCGGCACCCCGATCCTCCTGACCGTCCCCAACGAGGACCAGCGGCCGCACGACTATGGCGACGCCACCGTCGACGTCTTCCCCCGCCCCTCCCACGCTGACTGGACCTACCTCGAGAAGTATGGCATCAAGGCCTCGTCGGGCGGCGGCCGTTCCAGTGCCCGCGAGACCATCGCCCGCGTCGCCGCCGGCGCCGTCGCCGACAAGTGGCTGCGCGCGGCCTACGGTGTTGAGATTGTCGCCTTCGTCACCTCGGTCGGCGGCATCAAGCTCTTCGAGGACGACGGCGAGTCCATGAGCGCCGACCCGGGCTTCCTCAGCCTCGCCGAGTCCATCACCCGCGACCAGGTCGACGGCTTCCTCCCCGTGCGCTGCCCGCACCAGGACACGTCGCGCCGCATGGAGGAGCGCATCGCCGAGCTGCGCGACGCCCACGACAGCACCGGCGGCACCGTCACCTGCGTCATCCGCAACGCGCCCTCGGGCCTCGGCGAGCCCTGCTTCGACAAGCTCGAGGCCGTCCTCGCCCACGCCATGATGAGCATCCCCGCCGTCAAGGGCTTCGAGATCGGATCCGGCTTCCGTGGCGCCGAGATGACGGGCAGCCGACACAACGACCCCTTCGTCCCCGCCCCGGCCGTCTCCGCCGCCGAGGCCAAGATGGGCATCCCCCGCAGCCGCCTGCAGACTAAGACGAACAACTCGGGCGGCATCCAGGGCGGCATCTCCAACGGCATGCCCATCTTCTTCCGCGTCGCCTTCAAGCCCCCCGCCACCATCAGCCAGGACCAGACCACGGCCCGCTACGACGCCTCGGGCGAGGGCGTCCTCGCCGCAAAGGGCCGCCACGACCCCTGCGTCGTGCCCCGCGCCGTCCCCATCGTCGAGGGCATGGCCGCCCTGGCCATTGCCGACGCCGTCATGGCCCAGCACGCGCGCCAGCTGGGCATCCACATGGCGAAGCAGTAGACGACGACGACGACGACCGTTACTACTACCACCGCCATCATCACCAGGCTCACTACTACCATCACACTACAACAGGGAGGACAAGAGAAAATGCCGGGAAGACAAGGAACGACCAAAAAGAAGAGGAGTTATGGAGCTGGCCGCATTTCTTCTTTACCAACCATATATCGGAAAAAGTACCTTTTCGTCAGCATCTACAACTTAGATATCGGGCGGGGATGAGTCGAGGGCAATTGACAAACGTCAACTCAACCATATCCAATCAACACAGTTCAACTCGCACGCTCGCACTCACAGACACAGACATTGATACACACACGCACATGTACGCACCCAGCAACTCAGTGACAAGGACCTTCTTGTGGCCCTCTTGCGTCCTCCCGCCCGCACAAAAGCCTGCATTTGCATTGCATTGCCATGTACATGTGCCACGTACTGATTATGTGATTACGACAACGACAACGACAACAGCCAAGAACCGAGAACCGCTAGACTGTGCATCATCTTTGGTCATACTGCCGTGTCCGGTCCCTTCCTCCGTTCCCACACGAAGAAAAAGAAAACAACAAAGAAAAATAACATAGCCTGCAGTTCAACTTTCCAGTCAGAGCGAGTGCCTAGTACATGCATATTTCCAACCACCGTGGATGCTCGTGCTCTGAAATCCCAACTCCCACCCATGCCCTGGGAAAAGCCTCATCAGGTCCGCTCCAAGCAAAATTGACACGCCTCGTTTCCAAAGCCACATGTATGTGTATAAAACAGCTGAAACCCTTACCCCAACAAAGTCATGGTCATGTCGGAAGATGTTCGCTTTTTGCTGCGCCCCTTGTCCCGCAATCCGTCGTAAAGAAATGGCCTAATGAAGATATCCCGCTCCCATGGCTGAACGTAGCGCGAAGAAACGTCCAAGTCAAAAACAACGCCATGCCAAAAGAAAGTAGCCATCACCGTTTGAAACGAGCATATTCTCCTAGCCAGCTCCGGCCCGTATACATCATTAGTGTCCTCCGGCGCCATCTTGGCTCCCGTGGCCCATGTTCTGGTTCTCAAACAGGCCCAGCACGTCGCTCGGGATGTAGTCGAGCCAACCGCTCATCAGCTCTGGCTGCTGCAGCCCCAACGCCCCGATGTCGATGTCCTGACTATCGAAGGTGATGGAGTCCATGTTGCCCATCCCGTAGCCCCATCCCGTCTGGTAGGGAATGTGGTGGTTGTAGTATACATTATGCGGCGTAGCCGCATGGACCATGCCCCGATTTGCGGCGTCTGCCAAGTTACTGGCAGGAGAGGCGCTGAATGTCTCGAACCCTCCAGAATGCTGGCTGGAGGGAGTGTAGCCAGGAGGCACAAACACCTTGGCTCCGTCGTTCTCTTCCGGGAGCCCGTCGTATCTGCCCGCCGTCGCCGCCTGTCCCGGGATGGACACGCCAGAAAGGTTGGACGGTCGTCGGGGTTTGCTGTTTCCTGTTTGCGGCGAGTGTCTGATTGCCGAGGTGGTGGCCTGGGGCACCGCGGGCGGATACATGCCTCCTGATTCGGCCGGCAGGCTCTGCCGGATGGGGTCGTACACCATGTTGCCCGGCGGTGTTCCTACCTGCTGCGGCATGCTCTGCGGAACCGATGATGGTGTCATGACGCCGCTCAGGTTCTGGTACAACAGCGTCAGGTTCGAGTTGGGCGAGTTGGCCGTTCCTGCCAGACTCCACGCGATCGGGGGGGCGCCACCCATCTTCGGCGAGGCTGCGCTGAGATCGCCGGTGATGCTTCCCCTGGTAGGCGGCACCTTGGTGCTCTCGTACTCTTCTGATGTGTACGTCTCGCAGTCCCAGATACCCTTTGACTTCTGGTCCAGAGCCGTCAAGATGTACTTGACACCGCCCCAGTGGGTATGCAGCTGCTGCAGGGAATTGTAGCATCTCTGATAATTCTGGTTCGCCGCCGAGGCAAGCAGCGAATGCCTCGAGGGCTTGGAGTTGGCAGTTTTCACGCGCTCCCTTGGCCGACTCGAGGCGTTGCACGTTGGGGGCGACGTTTCTCTAGAAGGGCCTTCCGAAGCGTTCGCGCTCGACTCCATCAAAAAAGCACAAGCTGCAATGTATATGGGCTGGCTGGTGAAGGGGTTGCCGATGAAGCTCTTGGGGTCTATGAGGTCGGCAAATGCCAAGATGTCGCAAATTGTCTTTGCGCTGCTCATACTCAGTTCTCGGCTGTCGGAAAGAAGCTGGAGTTCGCCACGAAGGTCGCCAAACGGAGTCAAGAGCGTTGGCTGATGCAAGATGATGAAGAGCGCATGGAACCAAAAGTGAAGCAAAAGAAACGTCGTGCCCTGTCCGACGTTGAGGTATGCCTTGAAGTTGCTGACGTTGAACTGCAGTCTTGCATCCCAGCTCTTGTACAGACGGGTTAGCTGATGCTCCATGCTGGACAGCTTCGACCACTTGTCCTGGTCCAGGTCGTTGACGTTGTGGATATTGTTGAGCACGTCAGACACACGGCCATAGAGGTGGATGATCTCGAGAAGCACGGGAAACAGAGATGGCCAGCCGGTGGCGGGGTCGATGGCTGGCTTTGGGAACGGGAGCTCGAAGTCATCCTCACGAAAGGTGACTGTCCGTCCCGTGCCCGAGGATATGACGCGATCGAGAATGAAAACGGCCCAGAATGTGTCGATGCGCTCTTGCTCAACCTCCCTTTGCTCCTCGACAGTCAGAGCATCGACCTCGTCATGCCTCTTTTCTTCGGGGCTCTCCGACTCCCCATTGACGCGACTCCGATGCCTCGTGTACCAAGGATCCTTTTCACCCTGGTATTGTATACCTACACGCTTCTGAAGCCCGAGGTCGATAGCCATGCGGATGGCAAGCCCGAGATACATCCACAAGGCACTGTCTTGGTTGGCACCAAAGCCTTCGTAGGCCATGAGCAGACAGGCTTGTACGGCGCCCACGGACGGGCAGGGAAACGTGTCCACAGTGGCGTGCTTTGCTCGCGTCGCAAATACCTGGCCGCGCTCCGTCCGTGGCATCTTGTCGTTTCCGCCCGTCAGCGCCGGCGCATCGGAGAATCTCGCGGCGAGCGCGCAGATGGCGTCGACGAGAATGGGCTCGACACGCTTTTCCATGACGAGACGCAAAAACTTGGGCTGCTTGAGGAAGGGATAGTTGCAGCCGAGATGAACGAAGAAGGTCTTGACGAGGTTGATGATGAGAGGGTGCACGGGTCCCGGACTGTTGGGATCGTATGCGGGCAGGTCCTCAACGGCGATATCACTCCCGGCAGCGCAGCTACTTCCCCGGACGCCGCTCGGTGTGGACATGGGCGAAGTACCCGACTGGGACCCACCTGTCGATCGTCGCCGGTCACGGACAGAGACGACCATCTGCTTGAAGCCGGGCACAATCGCCGTCGGGCCAAAATACCGAAAGTATGGAATGCGATGACTGTGATTGCGGCGCAGGGTTGGCGAGCTGGGCATTTCGTCTGTGGCGGCCGAGGGATGGGACTGATGCTGCGAAGCTGGCGAGACTACAGGCTTGACGTCGACATCGTGCTCGGGCTCGACAACAGCACCGGGATATGCAGGCGCAGATCGAGGTGCAACAGCCACGGCGCGCGTTGGTGATATCGCTGGAGCCGCATCGGGCGCAGAGCTGGCTGTGGGAGCGTCAGGCCTCGCGGGCTTTCTATCCTCATCGTCGCTTTGATGGTCGTCGTTGAAGTCCTCGTCGCCCGCCTGCTTCGACTCGCCCGTATCTGTGCCATCCTTTCTTGCATCTTCGGGATACCCAAGGCACTGGTGGCCGTTCTTGGTACAGGTCGAGCATATGGGCCGCTCACCGGCACATCGCGTCTTTCGTCGGCGGCAGGTCAAGCATCTGCGTGGCTGTCTGTCAGCTTCATTGCTCAGCTACCGGCCTGGTGGCTCGCGCGCGATGCGGCAACCCGGCCCTATGCCAACAGGCGTGTCACGGGCTGTTAGTAGGGGTAGACGTACGCTGCGTTGATGCGGCGGCGCTTCGAAGGCGGCTGGCCCTGGTTGTGGACGAAGCGAATCTGGCGCAGCGGAGGGCCGGAATCCGTCTTGTTGAGCAGCGTCGTCATGGCTTAGCAGTCAAGCATGGCGATCGGGAGGCGAAGGTGTGGACGTCGTCGCCGACGAAGAGGGGATAAGAGGTGCGTCTCGGCCGGTGACCGGACGCCGGTGTTGGACGGTCGTCGATGTGTGTGTGTGTGCGTGAGAGAGAGAGAGAGTGTGTGTGTGTTGGTGGTGCCGGTCAGATCCCCGGTAGGAGGGGAAGCATCGGACGCTCAGAACAGCTGGGTTAGTCAGAGACGTCACCAGACATGGTGGTCGGTGCTGAGGCGGTCGCAATCGACGTGCGTGTCGGACGGCGTAAGCCGGTGCTGGAAGGGCGAGGCGGCGACGAAACCAGGGACGAGGGTTCGTGAGATGTCAAAGGGAGGAGAGGGAAACGACGGCGGACGTGCGGATGGTACGAAAAGTAGGCGTAGCGTAGCGAGGCGAGCGAAGGAAAGGATGGTATGGTAGGAAGGCGAGGTACTTTGTATATTGCAGGTGCGCAAGGCAGGTATGGCTGGCTGTGGTTGTGGCAGGCTGGCCGCAGACGAGGAAGGATGGTAGGCAACGGTTGTGCAGTCGGGTGCTGACAGTAGTGGTGGTGGTGGTGGTGGTGGTGGTGATTGTTTGTGTGTGGCCGGAGCTCAACTCGGTGCGAGGGGTCCAGCCGCCTGTGGTGGCGTGGGCTTGGCTTCCAGGTTCCACTCGTGTGTCTGGAGCCGGTGGTGGGTGTGTGGGCTGTGGAGAGGAGCGGCCGCCGAGGACAGGGAGTTGGGAAGGAGGGCCGCCACAACAGGGGGGGGGGGGGGTAATGGAGGGCGGTTATGGATGTCAAGGAACCTTTCACCTCCACTGAGGCACGGCGGCGGGCGGGGCCTATGGCTTGCCCGGCTTCACTTGACGGCGGGGGCTCCAGCGGCCTGACCTGGGGGCGTCTGGTGAGCTGCGCTGGCTGCCGGGGTTCTGGCGCCGCCTTCCACAGGGGACCGACAGGTGCCCTACGCTGCCATCCAATTCACTGAATCAATGGATGGATCCATTGCTCCATGCCTGCCTGCCAGCGATCGCCCGTGCCTGCCTGGACGTCGGGCAGTTGACGCGCGCCCACGGGCGAGGCAGGCTTCACCCTGGCCCTCTTCAACCCCCTCCACCTGCCCGTCCCGCACCTGGGCATCACCGCACCCCATCCCGCGACTGCTGTGTGCCCTGGCTCACCCCAGCGCCGCGCCGCCCATGGGGTTCATCCAACTTCCATCGATAAAATCGGGCGTGTCAAACGCCTTTGGTGCCGTGCCATGCCGTGCCATGCCATTGGCGCCGGGCGTTGCGAGCGAGCGAGCGAGCGGCGTGCAAAGACCTAGGGCTGGCCCTGGTGTCGGCAGCAGACGGATGCCCGGCTGCTCCGCCATCTTCCATGCATCGTGTGTGCGTTTGCCCGGCTACCGTTGACTACTAACGCATGGACGAACGGTTCCAGGGGTCACGGAATTCATTCGTACATGTGCTAGCAAGGTATGGAACAGAATGTGCACTGCGCCGCCGCCGCACCGCTCGATTCACTCTCCCAAAACACGTTCCAAGTCCGAGCTTCACGCAGGCACCGCATACTGACCAACCCAAATCGCGGGAGACAGCAAAAGGTCCCGCGTGTTCCCGCCGAGTCAGTCGCCGATGCAACGGCGGGAGTTCCCTTTTCACTATCCACCGACGAGAGAGACGATCCTTCTCTAAACGGTCGGGGGCCCGGAGGGTGCATTGTTCAAAAACGGTGCCACTCGAGCGTCTGGTGCCACTCGCTAACAGAAAGGTCTTTGCTACACGCACAACGGGTCCATGCTTTTCAAACCCATGCCCTGTGAGCTTAGATGCTTAGCAAAAAGGCGAAGCTGGCCGGGGGAGAAGGTTGAGGGGGAGGGGAGGCACAAGACAAAGTGCAAGGCATCAAGGGGAACGAACGGCAAGAGAGGGAGACAAACAGGCGGAAAAAAAAGAAAGACCGGAACCTCGCGTGCGCATTCGGGTCTGGGTGCCGAGCCCATCATCGACGCCATGCGCATCGTGGTAAACCAGGGTCTCCGTGGAGAAATTCCCCTCCCCACCTGGCCCAGCTGCGCGATGACGGACAGGCTGACATGACAGGCCGAGGCGCGCGAAAATATTGACTGTCGGTCCGCCAGCTGAGCTGAGGTGTCCAATATCTGACAGCACAAAGTACAACATACTGCGCATACGCACGCATCAAGGCAGACATGTGTGTTCCAGATTGTCAGTGCGGCGTCGCGGATGCGTTCAACGACTGCTCCGTCGCCATCTTCTCCAGCCAGCCAGCCCAGCCAGCCCAGCCGTGGCGTCGTCGTCCACGTCCCGGGCGGGAGCATTCGACAAGATGTCTCAGACCTCACCGGTGGCTTCCCAGCCCATCACGCAGGCTGAACTCTGCGGTGTGATGAAATCATGCCACAGGCCGGCGCGGCGTCCGTTCTCGCCCCACTCCCCGTTTGTCTTATGTTTCCCGGGACATGCTGGCCGTCGAGCGGCCTTTGTTCTTGGAGTAGAAAGAGAGGAGATTTCTGGCCACATCCAGGGCCACGAAGTTCCTCCTGCTGAAAAAGAAGGCGAAGAGAAAAGCCAACCAAAGAAACTTCAACGGCCAAGGGGTCGTCGTGGCGTCCACAGCACACACACGTGTAAGAAGTATGGATGTGAGGTTCGAAAGAAGAGGTGGAGACGCACGCAGAAACCTAAGCGTGTCCATAACCGCTGCTGTAGGAATTGAGTTGACGAGTGCCTGCCAGGTCCATCCGTCGCGGGGCGGGACGCCTGTTCCCCGCGACGCCGTCCGAGCTTACAATTCCTCGCACCCTCGGCCAGGGTTCTGTTTTGCCCTTTGATCCCCAGTGCAGGGCTCCAGGCGCCGATCCACGGCTACAGCATGGGGCCATCAAACTCAGATACCATGGCCGAGCCTCGCTCTCTGCTGCGCAAGTTTCAAACGGTAGGCCCACATCACATACCTTACTCTCCAAGGTTGAGAGAGAAGCTACCAGGTCAGGTATCGAGTAAAAGCCTCCATCAGCTGCCACCGCTATGATACATGCGACCCGAAGTGCCAAGATCCGTGTCTGCCCGACAGTCGGCGCCCCATCATGAACCAACTATGAGTGGTATGGCGGCGCCTTTTTAGCAACGGCATTCGACCATACAGAGGCGCCACTGTTACTACTACTATAAGGGGGTTCGGCAATAAAACAGACGAAAGAAAAGTCTGGAGGAATATTCCCGCCTACGAGATCATCATCTAGCCCGCTACAACCGCTTGCGTCAATCATGTGCCCTCTCGACAGGTAAGGTAGTATGTACTCAATATCCAAGGCACTGTATACCTACCCAAGGGAGGTAGGAGCTGGCGGTCTAATTATGTAGGTAGGTCAGGTCTTGAAGTTCGGTCAGGTACCAAGGCAGATGCAGCGCAACACCAGGCGGCGCGTGGCACCCCAAACGGCGCGCGTGCATTTCCTGCCCTGCCTGCCCGCCTTTTGATCATCACCGTTATCGCCAAAATCGTCAGCATCAACAACAACATCGTCATCGTCATCGTCGTCGTCCATTGCCACCTAGGTACTTTTCCTGCATCTCATGCCATCAACTCGTGTCAGCAAACAAGTCCGCCAGCCTGGCCGCCTTTCAAGGGTCCCCCCCTTCATGCGACGCGACTGCCAAATCTGGACTCGATGTCGTCGACATGACGGACCGACAAGCACCACCACCACCACCCCGTGCCAGCCATCAAAATCTCCCCTCCCCACCTCCCCAGTACAACCACCTCTGGAAACAAATTAACTAACGAGAACGGGCTTTTTCGTCGCCGTGCGTGCATATATACGTACATAAATGCTACACGCTCGGCAGATGACCGACCGCGCCTCATAACCAACCACTCACTCGACGACCAGCCGTAGAATGCTTTCTTATCAATCGTTGCTGCTAGGAGGTCTAGTAGCAGGAGACTGAGAGAGAGAGAGAGAGAGAGAGAGAGAGAGAGACGGGTCATGGTGCGCCATTGCCCGCCCGCGCACCCTCACCGTCCTCGCACTGCAGCAGCTCGCATGCTCCGCTGCTCGGAACGGAACGAACGCCAGCAGTAGTACAACAGTATACCCTATCCTCGCTCCCCTCCCATACCTCGAACCCCGTCCGCACCCATGTTGGGACCGAATTCCTCCGCTGCCTCCTGTCGTCCCCATCCCGGGCTGTCTGTCGTACGAAGTTATGGACTAACCAACCCGCGAGCTGTCGAGCTGGGAGCGGCGGAGGTGACGGCTGTGCGCTAGGCGCGGAGCCAAAGCCTTCCTTTCCACACTCGCCCCCTGGTTCTTCCCCGCAAACGTCCTGCGCTTGTTTTTTTTTCCCCTTCCAGCGGGCTTACCGTCAGATCAGAGGGGAGGGGCCGGTGCCGTAGCGGGACGGACGGACGGAGGGGCCGCCGTACCATTCCCATCTCATCCCATCCCGTCAGTGCGGGATCCACCGTTCGTCTAGTAGTAAGAGTCAAGTTAGTCCATCAGCCAGCAACTAACTCATCCACCCCCATCCATCATCCTCATCTCTCTCCCCATCTAAAACAACGTCAGCAATGGCGCGCATAAAAGCCCGCCCCTGCTAGCACTTAAGTGCTGCTATATACCCCGAGCTTTAGCAACTAACATTAGTTACTAGTTAGTCTACGTAGCATGAAGGACGTTGAGAGACCGACACTGTTTCCTGGCTACGAGGCGGGTTTGGTTTGTGGGGGGGGCCGTGCTCCTTCTACTGACGGGAGTACCTGTCAATCCAGGAAGTTGAGATGTGTGGGCTACAGGGGGCAGTCCAATCAATATGTAGGATCTGACCGGGCTGCTGTAAATGAACGACCAGTGAGGCATGACGGGAAGGGACGGCCGAGCGAATCGAGTGATAGCTCAATCACGTTCAATCCCAAGCCGCCGCATCGTTTCTTTGCAGAGTATATTTTGCTGGCGAGCACAGGGGGTACAGGGTAGCCGGCTGTAAAGAGCCAACTCCCACCCGTTTCCGAGTCCCTTCGAGAGTCAACCCCTTCAGGAGTCAACGAGGTCACCCGGCCATGTACTCGATGAAACGTCAGAGTAGTAGCAGTCTGCTCACGTGTTGTGTATTATGAAGCAGCAGCGCACAATGGGGGGACACCAGCGCTCGCGTGTGTTCAACTTTACGCTTATTCTCTCACTCCGCCACCATCCATCAGCGCAGGGCGCCGATTTACCCTCTTCTAACTTAGCAGTTACCCTCCGCTGCGCTTGCGAACAGGGCCATTACTGTATCGTTGTTAGTAGCTACTAACTTGGCTACTCCAAACGCCCGGTATCACGGTTCCCAAAAAATCACCCACCCTCCGCCAGGCACATCACCCAAAAACGATTGTCCAGCCCATGTCCGCGCTCACCTTGCGCCAGAGGTCTCCCCGGCGCTTCGTTGCCGGCGGCATCTTGAAGAACCCCATGTTCTCCTCCTCTTGGTCCGCCGCCGCCGCCGCCGCTGCCGCGGTGTTCTGCTGTGCGTCCGCCCGCAGCCACACCTCCTCGACCACGCACCACGCCCGCTCAATGTTCTTCATCCCCTGGCGGCGCGAGATGCCCGCAAACGAGCGCCGTGCCAGTGCCCGGTCGGCCGGCTCCATGGCCTCGCACGCGCTGACGAAGAGAGGCCACAGCAGCGACCCCATGGGGCCGCCGTGGGCCACCGTCGCCTCGCAGTGCGTCAGGCTGACGTGCGTGTGCAGCTGCACCACCGGGTGCTCCCGTGGGCAGTCGTATATGCTGCGGTAGAGGTACACGAATGCCGAGTGGCGGTACGCGAGCGCGCTGTTCAGGATGCTCTGCAGCCGGCAGCGCTCCTCGTCCATAGCCTTGTCCTCCTCGTCGGGGCAGCGCTGCTGCTGCTGCTGCTGCTGCAGGACCTGGGGGAGTATGGGCTCCCACTCCTGCAGCGCGAACTCGATGGCGGCGCACGTGGAGTCGAACTCGGCGCGAAGCACGGCGGCCTTGGAGAGCTCCCCCGCGGTGACGGCTGCGGTGAGCTCGTTCTTCATGGCGAGCAGATTGGACAGGCGGTGGATGACGGGCCACAACGAGGTGGCCATGCCCAGTAGCGCATCGACGCTGTCGTACGCCACAGTGGTGCCGCGCGAGTCAAGCGGCGCAAAGGGGGTGAAGCCACCGCTGGACGGGCAGTTGGACAGAGGGGCGGTGCCAAACGAGAGGGCGGCGATGACATCGTAAAACCGGAAGGCCTAAGTGGGTTGTCAGACGTCACCTAGCATACACGAAACGCAGACCTTAAAAAGGAACTTACCCGCTCAAGGAAGACGCCAGTTGGGTTGTTCTGAGGAGAGCCGTTGCCCATGATGGCCATGGCGCCTTTGAGGTGGCCGTCAACGAGGTTGGAGCGGCCACGCTGAACAAGCTGCGAGGACGGAGCCAAGTTAGCCCGGTTACCATGACACGAGATACCGGGGGGCTGGGCGAGCACGCACCACTTCATAGTATATGAGCAGCATGATGGCCGCAAGCAGCTCGTTTCTATCGACGCCGTCGCCCTGCTCAATCAGGCGGGCCAGGCCCTGGATGGCCTGGCTGTGATAGCGGACGCTGGCGTGGGCCCCGCCCGGGTCAACGCCGCGGACCTCGAGGTGGGCGCTGGCGAGGGCGTAGATGGCGCCCGTGACGGCCTGACTGCCGTGGGAGAGCGGCAGCACGAGCTGCTGGAAGGGGTTGTTGCCCTCATCCTCGCGCAGGACGATGAGGTGCGAGAGCGTGTTGCAGAAGTGCGCGATGAGGTTGCGGCGGCCCGCATCATGCGAGAACTCGTAGAAGGCGGGCGCCGTGAACTCTAGGCGAGGCGAGGGCGGCACAAGGGTGAGGGACCGGCTGGAGGTGGGCGATGCTGCTGCTGGCGACGAGGCATCGGGCGAGAAGCCGGCAAAATCGTTGGCGATGGTCGGGGAGACATCACCGTCATCATCATGGCCCACAGTGCCGTCGTTGGGCGGAAGAATTATAGAAGCGTCAAAGGGGTCAAAGGAGAAGGCGCCAAAATCCGTGCAAGGGGTGTAAGGTGCGGCGGACGACACCGCCGAGTCGGTCGTCGGCGCTGCATACGGCCGATGATGGTGAAGCGGGTTGTTGGGTTGGCCGGCGACGGCGGTGGCGGCGCTTTGGGGCCAGTCGTCAGAGGCGGTATCGGGGGAGGCGTCGGATGACGAGCTTCCTCCCCGGGCATGGCACAGGGGGGCGGCGGCGGCGCGTTGGCGGTGTTGCCGTGCGAGCCCCGCCGTTGTCAACGAGAGCGGCGGCGGGCGGTGGGCAGCGCGCTGGGGGGTCCCTGCGCGGCTGGGACGGACAGTGCCTATACCCGCAGCCGCTGCGCCCGCGGAGCCCTGCTGGCCGTCCGCATGATTTGCGCCGCCGCTGCCGCCGCCGCCTTGTCCGCCGTCGTTGTCGACTCCGTCGTCGACCCCGTCGTCGTCGTCGGGCTGTTGGTATTGTTGGCCAAGCTCTGCAGCCTGCTGCTGGTCGGCCCTACGGCGCTGGCGGGGCTTGACGGGGTCGTAGCGGCACTCATGGCCGTTTTCCTCACAACGCGTGCACCGTGGACGGGCCTCGTCGCACTTTTTCTTCTGATTTGTGGAAGACGATTGTAAGTTTTCTTTTCATCTTTTGGTGATGATGGGAGACGAGGACGAGGGCGAAAAAGGATGATGCGTGTATGTGTGTATAGCGTACCTTTTCTTTGCTGTATAGTGCCCGCGCGGGCGCGGCGGGTGTCAGTCATTGTTTTTCGTCCAGCCCGTTGTCATCATCAAATCAGGGCACATGGCAAAGGGGGCACCCTGTCTTACCAAAAATTGCAACCTGCACCCCGCAGACGGATGAGACATGTCGTCAGCGGTCAATTGGCCGGGGTGCCGGGGCGCGCGGAGAAACTCACCAGCTCGGGAGCGTCGCTTGGGAACCTTGGGCGGCGCGACCCGCGTGTAAAGCAGCATGGCGGCTCAAGTTGAGAGATGGAGATCTTATCGGTGGGTACGGAGTAGTAGTAGTAGTAGAGAAAAGAGACGGAAGTCGGCTGGGAAGTGCATGAGTCGCTGCGCTTCGCGATGGCGGGCCTCAGCTGTTCATGGTCACGGAAACCAAGCCCACGGGGATGATGAGAGGATCGAGACAGGCCGGGAGGCGACAAGAAGTCGCCGTCTCGCTGCCTCAAGCTGAGCTGCCCTGATGAGGTAGGCAACCCCTCCGTGGTGAGAAAAGCGGCGCCCAAGGAATCTAGGATGTCAGGAGGCGGGCCGTTGTTGAAGACGTCTGCCCGGCGAAGAGAGAAGTGCGCGGTAGGGGGGGCAAGGGGAGAGAGCAAAGGGAAGACGAAGACGAGTTGTCGAGGATGGTGGGCGAGGTATGCGACCGGGCTCGACAAGAGGGCGGCGCCGAGGGTGATAATAAATGTCACGAGAGAAGCGGATGGATGGATGGATGGAGGGACGGATCGAGGCCGGCATAGAGGGTCGACCAGGCGAAGACGGGGAAGCAGGCCCGAGCAACGCAACTTGACCGACAGCTGGCAAGCAAGCAAGCAAGCACCAGACTTGACCCAGCTAAGGTAGGTTGGTGAGAATGTTGACAAAGGGGGCGACAAACTATTATTACAGCAGCACCGCGCCGGATCGCAGGCAACGAGGAGAAGAGGGTACATGATCGTCCCCTCCCCCCTCCCCTCCCACACCTGCCTCCTAATAAGCCAAGGTGAGGGACACACCACCAACCTCGCAGCGCTACAGCTCAGTCAGGATGGATTCCCCCCCGTCTCCCGTCTCCCCCCCCTCATCCCCATCCCCGCCAGGCCAGGGGCGGCGAGAGTGGAAAAGATGGCTCTTCTGCAGCGACCGGCGTGCAGGGCGGTGGCTGGCGGTGCCTCCCCACAGTTCATGGGATGGGACCTTACCTAGTAACTTAGTGCTACCTGCCCAGCGGTGCTTCACCTGATGGGCCTGGCGGGCCTCATGATTGGGCGGCCCTCCCCAGGGCGTGGGCGAACATTTTGGTAGGTATGGTATCGTGACATGTTTCCATCATGCGCCGCGCGCCTCAACCTTGTTTACTTAAGCCCGTTCTGCAAAAGGCAATGTGAGGTGATCACGACCCTTTGGCCGTTTGTTCCTCTGCGCCCACCCTTGATCGCCTTGCGTGGATGCTCGTACGAACAAATGACCGGCATAAGCACACCGGCGAGTCCGTTGGCAAAAATGACCCTGCCATCTGCCTTTAGCTTAGTACCCCCGGTTCGTCTTGCCGCCAGCCAGCCAGCCTGGCCAGGCTTGCCAGGGAGCCCAGCAAGCTTCTCTGTCCCCGCCTCCGCACCATCGCCCGACCGCGACTGACGATCGGTCGGTCGAACGACGAGGAGAGCTGTGACGTGCCTCGCTCGTTCTGTCTCTCTCCCTCTCCCCCACAACCCCTGTCCGCAAAGTATGTAGTATGCAGTATAAGGCAGTGGCAGAAACAGGCTCTTGATGTGAGATGTTGGTCACTGTCCCTGTTCAAGTGCAGTGGGGCGAAGGGGGCAAATGTGGATGCGCGCCAAAAAAGAAGAGTCTGATGTTAGGTAGGTGCCTTACGGTAAGTTTTACCACCACCATTGCCATTACCAGTTCCTCCACCTGTGCTGGCCCCGCGCCTGCCCTAACAAGCCCTTTCAGTTGCGGGGCCACCTCTGTGGCTGGCGACCACATCCCAACAACTGCTACCCTACCAGCACTTATTAGTGCACCTGTTCTACCTCTACCTTACGTGGTGGTCTCTACCTCAGGCACTGCAGCCTGGAAAATCACTTGCGAACGACTCACTGCAGCGGGGACAAGCGTAGAAGCTAGATGGAAGCCGGGACCGGGGCATAAGTTATTAAGGTACCCCAACTTTGCCCTGTGATGCTGGCCGATGCCGATGAACGCCTGCCAGTGACAAGCTAAGATACTGGAACCCCGTAAGACGCTCCACTGGCCACTCCCCCTCACTGCCAGCACAGCGCGGGCGCACACGCGGTCCGCCATGCCAGCGCTAGTAGCGCGCAAGTAGCACCGCCGATGCACCGAGGACAGCGTCCCAACAGCATCAGACGAGCTCCCCTGTACGCCTGCCTCGTCTGGAGAGAAAGCAGCACCTGCCTGAGTAACCGGCATGCTTTATTTACTAACCCATAGGGAATATGCGATCGAACGGCATCGGACGAATGGGCGATGCATGCGATGTCAGTATGCCCCTGAAGGACATGGCCCAAAGGGGGGGGCATGCCGCTCCTTCAGCAGGGCAGAATTCAATGATGTTTGTCCCAGATGGGTGACTGATCGCGGGTATCACTCTGCTGTGCCCTGCCTGGACCGATTAGTACTGACGGGACCTACCTCTAAGTTAGTACTGTACCTAGCCAAGGTGACCTCTACACCAGCAGGCTCCCCGCCGGCTCCGCCAGGCAGTTGAGCGAGTGACTCCCGTCCCGGTGCAGCTGGCGGTGCCCCTGAGAGCAACTGATGGAGGGCGGTGGAGGGCTCGCCGCTGACTTCAGTGCTGCCGTGGCCTATAACCCAAGCACTGACTTGCCACAACGCTTTTCCATGTCCTGATCGGCAATCTTTCAGTTGACCTTGACTCTCGCCTCGTCGTCCAACGAATTCTTCGCCCTCTGCCCATCCCTGCACGCTGACCCCGCGCCCACGCCTCGCGCTCGCTCTCCGGAACCTTGCCGGCGTATTCTAGAAGTCCACCATCGCCTATCACCTCCCGGAAGTGCTCCCGATCGCTGCCCTGAGACCTCGCGCGGCTGCGACACGGCCACCCGCGAACCGCATTAGCCTCTCGGCTGCCTCAGGCGTCTCCTCGATCTCCACGTCGACGACACTATCGCCAACCGTCATCCAGACCATGGTTGTAAAGCATGCCCGGGGCGCCGAGTCAGCACACATCCTCCACCGGTGACGAATGATGCCTCCGCCGTCCTGCTGCACAGTACCGAATTTCGTTCCCTTTTCGCCTTTTCCAGGGCTAGGAGATTGCTCTCAACAGCCAGTCGCCCAACAGAGCGAGACCCCAGCCCACAAAACGTGCTGTGGCGTTGATCTGCGCGTGTATGCAACGTGCCCTTCTTACAACACGCAGACGATCGACGTCGATCAAGCCTATCGCAGTCGATTCAGGGCCAGCGATAGCCGGGCTGTTGGTCCTGTCCTGTGGGTTCGTCATCTCTCATCAACCGGCAAGCTATTCCTGTCGACCACTAATGGGCGCGGTCCAACAACAAACAGGCTCGACTCAACCGAACGTCCAACTCGGCACCGGAACCGTCGAATCAGGAGCCCACGCTGACGGAGCCAATCGCGGCACTTGCGCTTCCGTTTGACAAAACCGTGAGCGGCGGACCGCGCGCTGCGTCTGTGGCCATGGCAGCCTTGCCGCGCCATGGCAACACAGTCTTACCCCGGTACAGTACGAAGTACGAAGTACGGAGGTGTCTGGTCCTTATCGTCCCTTCTCCGAGGGCGCACATTGATTACACAGACCTGGTCGGAGCCGTTGAGCGAGTCTCGAGAGGGCAGGTCGCTGTGATGCGAACGGCATGTCCCGACAAGACTGGCTCATCCCCACACGAGGGACGCCTCGTCGGCCAACTCTTCAAAATTGAGAAATCTGTTGAGGTGGCCTCGGCACGTTTCCTCACGGTCTCGCTAAGCTACGGGAGCCGCGCTGGCGCCGCACGTGGCTTGTCTCCAGGTTCTCGACCTCGCGAGCATCAGATGACGGTGGCTACTCCAGGCTTGCTACCATGACTTGCTACCCCAGTCTTCGGCGAACTCTGCAACGTCCCAGTCTCGACTGGGAAGCGTCCAAATCCCAGATTGCTCTCGCGCGTCTGTACAAAGTATAGCGGGCGTTCATCACGCCGACTTAGCCACATTCGCCGGCGGCTGGCTCCACTCGGCGCCGGCAACACGCCGCATCATCTTCCACTTTCGACGACATGGATCATGGACTGGGTATCCAGAATGATCGAAACGTGGGATAATGCAGATCCATGCCAACTTTATCTTTGCTAAATCGATCTTGGAAGCAGCCTCTAATGCACAATTGACGGTCGGTTGCGCTGTACGACCGGGGTACGCGAGTCGTACTTGCTAGTTGCTACATAACCATATCGAATTTGCGTATGAGCGACCTTCGGTGGGCTAATAGCGGTGCCATTTCCCATTGTTACGTTAATGTCCTTCATCCCATCGACAGCTGGCCGCTTTGCAACTTGCCCGAACTCGCAACGACTCATTCTCTGCCTCACGACGATCCCGACTATCGAACGCTTCCAGGTCTCGGCCATGTCGGTAGCACGCATCGTCCTTCTTCAGCGTCGAGTTCTAGACGTCGGCCATGCCGTCAAGGAGTCCTTGGACACATGCAGGGCGGCTGCAAAATTCATGCTTGTCCGACATCTCTGATTTAGCCAAGACGATGCTGTGTGTAGATGGCGGTATAGTTTGTTCGCAACTTCGTACGCACGGGGCCGGCGGCGGCCCATGCTCTGACCCTGCGACGCGCCCCCTAGGTTTTCAAACCATTATGGCCCAACATGGCTGACAGGGCTCGTCAAACGAGGTTGCGGGAAACTGCTCCACTGTTGAAACATTCCCTCTGTCGAAACGTCCTTTTGCGGGGTTCCCTCTCAGATACCCTGTGAAACGATCGGATCACAGTGCGGTCTGATCTCTTTACGTGGGTCTGGGCAGACTCGGCTTCGCAACTATCATCAGCTCCATGCTGCGGGTGCATCGCGCGGGGGCGATACACACAATACCTACATACAGCACTAGGCCATGCGTCATCTGCACCATATACTCACTGTATTACCAAGTGGTGGGCGGAGCGTACTATTCTGGCAACTACGTTGACAACTTTAGATATCGCGGGGTGGGCTCATGGCCATGTGCATGCGCTGCGAGACGACCGGGATGGGGCGATGCTCGACGCACCGGCACAAGGACGATGTCACGCGTTGATGGTACAACCTCGATCCCCAGCCCCCAGATGCAAGAAGGCGGGCGACAACGAGTCGATTGTCGGTCGAGGCCAAAACGAAGCAGGAGGGGAAGGGAAAAGTCGCCTGGGTTCCCCTCCCGTAAGCAGCAATGCACGACATGGGCTTTCTGCCTTAGCTGCGGGCCCAACCAACAGACTCGCCAACACATGCGAATCACGCTTGGCCCCCATGCCACCGCAGCATCAGATGGGACCTTTGGGGCTCCAATCAAGCATCTCGCGGCGTCGGGTACTGCGGGATTCGGACGTGGGGATGAGGGGGCTGGTCAGACATGCTCCGCGCCTTGCACGCAGCGAGACCACCATTGCGACCTGCTCAGCCCTTTTGAGAGGGCTCTGTTTCCATGCGGTGCGACATGCTGCGCAGCCACCGGACCCGATCCCCCATGCGACGCGAGGCATGTTCGTCCGCGCAGCATGGCACGGCTGGGATAGGCAGCTCGCGACGCCTGTTCTGCTGCTCGAATGTGGTTGCCATACAGAAGACGGACCAAGACAATGGGGAATCGCGACGTATATGGGCAGCTTGAAATGTCAAGGCCGCGCCCCCCTCGGGAGCGACTCGTTTGTCGCAGGTACGGACGCCAAGGGTTGTTGGTCGGCCACCGCACTCCCGCACAGCAAACCACGAGCAACACACGGATCTGACGCTGGTACCATGCATGCGTCTGACGCCTTTCGCATCGACTGCGGCTGAATGGACGGGTGGTCATCTTTGTCCCCATCTTCCCCCGCGTCGCACACAGCGACCTGTCGCAGGCACCATTTCCTGTTCAATATTGCCGTCTTCACGATATCGATCGCTCTCACGGATTGGAGAGACAAATAGAAGGAGCCCTCGCCGGAAACCGCGGCGCTACAACTGGCTCACGATCGACGGTCGAGTATCAAATAGTACCCTGACTCGTCGCTCCCAGCCACGCGGCTCCGCTCGGTCTGGTGGCGTCTGCGATACAGTCGCCAGCTGTTGGCCCCGACGCGTGGAAGCCCTAGGTATGAGATGCGCCGTTACGGACCTGGCTTTACTTCCCATGTGCGACAGTGCAATTCTGTGCAGGACTGACATAGCTCAGGCGCAGCCTTGTCGTTGCCAAATTGCAGCCACCAAAATCTCTTCTTCAGGAACTCAGATCTGGCGGCAGATCTTCGACGTGGCTGTTCCAGGGTTGGCCCACGTTGGGCAAAATCCTGCAGCGTTTTTATGCCCTGCGCCGGTCCAAATTTACGATCTCGACTGGCGGCAAGGACAGCAGTCATTCAAACTCGCAAGCGAAAACAATCATGACCCGAAATTCGAGGTCCCAGCTTCTCGCCGTCGCGGCGGTCTTCGTGATGGCATCCGACGCGACTGTACCGAAGCGGTATGACGACGGCAGGGTTCATCGCGTGGACAAGCGGGCACCGCAGGTCACCCGACCGGCGGTCCTTGCGGACAAGAGAGACGGTAGCGGCGCTTGCGGCGTGAGCATGAAGCTATGTCCAAGCAGTCTGGACGGCGGATGCTGCCCTGAAAACTACGACTGTGCGATAGGAAGCTGCGTTGCGACGAGCAAGGGACCGTCAACGTGCGGCACAATGGTAGGGTGGTATCCCTGCGCGGCCGTTTACGGAGGTGAGTTGTACCCCCCGATCGCGATAGCTTGGTGCCAGGCAAAGAGTGTCGTCGTCTTGGCAGTCGCTAACTCTCCCCAGGAGGTTGCTGTCCCGACGGCTACCAATGCCAGCGTGGTGCCAACTGCGTACCGCCGACAGGCTCGGGCTACACGTATGCCTGCCCAACAGGCCACTTCTTGTGCCCGGCATCTGCAAGCTATGGGTGTTGCCCAAACGGTATGGGTTGTGCGGTAAATCAGTGCTACGCGACGGCTCCGACGACCAAGACCAATACCATGGTAATCACGACGAAGGCGAGCGGTGGCCAGACGAGCGTCTACACGACGACACAGACAACCGTTGGGGCGCCATACATGCCCACTGCGTTGCCGACAGTGGTTGGCGGGCAGGACGGCGATTCGCAGAAGGTGCTCAAGTACTTCCCGTCGGTAGTTGGCAAGACATCGCCCACAGGAGCCGCGTCTGAAGGTGGCGGTGGTGGGATATCGCCGGCTCAGCTGGGGGGCATCGTGGCAGGCGTCGTGGCAGGCGTCATCATTGCCCTCGTGGCGGGCTTCCTGCTCTTCCGCCGCCAGCGGAGAAAGAGCAAGGAGGCCAAGAAGCGAGACATGATGATGACCGGCGGCGGGGGCTGTGGCCGACATGCGGCTGGCGAAAAGGCAAAGCCATTCCACTCGGCCGACTCGGACAACGATACGATGAGCGTCGACCCTCTCATGATGCTGCCCTCGTCGGGGGCGTCATCTCCGCCACACATGCACCGACCTAGTCCCGGGTTAGATTCACGCATCAGCGGTGACGCCCCAGAGTCTTATGGTGCGACGCCTCCCGATGACACGCCCACGAGTTTTGCCGGCGGGTTCCAATCCGTTGGTCATGGCGGAAGCACAGGGCGTCCGTCCAGCAGCCGCCATCCGAGCTGGGAGAGCGCGACGAACAACCAGAGCAATATCACATCGGGTTACTTTGACGCAGAATACGCGCGGAGGCACCAGCGACACCAGCGGCTCGTGTCGAGCGAGGTGGGGGGCATCGCGCGGACGGTGAGCCGCATGACGCACGATTCCCGGCCCGTGCACTACGGCCACGGACGGGACGTGAGCGACGCATCCGACGCCTCGTCGAGCATCGCCTATGCGGAAACGGAGGGCCGTCCGAGCATCGGAGGCGCCACGCCGACGCTGGTTGCCGAGCTCGAAGCTCAGCCATACGTTGCCGAGCTGCCCCCCAACTCGCCTGCATCCGTGTCGATATTGTCGCCCTCGGCCGGCGGGCCCTCGCCGGTCGACCCGGGCATGGCTGGGGGATACACGCAGTACCACAACGGAGAGCAGCAGCACCACCACCGGCAACGGCAGCGATCGAGCAGCGGAGGGAGCACAGCAAGCGCGGGATCGGTAACGACGACGACGGGACCAGGGGGGCGCCCTCCGCTCGTGCACCAGCGCAAGAGGAGCGACGGGCGGACAGGAGCAGGCAGGCTCGGCGTGGTGGACGAGGAGATGATTCACGGATATCACGGGCCGAGGGAGTTTCTGGAGGGACAGACGGCGGCGGAAAGCCCCATGACTGACGAGGATGGCAAGAAGGATACGAAGTGGAATGCATAGTCATGAGGCACTCGAACGGCAAGCGATGGGATTGATTTGGTGGGTTTTTCCGCGACAATTCTTTGGACGCTTGCTTTGGGGGCGTAAGGTATGGCGTTTTGGACGAGGCATGCTTCGGACCGGCATCATAAACGGCTGGACGCACCTGGGTTGGCCAGATCGATCGATGATATCGGGCTGCTGGTCATCCTGTAGGGTTACATGGATGAACTGAGATGTTATTTTTCTTCTTCGGACGAAGTTGGCAGACAGCTTTGGCAATGCAAATAAGAAGTCATGCTAATCCAGTTGAGGATGGCGGTGATTTTCTTGGCTCTCTGGGTTCGGGAGTCTGAGTAGGATGTCCTTGTGAGGGGGGACGCTGAGATGACGGACGGAGGAACGCTATCGTGCGGTTGGTGGTGAAAGAATGGGTGATTATAAGGCTGGTCATTTTGTCCCCTCTTTACTACGTAGGTACAGTAGATAGATTGGTAGGTAAGTTTGGAGAGGGGCCGGAGGAAGGGGGGAGGGTAGGGTAGGGGGCAATAAGGCCTTGGAATCACTTGATGGGCCTGGGCTTTGTGTGTCTGCGATGGTGACTGGATGGACGATGATTGAATGATGGAGGATTAGATATATGATGGGATGGGGTGGAAGTCGGGTTCTCTCTTTGCTCCTGCTGCTCTTGCTCACACCCCCCGGCCCGGCCTCCGCACACCCAGTCCTCTCCGCCATGTGTTTGGTGACAATGATCAGACAAGGGGAGCACGTGTTGTACATGACGATGCAAGGGCCAGGAAGAAGAGGAGGGGCACGTGTGTATCACGATGGAAGAGTATCAAGTCTCAAAGAAGAAGAGAGTAGTACACGGTAGAACGAGAAAGAGGGAAAAGAAAATATGGGAGTTGAAGAGGGTAGGGATCCCCGGAATGTGCCATCTGTGCCATCCATTTTGGGACTCGGTAAAGCGAGCGTAATACTAAATCCGTCCGTCTATGCCAGGGACAGACAAGACAGACAGAGGCGATTTGAGTGTTGGCAGCTTGGCAGGCCCGTCCACGTGGGCGAGCGCACGACATGTTTCGCGACGTGCTCCTCTCTCCTGCGTGTCTCTATCCTACTACGTACTACGAGTCTACGACTACTACTGCTGCTACCTCTCCAGCCCCTCTCTGCCCCTCCCTGTCCCTGGCCTACAAAATACCTGCCCAGTTGTGTGGTCTTGGGACTGGCGTGAGAATAATTAAAAGACCGCTCTTGAGTCCGGCTGGGGGGAGGGGAGGGTCTGTCTACCGGGGCTGTGGGATGCGTGAGCGAGTCCAGCACGCTGCTTGGTTCGCCGTGAGGGAGCCAAGAAGGCAAGTCCCAGGTCCGGCGCGCGGAAATCCCGAAACTGGGTCAGGTAGACGGGTGGGTGGGTGGTTGTGGTGTCGCCCGGAACGTGGGCGGACGCTCCCACGTGTGCGGACGGCGGGCGGTCGCTGCGACGTGGTATTATTAGGGCCCAAAGACTGAACGGGCAACCAAGCTACGTACTAACTTCGTAGGTTAGTAGTAGGTGGCACTTTGGGGTTAGGGAGCGCTAGTTGGGGCGGTTTTTCACGCTTGCGAAGAGCCCGTCGCTGCCGGGCGGGCCCCCGGACTCGGAGGGGAGGCGGCGCGACGGGAGGGGAACCTACGCCTGAGTGAGGGTGAGAGAGGAAGAGAAAGAGAGGGGGTAGAGCCGACGGGAGGAAGGGAACGGGGGGGGGCTGGAACGTGCCGGCGGCTCTGCGTCTGGGTTTCCTTCCATGGATGACTGGGTAGTGGAATGAGTTGTGGTATCCGCTGGGGAGAGGGCGTGCGAAGATCTACATGTAACGATACGGCACTGCGTACTTCGGGGGGTTATACCTTTGGAGAGAGACAGACAGACAGAGCTCTGATTCGGGCGCTGAGGGGTGAAGGACGAGGGAATTGCCACTGGCAAGTCGGTATAAAGGTCGGCCTGGAAGCCGTGATCGATTGATCGATTGATTTGATGGACGATGGAGCTTGGCTTTCGCTCGATGGGACGGATTCCTCACACGGAGCGGAGGTGGCGGCGGCAGGGCGTTTCTTTGGTGGAGGGTGGTGGCTTGGGTGGTTGCTTGTGCCTGGGGGCGGCGGATGCATGTAAGAAAAACGTGGTGCCTCCGGCCTTTTTTGGAGGGCGTGTTCCTTGCGGGGGAAGAAAGGCAAGACGAAGCAAGAACGAAGGAAATAGTAGCGGTGATGCGGCGTCAGCAGTATGGGTTCATGTTCGTGGCAGGGAATATTGCTGATAGCATATATGTAGTACAGTTGAGTCTAACCTTGGTTTGGAGTGACTGATGGTCAATGACAAGAGGTATGGGGTGGTTCTTTTGTTTTCCAGAAGCACGCACGGACGGTTGTGAAGTACATACATGCGTGCATGCAACACGATGAGGGGGTTATCAGTGGTGAGCGACTCGGTTCCTCGACAGAAGGACTTGGCCTGGCCTGGCCTGATCTGTGTTGTGCTGTGCTCTGGAAGATAGTGCTGTGTAGTTGGTGCCGCGCCAGACAGGCAAGGCAAGGCAGGTAATGAGGCGGTGGAGCGGATGGCACAAGAGACATGGGTAACAATGGGGAGGGGCGGCGGCGATGGGACATGCCGATCCGGGCGGTCGCCAGCAGTTCCGAAGGGGCCCACCGAGTGGCAGCGTCGGTGGCCCCTTGTTGTGTGTGTGTGTGGGAGGAGGCGGAGGTGGAGGCGACGAGGCGAGGCGAGGTGAGGGCCGTACGTATGCACATACTGTGCTAGGCAGGTTGTCGATGTAACCACGGGTAGGCAAGTGAGGAAGCAATATGAGGGGAAACGAAGAGGAGGCGGATACTACTAGTTTGAAGGAACCCCCCCCTTCTCTCTCTCTGCTGCGACACCGGCCATGCGAGGATAGGACTGGGATCTACGCATCAGTAGTAGTATAGTAGTGCAAGTGTGTCTCGAAGCCACCGCCTTGGGGTTCGCGTTCGTCTGTGTTTGCGTCTGTCGGACCGAGGAGACGAGCTTTGTCTGTGTAGCACACCTGGTCCCCCGGCCGCAGATGCTCTCCGCAGATGGCACGAGAAGGTAACTGTATTGCGACTCATCAATCGCCAGCCCTGCCCGCCAAGCAAGCGAGGTCTCTCCTCCCATCTTTGGCCATCGGGGGACGGGGGCTGACTGACTGAACCGGGCTGTGGCTGAATATTGGACCGGCAAAGGGCCCCCTCCACCCCTGAGGGCGGGTGCTTACTGACGGGCAATTCTCCATGCATCAGCAGCATCATCAGACTAGGGAGGCAGGCAGGCAGGCAGGAAGGTAGGTACAGTACGGGGATGCATGTATGTATGTGTACAACAAGGGCGGCGGTACGAAGTACGGTGTCGGCCCGTTGGCCGGCGCGTCTCGCCGATGAGAGGCTGCGTGTTTCCCCTCATCACCATCGTTGTCCCCCCGCAAGAAGAGAAAGCAGAGAGGGAGCGAGGCAGAGAAATGTACCGTACCGCTGCGGAGGCCACGCCCCCCCTGCAAGAGGCAGAGAGCACAGGCCACCTCTAGGAGCAGAAGACCCGACGCGCGGGCGGCGGCAGCGCGTTGGGCTGCGGCGGTATTATCGTCTCTTAATTGATGATATGCTGGTGGTGGCGGTGGCGGTGGGTGGTGGGTGATGATGATGATGATGATGATGACGATGGCGCGTGGTGGCTGCCGCGCGAGGCGGCGTGCGTGATGATGACATGGAGAGCTGGAGAAACGTGGAGGCTCGCTTCGTTGCCGTCGGTGCGATCTGGGCCGGGTCGGACCAGCACGCTGGACAAGATGATTTATTTAGCCGAAGAATAGATCCGTCCCCGTCCCCGTCTCCTTCTCCCCTGCTCTTCTTCCGCTTCTTCTCGGGGGTCCAACGACAAGGTTACGGCACTGTATTTCAGTGCAGCACAAGGTACATACTACTGACATTCAATAAAGAGACTACCTGAGCAAGCAAAGCCGACAGATGAACAGCCGCCGACTCAATCAAGAAGCGAGCCGCGGGCCGGTGGGCGCGGTCGTTGTACCAGTGCGACCAGACCATGCCTGCCCTGTCCGCGAGCGCGCGCGGTCCCTCGCTCTTCTTCATCGACAACAACGCCAATGTTGAGTCTGATCAGCCACTGGGGGTGTCTTCAGCCTCCTGGCCTTGTTCGCGCGGGTCGCCGCCGCCGCCTCGCAGAGAGAGGGAGAGCGCGCGCGTGCCCGTGCATGATCATAAAGGCCCGTTTTCCTTCCCTCTTGGTATAGGTGCTGTAGTAAGTAGGCACTGATGTAACTAACAGGTACCTCCTAATGTCCAATTAAAAGAACAACGACCTTCCCGTCAGGAACAGGGCCGGGTCCTCCACCAACATTCAACGTGGGCAGCGGCGGCGCTCTGTCCTCTCTCTGTCCCGCAGCGCGGCAGGCAGGCAGGGGGGGGGGGGGCTACCAAGGTCACACTGACAAAGAGTCCCTTCCACTAACGTTACTGAGTGCGTGTGTGTTGAGGGCCATAGAGAGGGAGAGACACACAAGGTACTTTGTACAGACTGAGACATCTAGGCAGAGGAACGTGGCCAGAGAACAACCACACACAGAGGACAGAGAGAGCCGAAGGAGAGGAAAAAGACCAGAGCAGCAAAAGAAGGCGGCGGCTCCATCGTTCGGTCTCCCAACCCGTCGCTAGCAGTGCGCACGCAGCAGTTGAGGAACCTGTAAGCCGGACCGGACCAGGGTTCGCACCCGCGCCATGCCCTCAATAGCCTGGTTGCATGGGGTCGCACGACACGGACGGGGAACTTTTTCGCCCTCTTCCTCTTTCTCTCCTTCTCTCTGGTGTTCGTTCGTTCCCTCGACACCCCCCCCTGCCAGCCAGCGCAGTTCTTGGCCAGCACCGTCAGCCCCGTGGCCCAGCCGGCCTGCCTCTCTCGCTCTCTCGCACTCACTCACTAATTCCTGTTGCTCTTCTCTGTGTTGCTTGTTCGTCAACTAACAAACTGCCCGGCTTGGTCGCCACGCCCCGTCCCCTCCTCTCCTCTCCACTCCCCTCCATGGGTTTCCCGGTCCGGTCCCCACGTAAAACTAAACAGTTCAATCGTTCATTCGTTCTGTCTCCACCGCCGTCCGCCCAGCCACCACTACCACCACCAACTGCGCAGGACAGGAACAGGGACGTGGAGGGAGGGGAAAGGCAGGCAGGCAGGCAGGCAGGCACGTTGACCTGCCTCATGCGGGAGGTCGTCGCTCTGATAGGTGGGAACCGAGAACACACGTTCGTTCGGGGCGACTCTAGGCTCTGCTGGTGCTTCTGCACACGCCCCCCGGCTGCGGCCGAGAGTCAATTCGATTTCCCCCAGCACACGGCCAGCCGCCAGGCACACACACACACACACAGACGCACAGTCCAGTCCAGTCCAGTCGCTTTTTCGACGGCGGCTTGCAGCCAACTGCGTTCGCCCGATGAGGGAGCTGCTCGTTTTCGTCTCTCGATGATTGTTCACGCCCCCCTGCAGCGGCGTTGCTTGGCCTCGTCCCCGCGTCAGCAAAAGTGTCCATCCAGTCCATAACTATGGCCACATGGCCCCGTCCGTTGGTTGAACCAGAGCGCGCCCGTAGGTCGGCTCATGGTGCGAAGCTGCTATCTGTCTGTCTGTACAGTACAGCACCAACGCAGGTGTTATACTACGTTAGTGCGCGTATAGTATTGTACCCAACTAACTACCTGACTCTCCTGTCAGCGCCGCCGCGGCACTTTGAAAGGTTACTAGCAGTAGGCAGGTCGTAAACCCAGGAACATACTACCTTCACGCACACACCCTTTCGGCCGACCAACCGCCCTTTGCCGTATACGTCGACGCTCCAGTCAGTGCATGTTCGCCAAGAGGCGACCATGGGAACCCGTCCCCATTCGAATCCCCGTCCAGTCCGCCCGCTAAACCTGCGTTGCTCCAGTCCGGCCGTTGCGGTGCGGTACGGTGCAGTTGGTACCGCTCTCACAACACCTTCCTCTCTGTCTCTCTCTCTGCCTGGCTTCTCATATAAGTCCCCCATCTGCATCTCTCCTCGCTTTCCTCCCCTCTCGAACCCCCCCTTTCTTCCCTCCGTCACCGACTTACAATCCCCCCCATACAACTCCCACACAAGTCGACGATCTTGTTGTCCGTGTCTAAACCAACACGCACACACACACAACCCGTCAAGATGAAGGCCGCCATCATCCTCTCTTTCGTCGCCGCCGCCCTCGCCGGCGCCGTCAACCCCCGCGACGGACACTGCGGTGGTGACAACTGCGCCCGCCAGGTCACCGGTACCCGCGACGGCCTGAAGCCCATTGAGTCCCGCAAGGCCGACTGCACCAGCTTCATGCGCACCACTGTCGTCCCCGACCCTGTGTAAGTTTGTGTGACGCCAGCAGCAGCCCAGCCAAGCACGCCCCGTTCCTCCCGTTCCTCCCTGGGAGGGCACGGTCGATATACTATCAGATATGATGGGCGAGATTAAGATGCAACATGAAGAAGAAGAAGAGAGACTGACAAGCGAGATGCTTAAATCCACAGCACCACCACCGTCACCGTTACCGTCGACGGCGAGGCCCCCCACAAGCTCCGCCGCGACGCCGCCCTCGAGTACCGCGCCGCCACCGAGGCCCCTACCGTCGTGCCCGCCTACGCCACCGCCTGCTCCAACGGCGCCAAGTACTCGTCCGCCTGCTCGTGCTGGGGCATCACCGCCGCCGTCACCACGGCCCCCACGCCCACCAAGACGACGACTGTCACCGTCACTGGCGACTACTGCGAGGACCTGTAAGCGAAGGTTGCTTGTGGGGATGTGGGAAAGGGGATCGTTGGAGCTGCGTTGTCCATGATAGCAGCAGCAGCCTATGGAAAGAGAGAGAGAAAGAAGGAGAGGAACTCAGTACATATAAACGGCAAATGATTCGGTTCTTTATGGCGGGCGCGCACTCCCCCTCCCCCGGGTACCTAGGGAGGAACAGGAGCAACAGAGGCTTCTTTCCCTCCTCCCCCCCCCCGGGGTGGTTATCGCCGCCGTGCCGTGGCCTCTCCGTGCCTGGCGAGATGTTTTCAACGGGATATGAAAGGATATGAAAGACAAGCGCGCATGTTCAGCCGACGAGTTTTGCAGGCGCATGTCCCGCGTATGGGCGTGCCTCTCCGCTGGTCTGGCCTTTCTGTGTAATACAGAGATGACACCATTTTCATGTCCTGCTCACTCGACGAAGTCTCGCCTGCCATCATTGACTTGAAGCGATAATGTGCCACTCACCGTGTTCATCACGCAACGTCGTTTTTGAGATGGGGCCCCTCCCCGGTTATTCTAAGGTGCCGTTGGCGCTCGCTCGGGAGATGAGACAGACAGACAGACATGGGCGCCGCCTCGCTTGCTGATCCGTGATCGGAACGCGGCAGCAGCCCCAGGATGGGATATCAGCCGCCAGCCGGCTCAATGCCACGAACATGTTGATACTAGTATCCCAGGCTGCTATGGGCCTCTCTGTCCACTGGATGGAGGTTATCAGAAGTTAGAAGCGATTGTCCATTCTGCTACTTCGCCATGGATATGAGGGAGGCGAGTGAGTCAAGTTGGTGCGTGTAAGAGGAGAGGATCGCTCATCAGCGGAATGAGGCTTGCTGGGCGTGCCAGAGCCACCAGTCTCGTATCGCTCGCTCTACTACCGCCCCTCGGGAGACCCCGGAGGGAGCGATTGAAGCCTCAGGTCGAGTGACGCTTCTTTACAGGCTTTGACGTCTCATTATTAGCAGCACACTCACCACCGACCCGATGCCATCACCATGGCTGACGCCCTGCCGCCGCCTCCACAGCTTCCTCCATCGTCACATTGATGGTAGCGGGCTTACCGCCGACACTTGAACGAAAAAGATGGTCCTCGAGGCGCTGCATCGCTGGTTTCGGCCGCTCCTCGTCGCCCTCTTCCACCCGCGCCTCTCGTGGTCGCTGCGCTGGCGCCTCCTCTTGCTGCAGCCCATCACGCTCCTCACCTACTCCATCAACACGATCCCGTACCTCTTCTCGCGGCCGTTTGTCGTCGAGCACCTACCCCTCGCGCCGGGCCGCTCGCTGCGCGTCCTCGTCTTCAAGGCGCCCGGCCACGGCGTGCGATCGGTCCCCTCCCAACGCGACGACGACGATGATGCCGCTGTAGCTTCAGAAGAGCACCAGCAGCAGCAGCAGAAATCGTCTTCGTCGTCTTCGTCGCCGCTGCGCCCGCTGCACGTCGAGATCCACGGCGGCAGCTTCCTCGGCGGTCTGCCCGAGAGCAACGCCGCCTTCGACGCGCGCGTCGCCGCCGAGACGGGCGCCGTCGTCGTGAGCCTCTCGTACCGGTACGCGCCCGAGCACGTCTTCCCCGCGGCCATCGACGACATCGACGCGGCCATCGCCTGGATCGCCGCGCACGCCGCGCGCCGCTGGGGCGCCGACCCGCAGCTCATGACCGCGGGCGGCTTCTCCGCGGGCGGGAACCTGGCCGTGGCGGCGACGCAGCAGCCCGACCGCCAGGCGCCCTCGGCGACGCGCGTGCGCGGCATCGTCACCTTTTACGCGGCGCTGGACCTGCGCCTTGCCCCGGACGAGAAGCCGCGCCCGCGGGGGATGCCGTCGGCGTCGTCGGATCCGCTGCGCGTGCTGGTGCCGCTGTTTGATGCGTACATGGCGGGCGCGCGGCGGGCGAAGACGACGATGGGGCACAGAGGGGGTGATTATGATGACGGCGACGCGAGGCTGAACCCCGTGCTGGCGCGGAGGGAAACGCTGCCGGAGAGGATGCTGCTGGTGGTGCCGGCGGTGGACATTTTGTACGCGGAGCAGATGGCGTTTGCGGAGCGGGTGAATGGCGAGGATGAGCGGGAGGGACGGAGGGAACGACGGCGCGTGGAGACAATGGTGGTGGACGGCATGTTTCACGGGTACCTGGAGGGTGAGTTTTCTTCTTCTTCTTCTTTTCCTCTTTGTTCTTTATCTTCATCATCATCATCTTCTTCTTCTTCTCTCTACTTTGACTGCTTCGAGGGATGACGATGATGATGATGGTGACGATGTCGTGACGAGGGCAGCTCCAGCTGACTATGCGCAGTGCCGGATGCCATCGTGGAAAAGGAGTTCAAGGACCAGGCGTTTACAAGGGGCGTCGCGTTTCTGCGGGAGACGTATGCACAGCATGGCTGGAGCTGGGGGGCAGCATGAGTGAAGGGTTCAGTTTTGGGAATATGGTATTTGGGCGTTTGGAACGATTAGGAGGGCGTTGGGGACATGATTCCTCTCACTCACTCTCTCGCTCTGGCTCTCACACTCTCTCTCGTGTTTGCCTGTATGTGGCCTGGGATGCCCTCTCTTCTCATGTGATATGGTCATGGACCATGAATGATGTCCGTCCCGTCAGTCACGACAATTTTTTACTCCTAACCCGCACCCAAATCATGGGCCAGGTCATAGTTATATAGCCCACTCCACAAAGTAACTGATTCCCTGACTGGTGAGGGCTGGAGTGACTCGGCAGTTGTTTCTTATAGAAACCTCCAAGCTGCAAAGGGCCAGGCATCAACTGGCTCCGGCCGCTCACGATACGTACAACAAACCGCCTTGAAACAGCCGACGAGTCCCATTCCAGCTCCGCCCGAATAGCACCAAGTTAGCAACCCCGATCCCCATTTGGGCCACAAGACTCGAGGGCCCGCCCCATTGTTCAGCAGCGGCCCCCCAAAAACCACTGGAATGTTTCCCCAGAGACCCTGAATCTTACGACAGTGTCGGGCCCCTCCACACCACCAGAAAAACACCGATTAAAAATTTGTCAAATTCAACGATCGCATGACGACGACGAAATCATTCAATTTTCGGGCTTCAATTCTTCAGGGGCCAAGCGGCGGGACGGGCGCCACCAGACGGTGTTGGCGTCCGCCACGGGCCGACGGGCAGTGGCCCACTGGCTGCTGCATTGTCGACCTGGCAACGGCGGTAAACAAACGCCCGCCGCCTCAGACCACGTCAACGATCACCCATCCGCCCCTCAATTGCCGCCCAACCATTTTTGCCCACCGCCGCCAGCCAGCAGCAAAAGAAAGCCTCGGCGAGCCAACCAGCGTGTGCCTCACACTGCACCTGCACTGGAGCGAGGCCCTCCCCCTCCCCTGCACGCGCGTGCAGCTGCATCCTTGACTTTTGTTTGTCGTCGCCATTGTTGATGTTCCCACCATCCTCGTCCCTGTACAGTACCGCATCTCGCTCGTCCTTTTTTACTTTGGTCTTTTGAGTTTGGCGCCTGTTTTTCTGACGTCTCCGAGAGACGCCTTTTCCCCCGCCTGCAACAGAGACACACATCCTCCACGAAAGCAAGATAGATAAGGTGACCCCCCCTCTTTCTCCGGGCGGGAGTACCTGCATGCAACCTGTTGTTGCCTCGCTGCCAACCCATACCGACATCAAACACACAAACACCGGCACGGCTGCTGGGCATGCCGCGACGCAATCAACGACTGCACAACGACTTTGACTTTGCCATCCACGTGGACCCGTCTTGCATGAGCGAGCCGACAACGTACGACGATATCATGGAGCCAGAGGTGCCCAAGGTGGAGGAGGTCGAGGCTGGTACAACAGAGGATGCCGTTCCGGATGGCGAGGGCGAGCGGGAGGCAGAGAACGTTGCTTTCGATGCCGCCCAGGAGCCGGACGTGGAACGGGTCGATGAGGACGAGGCGAATGACCCAGCAAAGTCCGAGGACCAGGAAGCATTCGTCATGGAGAGCGACCGGCATGAAGAAGCGCTGGCCGACAAGGCCGCCGAAGAACTCGAAGCCGCCTTCGAAGAACTTGTCGATGGCATGGTTCAACAGTCCGCCCAGGACCCTCCCGAGGAGCCTGCTCAGACACCCGACGAGGACGACGTACAGGATGAGGCCCATGATGCCTCAATCAGCACCAGTGAAGTCTCGGAAAGCGCAAACGACGTCACCGAGGTCCATAGCGAGACCTCGGGCCCCAGGGCCGCTGACGACGACCAAACCGACGACACAATGATTGTGAATCACGCCACTGAACACGATGATGCCGCATCACTCACAGACCACGACCGCCACTCCATCGTCGACAGCGAGACAGGTGGGACCCGTGTCTCCGTCTCGAGACGTGGCTCTGCCATGTCGGCGGCCTCTCTCGAAAGCGACCGCCGACGCGCCTCATACCGCACCGAGGCCCTGATACACGCCGCTGCCCGCGACATTGTCCAGCAGCTCGGCCGCCGCGGGAGTGCGCAAGAGGCCAATGACACGGCGGAGAGTAGCTACGTGGCCAACTCTGAGCCCGCGAGCGCCCGCCCGTCGTACGGCGGCTCGTCCGTTGTTGAGCATCACGAGGAAGACGACCATCACGACGACGTAGAAGAAGACCACGAAGACCACGGGGAAGAAGAGCAAGTGCCAGAAGACGACGACCACGGAGACGAAGACCAACAAGAAGAACAAGAAGAAGCACCCGAGGCCGGCGACAGCAGCTCCCACCACGAACACGAAGACGACGTCTTCAGCGACGACAGTCCCCGCAGCTCCATGGGATCCATGTCCGAGGCCGAGCAGTCCAAGATCGAGCAGACGCTCTCCCTCCGCAACATCACGCAGCGCAGCCACTCCCCACGCATCTCCGACATCCCGCCTTCCGACATGGACGACCAGGACTTTGTCGCCACGGTCCGCGGCACACCACGCCCGCCCTTCCGCTCGCCGTCGTCAGTCAGGGCCATGCAGATGTCATCGCCGCCGGCCTCGGTCCTGGGGACGACACCGCGCTCCAGCCGCCGCACCCCCTTGCCCACCGTCTCGCGCCTCGGCTCGCCCTCCGTCTCGGCGCAGTACTCGCCCAAGAAGACGCCTCCGCGCTTCAAGCGCGCCACGCCGCCGCTCGTCCTGCTGCACGTCACGCTGCTTCCCCTGCGCTGGATCTGGGCGGACGTGCTCGAGGCCGCCGACGCGGGCGACCTGAGCCCCGAGGCCAAGTCTCTGCGCGACTCGTGGCGCCAGCTGCAGGAGCGCACCGGCGACACCGTCTCGGACCGTGGCATCCTGCTGCCGCACCCCCAGAACGACTACGAGGTCCTCGAGGAGCGCCTGCTCGAGGCCCTGGAGCTGCCTCTCCGCCGACGCGCGCGCATCCTCGAATGCGGCCACTACCTTGGCCCTGCCAACGAGATGACGCTGCCAGAGGACATGGACAGCGACGGTGACGATGGCGGCGAGTACAACAACGAGTACCGGCACTCGCTCAGTACGAACAGTAGGCGCTCCACGCGCGAGGGCGCCGCAGACAAGACGCACTGGTGCCGGACGTGCAAGTCGGAGATACGCTACGACTCGCTCGGCCAGGGCAGGGTCTTCCGCGTGAAGGTGTACGCGAGCAACGGCCTGATGCGCGGCGGCGCGTGGGAGGCGTGCTGGAAGGAGATGGAGCGCGTCGACGTCGAGCTCGAGCCCATTGTCGACGCCGCCCTCGCGGACGAACTGGCCGAGCTGGCGGCCGAGCAGGAGCGCGCCATGGAGATGAGGGTTGCCGTGGCCGCGGAGCAGCAGCAGGACGAGGAGGATGAGCAGCGGCAACGGCAGCGGCAACCCGAGTACGAAGACACCTTTGTCGAGGAGAACCACGCAGAGGAGCTTGTGCGCGAGTCTGCGCCCGCCCACCCAATAGACGAGGAGCATCATCGCCATGTGGACGTCGACGACCACGAGCATGATGCCCCCGATGACGATGGGGAACAGCAAAGACGACGACGACCGTCTACCCCCGCGCCCGAGGCAACGCCCCCGTACCAACGCGAAGAACGGCGCCGCACCGTGGACGAGGAACGCCTACGTGAAATCTACGGCAGCACACCTCCTGCTCATGCCGAGGCCCCCTCGTCACGCCACGCCAAGGGCGAGTCGGCGACGTACGCAACGCGCGAGACGCCCCCCTCGCCGTCCGTGGCGGCCCACGCGCGACGCGAGCAGGCACGGCATAGGGAGGCGTACCACGGCGGCGGCGGTGGCGGCGGCGCGTCCCTGCCGGAGCTGCTCCTCGAGGCGGGACGGGTAGCCATGCGCGACCGCAAGAACGTGGTCATCGGCCTTCTCAGCCTGCTCATCCTCCTGCTCGCCGCGAGGACGGGCGACAGAGCTCCCCTTCCTCCTCTTCCTCATCATCATCCCGCGGAGACGACGGCTCTCGCTCCCAATGTGCCGTCAGCCAAAATCGAGAGCCACACAGCAGTAGTAGAGTCGCCGGGCGTGCTGGCGACGACGTCGGAGGAACAGGCGGAGGCCATCGTCGTGGCGGCGGCGAGCGCGATGGCTTCGGCCATGACGGACAGCGAGTCTGCGGTGGCGGTTACGACTGCGACGGCGGAGCACGCGAGCCAGGTCTCGGATCCGTGCTCCATGTCGACTGCGAGCGATGTTTCCACAAGTATACTCCGCGTCGTGGAGACTGTCACGGAGACGGTCCGGGAGACGGTGCTAGAGACGACGACGCAGACGGCGACAGCCTCTTCGCCGACAGCGGGAGGCTCCATCTCTACGCCGCAGAGTCTCGACGGTGCCGATCCGGTGGTCACGCAAGGGGACGAAGAGACAGCCCCGCAGGAGACGGAGCTGCCGGCATCCAACGATGAAGCTGTCGAGAAGAACGAGGGAGAGGGGAAGGAGGAGGCTGACGAGACCGGGACAGAGACCAACAACAACGGCGCCGGCGGCGTTGATGATGACAACGACGCCAGCGCAACCGCCTAGGGACGCAGTGGAACGCCGAGAGTTGAATTCAGATGCATGCATGGCGAAGCGCGGAGCGAATAAGACTGAACACTGATTTTTTGGGCATCTGCCGATGTTTTCTTGTTCTGGTCGGAATTGCCGTTTGGCGCGGGGAGGAAGCGAAACACGCCGAGAATGCGCCACCATCAGGGGAAGAAGCAAACAAAGGGGAGGGGAGGTACCAAGGCAAGCAGTGCTTGAGTGAGGAGGGAGTGAGGAGCAAACACAACCGACGGAGAGGTACTTGGACGGGGGTGGTTACTGGTACTGATGAACGAGCACGGGCAATGACGGACGATGTGTGTAGGAGGTGTGTATCAGCGAGACTGAGTACATTGCCCCGCCACGGTCGCTTCTATATATATTACATATCTACACACATGCGCACGGAGAAGACACACACACGCACGCACAAAGCTATACCATACATATCATAATACGAGACGATTGTTACGGCCTAGGAAAAGCTGGGGTTGGTCGGTATGTCTAAAGTAATGAGATGGGTAATGGGCTTCGTGGTGTTGACGTGTGGGATGGTGGTGTAGGGTGGGTGGCGCGAAAGTGCCCTTTTGAGTTCTGGGATGATATCCAGCGGGATGATGGCGTGCACTTTGGGACGCATTTTAGGGCGGAGCATCGTCCTGATCTGACGCCGTAGTTCTATGATCCCACATTCAGAAAAGCACCGAGTTAAAAGACTCGCTGTGGGTTTTTCGGTCATCTCCGCTGCACCATATAATTACACGCAGTAGCCCTGTTCCCAGCAGCAGCAGCTTCACAGCCGAATGTAGATATCCATGCACTCGATCCTCCACTCCCGGCGGCCGAGCAGGCTCCTCAGCCACTCCATGCCCAGGCCCGTCCACTCGGCGCGCTTGGCAGCCACCTGGTCGGCCGCGGCGCCGGCGAGGGCGCGGGCCGTCGAGTTGAGCATCTCGACGACGGTCGCGTTGAAGGCGTCTGCGGCGGCGGCGGCGGCGGCGGCCGTTGCTGCGGCATCGTTGGTTTCGAGGTTATAATGGCCATGTATCGTGGCGTTATGCGCTGCGGATGTGGCGGTCGTCGAGGCTGCCGTTGTTGTTGAGACGGCGGAGGAGCGCGGGAGGAACCAGTCGCTGCGAAAGTCAAAGAAGCAGCGGTCGGACCAGTTGCACGAGGTTAGGAAGAGGATGAGGAGGAGGATGGAGCAGTATACGCAGGGCCGGTTGAGGAAGTAGGTGCAGACGAAGAAGAGGAAGATGAAGGCCGGCGAGGCGTTGGTGGGGATGAAGAGCAGCGGGAGCCAGCTGTATTGCGGGGGGTTCTGTCAGCACGCAGGGAATTCTTGATGAGCTTGGAACAAAGCAGCAGCTCTGTCCGCGGCAAGGCGGTGATTTCTTCGTACCTCCGTAGGCAGAACATGGCGGCGGCGTCGGCAGCAGCAGGCTGACTTGTGGAAGGGGGATGTGGGTGGTGGTGGCTGGTAGTGGCGAGAGAGAGGGCCCTCGAGGGGCGGATCGAACGGGCGCGCAGCGGATGAGGTGGTTGTGCGCAATCGCTTCTCGTCAGAAAGATAGATGGATGTTGTGCTGTGCCGTACTCCTGGGGAGGAAAAAGGTCGGAGAGCGCGTCGTGCGTGCGTGCGCGTGCATGTGTGTAACTCTCGAGATCTCCCGCCTGTCGGTTGGATGTTGTGGTGGGTGGTGGTAGTGGTGGTGGTGAGACGACGACGAGGAATTTCCCAGCGGGTTGAACGAAACTGGGGTCCCGGTCCTGACGAGGTTCAACCGGTCATTGGGAACGGAGCGGAACGTCCGTCTGGCCGGTGGCGCCTGATGTGGCAGGCGGTGCCTGGCGCGCGTGGAGGTGCGCGCCTGTGACGGAACCAGCAAACTGGTGTGGGTGGAGAGGACAAATTCCTACAAGGTACCTAGGTACACTCGTAGGGCTGCTGGTGGTGCTCGGCAGTGGTGGGCATCGGTCCGGCTGGTAAAGGTGATGATGGAATTGATGTTGGCTGGTGGTGGTTGGGCACTTCTATCGCTTGGGTCACACTGGCGAGCGCTGTAGGTACTACGTACTGGAAAGTGCCACATCTGCCCCCAGTAACTGGACAGCCTGGGGCGCTTACATTGTACCATCACCGCCCTGGACGGATCTGTCGCAGCACCTGTTCACCCACTGTACTGCGCTGGGCGCTGCAGCCACATTCATAGCAACGATAGATCCCAAATAGGTAAAATGCCTAACCGACCTTGCCGCTCCCCGTCCATCCCGTCCTGTCTCGGGTCGCTTTGTGCAGCACCTGCAGTGCGCACTGAGAATCCGGGGTGGCTGCCCGTGTCGCTATGCTCTCTGCGGTGCACCTGACTCCACTGGACCCAAGGTCCAACCGGCAAGCGGGCCCTTTTGGTCGCTGCCCGGTGCCCACCACTGCAGTTGGGGTTGGTTGCTGCAGTGGGCTCGCAGCACACTTCACCTCACTTGGGACTTTGGTAGGTACAAAGTACAGAGGGCCTGGGGCTGTCGACCGCAAAACCCAGGGCTGCCAGTCGTCCACGTCACTCCCGTCCATGCCATCGCCGACAGCGGCCGCCGCCCAATCCACCATTCACTCGCTGCCAGCACTTCCCGCCTCCATCACACTGGGTCGCCGCGGGTGCGAATCCATTGCATCCGGGGTGCGTGTTATCGCCGCCCGGCTTTTCTTTCTCCCCAAAACCTCGACCCGTGCATGCCTCAATCTCTTCGCAACTGCGCGTCCGCGAATCACCGTTTGCCTGCCGAGGTGTCTGGCTGGCAAACAGCTCGGGACCTGCAGTACTGTACCTCTCGTAGCCAGGTACCTAAAACCACTGCCTGCGCAGGCGCTCGTCACTGAAATAGAGCGTGTGAGCGAGCGTTGGGCGTCGACGCGCGCACCGTTTTGGGCGCCCCCTGGCCCCGCTTACTTAACCCCCATTTTTTTTCTCTTTCCGCCCACCGCCCACCGCCCCGACTTGGCAAAGCAACAGGAGCTCCAGCCTGCTTTTTGCTCGTCACTTTTTTCTCCCGCCCCTTCACACCTTATTACCACCGAGACCGCATCACCTCGCACCACGGAGCACCACCTTCGCCATCGATTGCGAGACGGTGAGCTTCGCGCGCCGCGATTGCAGTCTCGCTGCACGTCTTCTCCTTCCTCTAATTTCCCTTGAAAATTCTCCGAATCGACGACGCTTGCTCCAAGGGCCGCGGCTTCGCCTCTTCTCGCTGCAGTCTCTGTCCGCCTTGGGCGTTGGCTTTCGACCGCCTCTCCCTCCGCTTCGGCGACCGCCACGATGGACTTGCCGCCGGCTCCAACGCCGCCCGTCAACAGCAGCAATATGCCATCCAATGCGGATCGCACTTCGAGCCTGCTGAACCTGCTCAAGTTCAGCGGCAACAATGCCGCTGCCGCCGCCGCCGCCGGTTCTGGTGCCCAGCAGCAGCAGCAGCCCCAGCCGCCTGCCGCCGCCCAGCAGCAGCAATCGCCGCCGCCGCAGCAGCAGCAGCCTCAACCACAGCCTCAGCACGGCCACCAGTCCCGGCAGCCAAGCTATGGCGAGACGGGCCAGTACCATTCCACTCGCCTGCACCAGCCTGCGCCGACGAGCGCTGACCCTACAGGCTTGCTGGCCGCGCTCATGAGAGGTGCTCAGGAGGCCGATGAGCCCCGGCAGGCCCCTGTCTCCCACGCTCCCGCGCAGACGCACCAGCCCTCGACCACCTTTGGCGCTGGTTCGCCCTCGGCCGATACTAGATCATATCTGCTCAACCTGCTGAATCGGCCCAAGCCTAGCCAGACGGACCAGCCGCTGCTCACTGAGTCGACGCGGTCCAACGGTCCGACGCCTCAGTCTCCGGACGCTGCCGCCGATGTTGGAAGATATTTCGGCCAGTACCAGCAGCCTCAACAACAGGCCCAGGCCCAGGCCCAGCCTCAACAGCAGCCGCAGTCGCATGGAAACAGCGTCTACCAGGCTGCACAGCAGTATCAGGCCCGTCACCACGACCCTGAGTCGTTTGCTCACGTCCAGCACCCGGCGTCGAATGTCAGTTCCTTCTCCTTCGCCCACACGCAGGAGTCCTCGACTGACATGTCCGCCATCTACCACCAGCTCATGGATAGCCTGAGCCAGTCCTCTCCCCAGAGCCAGCATACGCACCAGTCCGCCGGCGGCGCTTCCTACCATCATGCCCTGAAGAAGGAGCATGCATCCCCCGCCGGCTCCCAAAAGCTTGACCAGTCCCACTTGGGCAGCGAGCGCAGCCCCGTCATGAGTGCTCCCGGTCCCGCTCGTGGGCCCCTCGACCGCAGCTCATCGCTCCATTCGCATCAGTCATTGCAGCAGTCTGTCAAGCAGACGCCCCCGGCCGACTTCGACAGTGCCGGCCCGCCCGACAAGAACAAGGAGACGGTCGCAGAGGCTGTGCACGACCTCGCTGAGAAGGCTGACCGCGATGCTCGCGAGGCTCTGGCCAGAGCGGAGCAGAGTCTGGACGAGCCTGATCGTGCCGAAGGCATCGACAAGTCAGAGACTTCTCGTGATGACCAGGAATGGTCCAGCGAGACCATCCGCAATGTTGAGAAGCAAATCATCGACGACATTAAGAGCAACCAAAGCAAAGCTGAGCCGCCGAGGTTCGATTCGCCGGAGCCCGCATATAACGAGTCTGGTGCCGAGGCACAGGCTGTGGCCGATAGCTGGGAGAGCGCCGACCAGGAGGAGATTGTCGTCATCGAGGAGAAGGAGGCCCCGCCTGTCCGGGTGTACAACTTCCCCATGAAACCGTGGATCTCCATTTCTCTCCAGGAGGGCACGACTGAGCCTCGACCCGAGTTCCGTGACGAGTCCATCATGGATATCGCACGCCTCAAGAAGGAGTTCGACCAGATTGACCGCAACCTCTACACGGCCTCTCAGACGTACATGACCTACGGCATGTCCAAGCAGGGCGGCCTACGCGTCATCCGACAAGACGACGGCAAAGATGCCAAGGTCTTCACCGACACCAAAGACCGCATTTTCAACGTGGCGATGTCGGTGACGCCTGCTGACAACGAGAGTGTCCAGCGCGAGGCCATCATTGGCACCGGCATCAGCGGTACCGTGTACTGGGTCCAGATCAAGGATGGCGAAAAGGACCACATCGAGGACGCGCACCTCGAGCAGTACGGCTTTGCCCTCCCGCCCATGGCTACACACGATGGTGACACCCCCGGTGGCGTCCTCAAGACTAGGGCTCGGGCGTCCACCATTCACCCCGAGTATTTCGCCGTCGGCCGAGGCAAGTCCATCAACTTCATCTGGCCCTCGTACATCCTGCAGAACAGCCTCTTCAAGACGGGCCACGACCGTGTCGTCGACACGGAGACTCTGCTCAAGCAATGCTCCCTCAAAATCAACACAGGCAAGGCCGGCAAGGACTTCACCTTTAGCCAAGACGACACGGTCGTCGTCTCCCTCGACAAGTCTGGCCGGGTCAAGTTCTGGGATGTCCGCGACCTCACGGCCTCTAAGGAGGGCTCTGATCCGCGCGCTCCCGTGCCCGCCCAGACGTCGCTCGAGGTTAAGGAGCCCCTGATGACCCTGGCTAGCACCCCAGAGGGCGAAAAGGCATGGCCCACCTCGGTCCTGCTTCTCGACAAGCAGCGCCCCTACCAAAAGCGCTGCGCCCTGCGCTACATGATTGTGGGCATGAAACAGAACCACACCATCCAGCTCTGGGACCTTGCCCTCGGCAAGCCGGTCCAAGAGTTCAATCTGCCTCACAGCAAGGAATCCGATGCCGTCTGTAGCGTCATGTACCACCCGGCGAGCGGCATGATCGTCATTGGCCACCCGACACGCAACTCGGTCTACTTTGCGCATCTCTCGGCTCCTAAGTATAACCTGAAGAGTGTCTCGCAGGCAGAGTACATCCAGCGGCTCGTCGCTCAAGACTCGTCCATTCCGCAGCCGGACAGCACCGCTGTGATAAGCGGTGTCCGCGAATACTCGTTCGCCAATAGAGGAATCATCCGTAGCCTCGACATTCTCTGCACGCCCGCCATGGTCCAGGATGCCGACGAGCCTACGCTATTCGAGCTCTACGCGATGCACTCCAAGGGTGTTGCTTGCCTCCTGGTCAGGCAGAACGAGCTTGGGTGGTCCAAGGACAATAAGGTCCTCGACGCCGTGGATGCCGTGAAGGAGGGCGTGGTCACCGTCTCCAAGCTCAAGACACCTCAGCAGCCTGAGCTCGGCACCAACGGAGAAGCCCAGGTCCGCATCGCCAACCGCGGCAAGGAGTCTTCGCTTCAGACAACGCCGGCAGCCAGCGACGTCGCTCAGCGCGGTGCCGAATCGGTCACGCCCATTAAACTCAAGAACGAAACGAAGGAAGCAGAGACGCCGGCCCAGTCTTCCAAGGAGAGCCAAGTTGAGAAGCCAGAGAAGAAGTCGCGCAAGAAGAAGGGCAAGGAGCCCGAGTTGGCTGCCAATGGCGCGACCAACACTCCCCGCGTCGGCTCGAAGCCCGATGCGCCCAAGGTCACCAGCAATGTGGTTGCCAATGCTGTTTCCGCGGAAGCCCTTGACTCTGCCATCGTTGGCATGGAGACCCGCCTGACGGCGGCCGTGTCAGACACGCTGAAGTCGTCGCTCAAGAACCTGCATGGCAAGATCGACGAAGGCGCCCGCGTTCGCGACGAAAGCTTTAACCAGCACCAGATCAAGCTCCTTGACATGGTGTCCGAGGTGCTCAACGAGAACACTCAGAAGGTGCTCGAGTCCCTTATCCACCATCAGTTCACCGAGCTGGTCATCCCCGCCATTGGCGACCACGCCGGCAAGGCCGTGACGGAGTTGCTCCAGACCAAGCTGCAGCCGCAAGTCGCGTCGTCCGTGCAAAAGGAGATCCAAGGCTCCTTGCCGCACGCTCTCAACCGCTCCCTGCGGTCGGCGGATTTCGTCAGTGCCATTTCGGACCGCGTTGGGGCTGCTGTCTCCACTGGCGTGCAGCAGGAAGTTCTGAACACGCTTACCCAGCGTCTGACTCCTACATTCTCCAACATCGCGAGCCAAAGCGCCCAGCGTGTGGCTGGAGAGCTCCACCAACAATACCAGGAGCAGTTTGAGCACATGAAGGCACAGCATGCGGCCGATTCCAACAAAATTGACCAACTGCTTAACTACGTCAACCGGCTGACGGACATGGTGTCCACCATGGCCGCCTCGCAGACCGCCCTGCAGCAGGAGTTTCTGAAGCTCAAGCAGCAGCCCGTCCACGAGCTTCCTGGGGGTTCCGGGGCACAGGGCCAGCAGGGTCACCAGAACATCCCTCATGGGTACGCTGGTGGCATGGCCGGCAGTAACGCGCCGAGCCACCATGGAAGTTATCCTCCCAGCCAGGTTATGAGCCAGCAGTACTCGAACAGTCAGCAGTACCAGCGCAGCTCGCAGCCGGTGACGAGCCCCCAGGGTACAGGTGTCGCTCCGTCTGAGAACGTCGGTCCGACCGGTGTCAGCGCTCTTGCTGGCGCGTTCGCCAACCAGATGAGCCGTAGTGAGGTCGAAGCCGAGTATGAGCTCACTCAGCGCATCCACAAGATTGAGATGGCTATCCAGGACGGCCGTCTCCAGGACGCCATGATCCAGTGGATCCAGAGCGGCCACGAAAAGGAGATTTTCAGGCGCTGCTTGAGCGGCTACTCGCCCAACCGCTTCGAGAGCCTTGCGCCCCTGCTGTTGTTGGTCGTGATTGCTACTATCTCCAAGGACCTCAAGCCGGGCCCGCGCCTCAAGCAGGAGATTGATTGGATCGAGATGGCTGTGCGCGCCTTCAGCGACAGCCTGCCCAACTTGGTGAGTCGACCCCGAAACTTTCTTGCGGATTCCGAACGGGAGCTAACATGGCATAGGACTGGGACGCACAAGGGCAGAATGGCGAGGTGATGAAGAGCGCGTCGCAGACGATGAATCTCCTCGTCGGCAGGCTTCAGCCGCTGCTCTCTGCCTACAACAGCGGCTACCCGCTGGATCCGTTCCTGGCGGGCGTGGACAAGGGCAAGATTGAGTGGATTGTGGGCGCGTCGGAGCACATTGAGTCGTTCAACTCGCACCGCCGCTACGACTAGAGGGCTCAGACTCATGCCCCGCCGAACCTTGGCGCAGATGCGCTTGGAGTATGGTGAATACTGGGACCTTTGTTGTCTTGCGAAGCGGCTCGTTGCAGCCCAACGGGCAGTCTTTGTTTGTTGGTACTGGATGCTGGCTCTGGTTGTTTACTTGTTTCCGCCGAATCTCGTCTTGCAGGTGACGACGATACCCGCCGCACTTGTGCGCGCATCGGTCTTTTTACGATTGAACGATGTAAGATCAGGGGGAGGAGGACCACGGCCGCCTTTTGTCATTTGTGCAACGTTTGGCGATACATGAGCGGGAGGGGTCATTGGTTCCGGAGTGAAAGCTCCGCGGCAGCGCTGACGGCGGACGACATTGCCCTGGGTTTCTGTTCGATGACGGGGTCGGAAGACTCTGGGAGGGTTGATGTGTCATGTTGTATGTCGGTTTTATATAGTGTACAAAATAGGGCTAACTCTGCCTAAGTATCGCATGTGGTGTTTGCCCTTGCCGAGGTGACTCAGAGTATAGTCACAGATTTATTCGTACGACTAGTAGAGTCGTGCAGTTGGGTCTATGGTCATGTTTTACTCGCAAGGTCATGAAATCATGTTATCGTCTACTGCCGCCTGCCGCCTGCCCACCCTGCGATATGGCAATCTTGCTCACTCCGAGACCTTGATGACGACCTTGCCAAAGTGTTTGCCCTTTGCGAGGTAATCGAAGGCGTCCTTGGCGTCGTCAAAGTCAAAAATCTTGTCGACGACGGGCTTGATCTTCTTGTCCTGGTAAAAGCCGAGCATCTCCTCGAAGCGGTCCTTGGGCCCGTTGATGATGCCGCGGAGGATGACGTTGCGGCGCAGGGCCAAGACGTTGACGTTGAGGCGATGCAGCTGGGGCGTCTTGTCATCACCTCCGCCATTTCCGCCGTTTCCACCGCCGTCGTCTTCGTCGTGCTTGCCCGACAGGTAGCCGATGCAGTTGATGACGCCGCCAAAGGCGACGCTCTCAAAGGACTTGCGGAGGGTGCGGGCGCCGCCCGTCTCGAAGATGACGTCGGCGCCGCGGCCGTCGGTGGCGCGCATGACGGGCTCCTGCCACTGCCAGTGGGTGCGGTAGTTGATGCACGTGTCGGCGAGGCGGAGGTGGTCGCGGGCGCGGCGGAGCTTGTCGTCGTCGGAGGAGGTGAGGATGGTGTGGAGGCCGGCGGCGTGGGCGATTTGGAGGGCGGCGATGGAGACGCCGCCGGTGCCTTGCATGAGGGCGGACTTTTTTGTCTTTTTCATGGTCTTCCCCGTCTGCTGCTGCTGCTTCTCCTTCGTCTCCGTCTTGCCCTTTGCGTCAACGTAAACGTCATCGGTGGTAGTGGTGGTGGTGGTAGTAGTGGTAATATCCGGCGCAGGGGGGTCTGGGTCCTGCTCCGTGCCGATGTGCTCGCCGAGGGGCCGCATCCAGTTGAGGCTCGTCCAGGCGGTGACGGCGGCGATGGGCAGGGTGGCGGCCTCGGCGGCGGAGAGGTAGTCGGGGCAGCGGACGAGGCCGCGGGCGGGGAAGACGCGGTACTGGCAGAGGACGCCGGGGAGGGGGTAGCCGAGGCCGGAGGCGAGGGCCTCCTCGCGGAGCGGGGCGGAGAGGTCGTCCTGGAGGAAGATGGAGATGACGCGCGTGCCGGGCGGGAGGTTCGACGAGGTGGAGGGGGAAGAGGAGACGACGGTGCCGGCCATGTCGGAGCAGGGCACGATGGACTCGCCGGGGGAGAGGAGGGAGGGGTGGTGGTTGTATTCGCCCTTGATGACTGCGGATATGTCATGTTAGTTGAGTCACTGGCCTGCACGGCTTCGCCCGATGGATGGATGGATGGATGCAGGGTTGTTTTTTCATCTTGGCATTGATGAAGAGAGAAGAGGCTCCATGGATGGATGAGAGAAACTGGGCAACGCAAGCAAGCATGCGACGCACCCTCGGTGTCGCGGTAGTTGAGGCTCACGGCCTCGATGCGCACCAGCACCTCGCCGTCCCGGGGCTGCGGCACGTCCACCTCACTCTGCTGGAGCTTGTCGAGCCCGTCGAAGACAGTGGTCCACTGCTTCATCTTCTTGGGCGGGGGGTCCATGGTCGTGGTGGTAACGCTGGCGACGCTGCTGCTGGACGCTCGTTGCTGCTGTTGCTGGTGTTGTTGCTGTTGCTGGGAGGTACGGCCGAGGCTGGTGACGGTCTGCCAGAGCGACGACGCCATTGACGACCGCTGTTGAGAATGTTGAATTTCTGTGTTATGGATCGGAGGCGGACTTGGTAAAGGACTGGGGAAGAGGGATGTGTAAGTCGCTGAGTGGCGTGGACGATGCTGATGTGATGCTGCTGCTGATGGACATGGAGGTTCTCAAGTCCACGGCGTCAGGAGTGGGTTGCTGGTTGCCCGGAAGAGTACGTGTGTCATTGTTATTCTTAGTAGCGCAGATCGAGCCTGACGCGGCCGTTTCGGATCCACCGTATCGTCATGCCGTCATGGTGATTGATGGCTGGCGGATAGGCGGCGGGTTCTGGAACTCGGAAGCCACAGATGCTTGGTGCGCTAGCGTAGCCGTGCCGTGGACAAAGTCAGCAGCGGGTAGCGGCAGCGGGATTTGACGGCTCCAGGCTTCAACGGCCATTTCAATGACTTATGGTGCACCGAGGTGAGAGTCTATGCACTGAGTCGTGGGAGATGGGTTGATGGATGCTCGGCAGTTTAATGGTCTCGGCGCCTCGGTTCATGGGAAGGGTCACGAATTAGTTGAGATTTCAATTGTAACAGCTGAGTCTATGCAACTCGCTCGATGCCTGCTTGACCATCTTTCGTTTGTTTTGCTTCCCACAGCCTTAGGAATATTGCAGCGCTATAAACCTGGCCTCCGACTGGAAGCTTGCATCACGACAGCGCGGACAGCAGACCAGACAAGGTACTGAAAAACCTCCATGGACCCGCGAGACACGGACCAACAAATACCATTATTCAAACTGAGATTGAAAACACAAATGGAGTGCCTCATGTCCTGATCATCACAACAGCCTCCGAGTCGGCCACCGTCACCGAAACACCGCCCCTGCCATCCGCCCTCACCCGCTCGTCCGTCGTCCTCCCGGCGACCCTGACCGGCTTGCCGTTGGAGGCAGCCTCGTACGCAAAGCCATTAAAGGTAATGTTGCCTCGGTCTCGCGCCCCGGGGGCAGTCAGGCGCTTCACCACCCAGTTCGACCGCGGCGCAACGCGGATCGTGTGCTTCTTGGACCCACGGCGGCGGCTCCCCTGCGTTGCCGACGCAGAGCCGTCATCGTGCTCGCGCAGGTTCAGGACTGCCAGGCGCCTCAGCTCGCCGTTGATGTAGGCGCCATACGCAGAGTCTACATCCTTGTCGCTGCCGCTGCTGCTGCTGATGTCGCTACCATCATCAGCATCACCCCCGAGCGCCAGCGTCTTCACCTGGATCCCGTCGGCGCCGGCGAGAAACGTCCCCGCCGCGAGCTTCCCGTAGTAAGGAGGCTTCGTCTGCAGGGGCGCGACGGGCGACCACGCGGCGTAGGGCGACCCCACGCTCTGGTGGAAGTGCAGGCGCTTGATGACGCCCGTGGAGGCGGCGCACAGCGAAAACTCCATGCCCCAGAGCGCCGCGCCGAACACGTCCGACAGCCCGGCCGCGCCGCCGCCGTACAGGCTGTTGTGCTCGCCGATGACGTAGTCCGCGGGCGTGAGGCCGCCGATGGATGCCGCGTACGCCACGTGCCGGCCGATGGACGCGGCGACGGCCGTGTGGTTCATGAGCGTGGCCTGGAGCGTGACGCCAGGCTGCGTCGCGCCGCCCATGTAGTTGTGCACCGATACCTGCGTGACGCGCCTGATGGAAGCATCATCATCATGACCCCCCGCGGCGGCGTTGGCGGCGCTGATTATGTCCGGCACGCGGAGCTTAGACCTAGGGGAGCTGACCGAGGGGAACATGTACTTGATGTTGTTGTTGTTGCTGTTGCTGTTGCTGTTGCTGTTGCTGTCGCTCGCTGCTACTACTAGATCGGGGCACGCCTCACGCAGGTACGCCTCGAAGCGCGCCGTGGCGTTGGACCATTCCGAGACGTACTGCGCGACGGAATAGTCCTGAGGCCGTCTGCTGCCAATGTACAGGTCCGGCTCGTTGCCAACCTCAAAGTACGCGAGCTGCCCGCGCAGAGCCCTGCAGGCCAGGGGCACCGTCTCCCGCAGCGTGTTGAAGCCCGACGAGTTCCACGTCGCGAGGTTGAAGCCGTGGGAGTAGCGCGTGCCCGCGGGCAGTGCGCCGTACGAGTCAAAGAAGCTGGGGCCGATGCACTGCCATGCGCCGGGGTCGGCATTCTTGCAGCTCCCTGCTGTTGGTGTGGTGAGGGAGGCATCGAAGATGGCGCGATCACTTGCGGAGGGGGCACTGATGTCAACCAGAGCTCTCTGTTGACTTGGGTAGGGGACTGCGCTTCGCGGGCGCGCCGGCGGCAGATGATGCGAGGGACTTACGCGGAGTTTCCACCGACACGAACCACCAGGGGACTCTCTTGTGCCTTGACGAGGTTGTCAATCAGATTGTTGGAGAATTCGTTTCGGTTGTCCTTTGTGCCTATGCCATGCCATGGTGTCAGCATGTGCCTCACGGAGCACAAACGAGCATACTACTCACCAGCCCACTGCGGGAATCCGATGAGCTCAATCGACAGAGACACATAAGACGAGAACAGCCCCGGGGTTTGACCGGCGGCCAGGACAGCCGGCAGCATCAGCAGTGCGGTCGCGGTCGCGGTGAACTTGGCCATTGCGCCGTCGTTTCGTCAACACATCTGTGAAAGCGAGATGATATCGTCGCGCCCGAGGCGTGGTCTTCTCACGGCGACTACTCCATCAACATAAATACTTTGCACTCCGTCGCCTCCAGTCACCAGCTTACACTACGTGTTGTCTGTCGTACCGTATGTGGGGGCCCTTGTATTATGCTGGCAGAGAGCGTCGTTTTTCCAGCTATCGGCTTGGTTCCAGACATGGCCCCCTAAGATCCATGTAAGCACTTGGATGCAGTGCATGTGCAACGAGTGCGGATTCCTGGTGTGATGTGCTGGTGGCCCCAAGAAGGCGACGAGCGTTCTGAAGTTATGAACAGACACATGCACGAGGCAGACTTTCCACTTCGTCTTGAATAAAATAAATCTTATGGCTTACCGTTCTGGCAACCAAATCATTGCCGCGTAAATACGACAACTCTATGTGAAGCCCTAGCCAGAGCACGCCTACCATTTCTCATCGATACTTTCATTCTCGTTGACATCCGTCCACCGTCCTCCTGTTCCTGGCACAGTCTCCTGGTGGCGCCGGCACTAGACAAGCCGATTCGGCCCTTCCCCAGGCTCCCCCGAGCGTCCGCAAAACACTGCCGATCCGCTCAAGCAGTGCGCGTAACAATCGTGCGCTTCTCTATGAATGAGGGGCCGGATCAGAGATGCGTCAGGTACGGGTCGTACACGCAACTATCACGACTATCTACTACCACTGCGACCTCTCAGCATTGCAAATCCTCTTTCGAGTGGCCTTGAGAGAGTCCATGGACCAATGTCTATGTCTGGCGTTGCGCCAATGGTCCATGACGTCAGTCAGGACAATGCAACGGCGCAACTTGCACGCCTTTCCATAACCAGTTTGCACCTTACACCTGCGAGCGCTCAGACCAGCATGCATTGATGATACGACCTCATTTTCTTCCACTTGGTCGCCTCTGCGAGCTCTCGAACAGAGCGAACGCTCAATTCATCTCGGCAGCACCACCATGTCGACCGAGACATAATGTTCAGGCGGTCCGAGCCTTCAAAGCTGCACCAATTCTGAGCTCGTATCACGCTCAGCAGCGGATCATGAAGCGCCAGGCCTCATCCGCCGCGGCGGCCTCCCCGTCCCGCAGCAAGAAGCCCCGGCCACAAGTGCCCGACTATCATCTAACCCCCTCGCGTAAGAATGACGACGGAAGCGCTATCTGGCCGGCACCCGAGGATGAAATTGAGCGAGCACGGGACTTCATTGTTGAATGGTACGCGAGCCCGTGCCTTTGGTCCATCTCATTCTCGAGAGTCAGTTCATGTGACTTACAGCTCTCGGCAGCGTCGCTTCCCATAAGAAGACCATCATTGTGCCGGACAAGGACGCAGACGGGTTAACCTCTGGCGCGATTTTGCGAAAGACGCTCATCCTCCTTGGCTTAGAGGCAGAGCTCATCGAGGGCCACGTCCTCGGCAAGGGTCACACAGTTCACGACGAGGCAGAAAGGCAAGCCATAGCCGCCAAGGAGCCGGCGTACATCTTCGTCCTGGACCAGGGCTCACGGAAGTCGCCCCCCATCATCGACGCTCCTCACAAGGCTCTCATCATCGACCACCACTGGGCGCTGGATGACGACTTCCCCGAGCGGTCTCAGCACGTCACCGCCTGCAACTCACCCCCCGTCGCGACGAGCTCGTTGCTCACCTACCACATCTGCTCTGGGCTCCATGACGACGTCGAGCGGCAGTGCGACTGGCTCTGCGTCATGGGCACGCATGGCGACCTGGGCAACACGTTGAAGTGGGAGCCCCCCTTCCCCGATATGAAGGGCACCTTTAAGACGTACACCAAAAAGGCGCTCAACGACGCCGTGTCGCTCATCAATGCGCCGCGCCGCACCGCCTCGTACAACGTCCCCATGGCATGGAACGCCCTGCTCGAGGCCAGCTCGCCCGCCGACCTTTTGAAGAACCGCCAACTCTTGTCCGCTCGAGCCGAGGTCAACGCAGAGGTGGAGCGCTGCACGCACACCGCGCCCAAGTTCTCCGCCGACGCGCGCATTGCCGTCTTCCGGATCAGCTCCGAGGCGCAGGTCCACCCCGTCATCGCGACGCGATGGGCCGGCCACCTGCAGAGCTCCAAGCTAGAGGTGGTTCTCGTCGCCAACGAGGGATACCTGCCGGGCATGGTCAATTTCTCGTGCCGGATACCGCGCAGTGCGAGGGCGCGGGACCCCCCGGTCAACATTATCGAGACGCTGCGGAGCCTCGCGGACAAGGCATCGGATCAGACGCTGCGGGAGCGCCTGGGCGAGTCGTTTGCGAGGGGCCACAAGGAAGCAAGTGGGGGTATCGTGCCAAAGGGAGAATTCGAGGAGCTGATGGCTGTGCTCGAGATAGACAGGAACGCTCCGCAGCCAAAGGTTGCTAATAATAAGGGCAGGCGGCTGGACGATGGCGACAAACAGTCTAACACGCTGGACAAGTACTTTAAAAAGAGCTAAGAAACACTGAAGCGTTTTAGTGCCTTGTCGTCTTGTGTCTGTGATGTTGCGTCCCGAGCGTTCAGAAATCATTAATACAGGATTTGCCTGTTTGCGGGCCAGAGCACAGTTGAGTGCAAGCGTCAAACCGACACAACCACTACATGCAAGCATTCAGTGCCTCCGTGATGGCGCCCGTCCAATGATGTGTTTGTAATTGAGTTGGTTCAATTCCTTAAAGCCTCCTCAAGAGTCAAAGTAGTTGGGAAAGAGGTGTGGCGTCGGACCATGGCAACGTTACTATCGTCAACGAAGCAGTGGACCACCACTGACAAGATACATGTACACGAGGTCCGGGTAACGCCTCGTATTGTCCGGTTGTTTTCAGTACTACTTCATACATGAAGAGACAGGGCATTGCAAAAGATGTAGAGTTATCGTCGATTGCTCATGCCTCCATCTGTGAATTTACAACAGGGCTGGCGGCTCGCCATCCCCGCAACGCAAACGTTCTGGTTTGGTGTTGGCATTAGGCAAACGCCTTATGCTCGTAGATATTTTGTGTGCTCTTCCTTGGCCACAGCTCTGCTGGTTCCCTCCCAGGTCTCGGTGCTGAAGCATATCTGCACGCCTACCAGCGTGACCTCAGCGCATAATTGATGAGAGCTGACAAGAAACGTAAAGTTGAAGGAGCCGACGTCTGACGAGCGGCTTGGGGGCGGACTCCCACGGCCATTCTTTTTCCACCAACAACAGCGCGCCTCGGAGCGTCGTACCTGAAGAGGCTTGCGCTACTGACGATCACTCCCGCTTTCCCCACAGAGCCAAGAGAGCTTGGCCACGGCATGTGTGAAGCCGGCGGCGGTCCTACACTAAAAAAAAACCTGGGGTCGAATGGAGAGACTTCGGTCGCACCATGATACAGCGGGACAACGAATCGTTCGTCGTCCAGTCTAGGAAGGCTCTGGATGGTGCCGACTCGGGGCTACCGATATGGAAGGAAAACTGAGTTTCTGGTGTGATAGGTGGAAACTCAACCGGGCTTGTCGCAGTAAGAGAATCGGTGAGACCGTGGGCTGTCGTATCGAACCCAATTGCAGCAGCATCAGCAGCAGCGTTACATCGACTGTCCAGACGAGACGAGACGAACTCCATGTCAGCACGAGAGTATTTAAGAGAGGAAACGCCTCGCCGGGCTGAAGCAATTCTTCATGACAGCCGTTTTGCGTCTTCAGCCAGTTCTCTCATTTACTGAGCATTCCCGTGAAAAGAAATTGAAAGAAAAATGAAGTTTTCTCAATCTCTCACGGGCAGCGGCATCGCTGTCCTTTCCCTCTTCTTCAACCTGAGCGTTGCTCTTGACCCCAACTGCGCACCCGGTGGAAACTTTGACCTATCCAAATGGACCCTACAACTTCCCACCGGCTCCCCAGGCAAGCCAGATAGCATTCCCGGCTCGAAACTCCAAGGCTGCAGTGGCTACCACAGCGACGTCTTCCTCACCGACAAGAGCACCGGTGCCATGGTGATGAAGGTATCCGGGTCCCCATCGTCGACCGGTTGTGTCACGACGCCCAACAGCAAGCACTGCCGGACCGAGCTGCGCGAGTCAAGCCCGCGCAGCTTCGACCCCACGAGCCCCGTGAACCGCCTCGCCGCCGACGTCAAAGTCACCAAGCACGGCGGCGAGATCTGCATCGGGCAGATCCACATCGACGACTCCATCTCCACCAAGCCCGTCGCGGAGCTGTACTACAACGCCAAGGGCGACCTCAACATGGGCGTCCAGCAGTGCCGCACCTGCACGCAGAAGAGGACGTACATCGACAACGTGCCCAGTGGTCAGCGTCTCACCTATGAGATTCGCTACGAGGGAGGGAAGCTGTCCGTGAGCATCAACGGCAAAGGGTTCAAGGCCCTATCTCAATATGACCTCAACAACCCCAAGAGTTACTTCAAGGCGGGCAATTATAATCAGGGTGAGGGAGCAACGGAGATACAATTCTTCAAGCTCACAACAACACACGGGTGAGGTCGGGGCCATGGGGTGCACGAGGCTTGCCGAACTTGCTACCCGAACTTTCACTTGCGTTTTGCTTGGTTTGTTGCGCGAAAATTGTTCATGTTGCTAGGACAAAAGCTCCTGAGGGAGGAGACATGCCCAAAAAGCACACGTGCATTGGTAGCGAGGACTCGTAATGCCAATTCATAGACCCTGTCAGCCATCGCTTGTGTTTCAATTACCCACAGGTTTTCATAGGTGACCTGAGCACGCCATCACCCACGGCGACATTCATGGGTTCATATCGTATCACTTAGTAGTAGAGCTTCTCTTTCACGAGCCACCCGCAAGGCCAAACGAAAGTGACTGAAACAGTACGGGTATAGCTGGGCCACTATTTTGCAGTCCTGGAGCATCTATAAATCTCAGACTTTGATCCCAGCGCGTACGACACACAACTTCAATCTGTACGTCTGGCTGTCATCTCAAAAACACAACCACTGCTACCATTCTGAACAAGCACACCGCCAAGGTTGTCCAAGACAAGAATCGAGTGGCCAAAAGGGAGCACGGAGTACGATATTTTCGCATCCAAGGTAAGATTGTGTCGCCCTTGCACAGGATCTGCTTGGCTATGGCATCTGTCCCTATTGGATGAAAGGCATCCATGGCTGAAGACTTTATTTCCGCAAAAGTATGGGGCTAACGGCAAAGTTCAAGCGCTGTCTAAGTCCCGACCAAGACAGGCCTCATGTTCCTACTCAACCTCTGTCCCGAGCTCGTCGTCCTTATCGGTGAGAATGTGAGAAGACGGCGAGATCTTCTGGCGCTCTCTAGGGCGCACCCTGCGTTACATGCTCTCCTCTCTCGGTGCCTATATCGTCTCGATGCTAAGAAATATCACGGTTCAGCCCTGTACTGGGCGGCAAAGCATGGCAAAGTGGAGACGGCAAAGGCGTCTCTCAAGTATGGGGCGTCCGAATATCTCGACAAAGTCTTTGTTGAGCGTGATCGTGGCAGTGGCGGCGGTGGGAAGGAAAAGCATCCGAGAAAGTCTAGAGCATCAATGACTCCATTGATGATGGCTGCGGCTGGGGGGAACTTCGAGATGGCCCAGCTGCTTCTCAAAGAGGGTGCTTCAGCTGAGCCCAGTCTTCCCCAAAGGGAAGAAAGACCCCAGATGTCAGCGCTCCACTACGCCATGGATCGCGGGGACGCGTTGATGATCAGGCTCCTGGTCGATGAAGGTGCGGACGTGGAGCCGTCAGACACTGATCCACGCTTTCGGCCCGGGGCCCGCCGCCGAGGACCTCTCGGCCGCGCAGTAGAACGACGCCAGGAGGACATTGCCATGATATTGCTGGATGCTGGCGCCAAGCCGGGGCGGTATACCCTATGCGGCAAGAGTATGCTCCATGTCGCTCTTTTGATGAAAAGCATGACCCTCGCCACTCGACTTCTGGAGAAAGGAGCGAGTCCTCACGATTCGGGAAAATCTGACCTGAGTCCGCTCATGGTCGCTGCCCAGCTGGGCTCCCTAGACTTGGTAAAGCTTCTCCTGAGCTACGGCGCCTACGTTGAACAGGTCACCGCGAATGGATCCGTCATGAGCCATGCCGTGGCATCCGGGAATGTGGACTTGGTTGACTATTTGATCAAATGGAAATTCCCTGCAGACGACGTACGAGCAAGTCTCGCGCGAGAGGCATTAAACCACAAGAAGTACGATGTGTTTCAGTGTCTTGTCAAGGGTGGGGTTGTTGTTGATATCGGAGGATCCGAGGGCCGTGAGTTACTCTCCCTTGCCACACGACAGGGGCTGTCGAAATACGTCGCGCTGCTGGTCGAGTCAGGAGCTAGGCTCAGCACGCATAGTAACGGGGCGACCACGCCACTCATGGTCCTGGCGCAAGCTGGCTACTATAATCTCACGAAGAAACTTTTGGATGAGGGGGACCCCACAGAGTATACGGACAAAATGGGCCGAACAGCGCTTTTCCTGGCCGTTAAGAGCATGGCTGCCATGGATGACGTGTGCAAGACCGTTGCAGCCCTGCTAGACGCCGGGGCCAATCCAGACATCGTGTCGCAGGGCGGAGAAACGCTTCTGTCCCAAGTCATGTATGTCAAGCGTCTGAAGATTGCAGAAATCCTCCTCTCTCATGGGGCAAACATCGAGATCAAAAACAACAAGGGGCGGACGACGCTTTCACTCGCGGCAAGTCGGGGTAACAAGCAAGTGATCAAGTTCTTTCTTGATCACGGCGCCGATCCGACGACTGTCTTCCACCGGAGGTTTACGCCGTTGCGCTGGTTTTCTAGTCGCCAGAGGGGGACTCGTGAGCTGCTCGAGAACAGCGCCGCGAGATGGAACAAGAGAGTTATATAGGCCATGATGGAAAATCTGGATTCAGATGACGTTGTTGCGACGATTAAAGATAGCTGAGGATCTCATGGTTGGGTTGTGTGTTGGCTGATGAGATGTTTGGGACTAGACATGCTTGTCGAGGAAATGGAGAGCCTTCGCGACAGTCCTGCCTTCGGCGTCATTGCACGTGCGTTTTCCCAGCTAAGCCAAAGACTTCATATCGCAGATGTAAAAAGTCCTTGGGGCAGTGCCGGCGGAATCTGAAGTCGAAGGCCGTTCCTGTTTATGTAGGTGCTGTGTATGGAGGCATTGAGTCCACAAGCTGGTGCAAGGGCAACCCGATCAAAACTTGAAGATTGAGAGAGAATACAGGAAGACATAGGGGGTGATGGTGGATATATGTAGCTAATAAGAACTCTGGATATTAACGGTGCAGAATTTTGAGGACACATGCGGTAAGTGAGAAATTTGAAGCCATTTGTAGTCGTGTGTCAGGAGCATGGGTAAACGCCTGACACAGAGATCACATTGACAGTCTGTTCAGTTGACAGAGGAGACGACTTGTATCGACAATGTATACAAGTGAGTTATAGTTACCTTTCCCGCGGCGAAGCGCAAGTGGCGAAACGCCGTGAAGCGGGGGCGTTTGCAACCATGGGTGATTGTCGAATATGTAAGGTGTAGCTTCTTCTCTGCCTTCCAAACAGTTTCTGCTTAGATCCTACCTCCTTGCAGCAGTGCTCTCTGACTAGTCGATTGAGCTCGAAGCTCACCCTTGGAGAACATTTTACGCAACCTTACTGGAGTATCGCCACCCTAAAGAGGCTCGAATTGGTCGACCAAAAGCATGGACTCGCTAGGGTGCTAGGGCGAAGTATCTGCGAAGCAGATCATGCCCGCAAAGGACAGCGACGGCAGATGCACGCCACTCCAGTGAGGCTTTGAAGGAATTGGTAGTTCAATGCGAACTGAATGGAGCTGCTGGTTATGACGGGGAAATTTTGTCGACGTGACGCCCTTTTGGTGCGTCAGGACAGCCGGGCCGCTCCATCACTGTTGAGCACGTTTGAAGTGTAGGATTGAGTATAGCTGGCGAAAACGTCAAAATGTAGGACGTTTGGTCTCGTCTCGACTGTGCGCATCACGGATCGGGTACCCTTAAAGCTTGTAGCCGCATCAGAGACAGGGCCTCGGGCGTTGCCGATCTAGGAAGCTCAGATTATTCAATAGCTAAACGATGTCTTGTGCCAGTGGGTAGCGCTGACGTACTGACGCAAGGCCCGTAGCAATGTCGCACTTCTTGAGCGGATTCGATAACTACAAAAGCGACGAACCCCTCCTCTCCTGCGACATTGGGCCGCAAACTGCTCAACTCCAGCAAATACACTTACACTGGCCTGCGAACTGGAGACCTGCGTCGTCGTGTCGCCGATATAAGATGAGAACGATCCAATTGCTGCGCGCCGTTGGCGTTGCTGCCGCTCTGACAGTAAACGATGAGGCACCAAACGGCCAGAAGCCGATGGGCGAGGCGATTGCGCATGGTGTCGGCGCGGCGCTACGACCTCAGGACCCATTCACGGACGAATTTCTAGCTTTCGCAGAGGATATCATGGAGCAGTGGAAGGTTCTTGGAATGTCAATCGCCGTGGTCGACGGAGATGAGGTGTTTGCCAAGGTATGATCAGGGCACGTCGAGCGTGCATCCGGTTTCTGATTCAGAACAAGGGCTTTGGTTTGGCAACTTTGCCAGAGGCGCCAGCAACGCCGGGGACGCCAGCGACACCAGAGACGCTCTATTATGTTGGGTCAACGGCCAAGGCACAAACTGCTGCAACGCTCGCACAACTCATCGACTCTAAAGCCTACCCAGAGGTCTCTCTCGGCTGGAAGACGCCGATATCCTCCATCATCCGCGATGATTTTATCCTGCAGGATGAATGGGCTACCAACCACATCACACTTGAAGACGCTGCCAGCCATCGTACCGGCCTGCCGCGTCATGACAACTCCTGGCACGAGACACGTAACGGCAATGCGTCGACTGTCCAGGACACTGTACGCAATTTGCGGAACCTACCTCTAGGAGTAGAGCCGAGAGTTGAGTGGCACTACTGCAATTTGATGTATGTGATGCTGTCATATGTTATCGAGACGTTGACGGGCAGATGGCTGGGCGACGTTCTACGGGACACGATCTGGAAGCCACTTGGTATGGATACGACGTACCTGAATTTGCAAGAGGCGCGCAGAGGCCCGGCTCATCTTGCCTCGGCCTACATCTGGAGAGAAGGCGAGAAGACATACGAAAAGCTTCAGTACCCACCTGCCAGAGTCATGGGCGGCGCAGGCGGGATCATTTCCAATGTCCTCGACTACGCTAAGTGGATTCAGTGTCTGATTAACGAGTCCGAGCCGTTCTCTCAGGCGGTTCACAAAGACATTCGCACCCCGAGGATGATAAGCGATGCGGAGCCGAGCTTGACGTCCGACGTACAGCTCTACGGACTAGCTTGGACACGCACAACGATCCATGGCGAGGTCGCCTATTGGCACGACGGATCAACACTCACATTTGGCGCAGAGGTGTACTGGTTCCCAAATCTCAAATACGGCATCGTCGCCTTTGCGAACGGGGCGCTGGGCTCCAATCCCGCCGAGCAGGTCTTGGTGCACCGTCTCCTCGAGGACAGACTGAGCGTCCCGGCGAGTCAGCGAGCTGACCTCAACAAAAGGTGGGATGGGACTCAGATACATGTAGTGCCCGTGATGATGCAAAATTACTGACAACTGAACTTGACGTGCAGTCTCAAGGAAAAGTCCGCTAAGTCGCGGCACGACATCCAAAACATGGAAAACATACTATTCCCCAATCGCCCCAAGAAGCCTTTGCCACCCACGCTGTCGCCTAGCGAGTTGCTTGGATCGTACTATGACGAGGGATACGGCACCGTCACTTTCTTCGAGGAGCCACACCCGGAGAAGCAGGGCGAGACTCTATTGGTGGCGAACAGGACGGAGTTGCTTTGGTCCCAACAGTGGCGGCTGCAGCACGTTTCTGGTGATTTCTGGGCGGTCCAAAATAAGCTCCTCTTCTGTCGCATGAACGTGCCTCTGGAGTTCTTTGCAGGTGAATTCAAGTTTGGAGTCGATGGTAAAGTCGCAGCGTTCGAGGCGGATTTTGGGAGTCGGCCAGGCCAAATCAGCGAAGGGCGGATACTATTTAAGAAGGTCAAGTAATGGAGGCGCAATTGGTGTATACGAGGGCTACCATGTAGACGGAGAGGCTGGGCCTTGAGAAAAAAAACTCTGGTAATTGTAGCATCGACACGGGGCTAGACGTGAAGTTGATGTCTAGCAATGTGGCTCATCAAACTCGACTCGTTTCGTACACAAACGCTAGGCGTCCAGCTGCAAAACGTTGCCACCGGTTGTAGTAGGCCCCTGGTATCCCTTCCTCGCCTTAAAAAGCCAAAACGCGGTTACAAATATGGTCAGCCCGCCCCAAATCAGGCTTGCATAGTTCATGCTCTGCGCATTGGTGGGCAGTGAGGCGGGGAAGCAGTACACCACTGCCCAGCCGAGCATGTACAGACAAGATATGCCATTAACAACGAACCCGATAACTCCTGTCATCTTAAACGGTCCGTATGTAATGTTCTTCCGGCCGGTGAGCAAATTGGGCAGGATGCATGCCAGATATGAGCTGCTCGAAAGGAGTATGAAGCTGCCGACAAAGGCATTGAACGCCGTCGTGCTGCCAACATAGATAACGCCCAGAAGCGTGATCAAGCAGGCAGATAGAAAGGTCGTCACCACGGGGATTTGGAGCCCTTGGTTGACGCGTCCAAGCTTCGATGGCCAGGGCGTTGCGCCATCGCGCGCAAGTGTCCACAGCGTGCGACCGCATGTGATGTGCAGGCCAACTACCGTGAGGCCGATGCAGATCATGATGAGGGACAGTAGTCCGCACGCGCCCGAGCCAGAGCCTGTAGCCTGTCGGTAAATCTCCGCGATCGGATAAGCAGACGTGAAAAGAAGATCGTAGTCGTTGATGGCGTATAGCACGGCGATCAAGTATGCGAGGCCCGTGACGAACCCAATGGACACCTGCAGGCCAAGGGCCACGGGGACGTTGCGCTCGGGGCGAGGAATCTCCTCGGCCAGGTGCGTGACTGCGTCAACGGCGCCGACACTGTAGGCGCCGTTTAGCATGCCGGCAACGAAAACGAAGCCGTTCGGGTATCCAATAGCGGCGGACCAGTCCGACCAGACAAACGATGACGAGGCGTGACTCGAGGGCATGACCGTGACGACGACGATGGTGATGATGAAGAAGGCCAGGATAGCAAAGACGCCGAAATTGTTGAGCGCAGGCATCGCTTTGTTGCCGAAGCAGACGGCCGCGCAAGACACCCACGTGAAGATGACATAGACGACGAAGACATGCCAGGCCTCGGCCACAAACTCGGGGTGCATGACGGCGTACATCTGTATGATGGTATTCCCGAAGATGCTCGTCATGCTCGCCGCGCCGAGGATCCAAGCAAAGTAGTTCCACCAGCCGGCGAAGAAGCCCAGCGGGCGGCCCCATCGCCGGCTGCCGGGCGTGACGGACGCCCAGTGGTAGACGCCCGCCGACGAGGGGATCGCGCTGGCGAGCTCCGCGATCGAGGCGGCGACGTTCCAGTAGCAGACGGAGACGGCGATGAACTCGTACAAGACGCCCGGCGGGCCGCCGTTGAAGATGGCGACGAGGATGGACCCCCCGATGGCGGGCCACACATTACCGACCACGAGGCCGATGCCCGCGAGGGAGAGGAGGCTGAAGGACTGGCGGAGCTCCTGGACGTGGCCCGAAGCGTTCAACCGAGCGCATTCATCGTCGACAACTTGAGGCGCGTCGCGCTCGGCGGTGGCAGCAGCATCCATGTCGTCGGTAGCTGCCGACTTCTCCTCAAGTCCGGACATGGTGATGGGCGTCCTTCAGTTGGCCAAGACGAGAGAGAGAAGGAGGAGCGAGCTCTGCAAAAGAAGACGAGAGATTCCAGGGCGCCATCCTGGATAATAAAGAGTCAGTTCATCCTACACCTACGCACCTCTAGCGTCAGAGTCCACTCCAGGCCCCTCCGTTGACCCCCTGGAGATCGCTCCGGTTGTTGAACCGTTTTCGTGATTGGGCTGCCCCCATGCTGCGCCGCCGGATCAGCGCTTGCTTGGAACACCCTGGCCCACTAGAAGAGTTGAAAATGATAGCGGATCGACCCCAATTCCACATCTGGGGAGTGCCTCCGCATTTCCTTGCCCCTCAGGCGGCTCACCGTACTCCGCAGATAAGGGGAACTCTGCATCTTAGAAACCCCAATCGTCGTCGATCGAACCCCGAGCTACGACTGGGACTTGCGCTGGTGAATTTGTTCAGTCTCTCTTTTGGACAGTTGATAGTCAAATTTTAGGCGACCAGCTTCCTGACTTTGACGCCTGCTACATTTTGTTCCCCCACTGTGATTGAACGGCTTGGAGCGACGTACTTGCTCAAGTCGTTTGCAGGTACTTCGTACTGCTGGGATGATGGGAAGGGTTACATTCGCCTGCGTTGTAACAGCCGCCGGTTTTGCAATTGGTATGAGGATCCAAGAATTTGATGGTCAACCATGTCGCTGTAAGAGTCGACACCATATATGTAATTTGGCTGTATCCGAGGCTAGCATTTGACATTTTTTCCCATCCTCTCTCCCGCGGGACCCATAAACAATTCAGCCCTGTCTTAACGAAGGTGTGGAGTCTCCAGTCTTGGCATCCGTATTTTCCTAATCGGGAAGACTCCGTAGCTTCGTCACCACGGCACAGGGCTCGCAACGGTACGGCTGGACGCGTGTTTGAGCAAAGGCGCAACGTGACTTGGGTAGTTTTTGTTGACTACAAATACACTGGGAGAGTTTCTCTGTAGCCCCGGACGTTCTCTCCTTTTCTACCTCTCTGAAAGCTATAGTCTTGTCCAACTGCCTGCCCTTGCTTATTACAGAGCGACATGGCCCATGGCGAGCCGAGTACGCGCACATTCCTCGTATCAACCGCGATGTTCTCTAACAATCGGTCACAGTCCTATACAGCTTATACATCTATGCCCCTAATAAAGTGGCCCCTATTATATTTGCGATACTTTACGCAGTATCTGCAGGCCTCTTTATCTGGTCAGCAATGTACGAACAAGTGCCGTCGCTATAGTACGAGTAATAAAATGCTGACCCGCGTCTTAAGTCGCTATAGGTCGCTGAAACTGACATGGCTTCATTTGGTCTCGGCGTGTCTCTTCAGCTTGGGGTACGCGCTGCGCGAATATGGCGCCCATCATTATCTGTATAGGGAGGACAGCAGCACGCCGTTGATCGTCTTCGTCCTCAGCCAGGTCTTCATCTACGTGTGCCCGTAAGTAGCATACCCACGATATGATGTGTGGTACATTGCTGAATGAGTAGGCCCCTTCTGGAGCTCGCCAACTACCATGTTCTCGGCCGAGTATTTTACTACGTACCATACCATGCGCCCATTCCCGCCGACAAAGTTCTCCGCATATTCGGTGGCCTCATGGCGATAGTAGAGCTCCTCAATGCTTTAGGAGTCGCATTGGCCTCCAACCCGTCGGCGGATCCGGCACAGCAATCTCTCGGCGGCAACCTGACCATCTCCGCGCTTAGCATCCAGCTCGCTGTCATCTTGGTGTTTGTCTGCCTGGCGGGAATCTTTCATTGGCGCTGCATTCGGGCAGGAATAAGCTCTGCGAACATCAAAACCATTCTCTTGGCGTTGTACGCCAGCATGTTGTTCATATTCCTGCGCTGCATTTATCGGCTCGTGGAGCACATTGGCCCAACCAACAAAGACTTGACCAACATGGATGAATTGCGCAAACTCAGCCCTCTTTTTCGATATGAAGTTTATTTTTACATCTTTGAGGCAACTTTCATGCTGATCAACTCGGCCCTTTGGAGCGTTTGGAATCCTCAGCGGCTATTACCCACGGACTACCATGTATACTTGGGGCCGGACGGAACTCAGGTTGTGGGCGAAAAGTCCGTCGACGACCGCGCATCTTGGGCCAAAGCTGGGCATGTCTTGACTTTTGGGCTTTTGTTTCCAAGAAACAGGGTCAATCACTTGACACACGAGCTCCAAGAGCGCTCTAACACAACGCATAGAGCCTAGCACGCCATGAGTTTCGGGGGTTCACCTGTGTTGCCAGGGTATGGACTTGGGAGGTATGTAAGTACTTTATTGTAAAAGGCCCATTTGGGTGCAGGGCGTGAAAAGTAAGTACGAAGAACCAAGCATATAGACGCACTACTTATATAGCTACATTACGTCAAACGTCATCTCACCGACCGCCTGCAGACGCAAAGCCACTGAATAAAGCCCATCAAGGTGGCTGGAACCTTGGAAGCCTAGAAATTCATAATGAAGCTATTAGTTGGCGGGTATCTACGGCGAGTTGCATGGTAAAGACATATGGCCTGTCGAAACAGGCATCCCAGCAATTTTCCCCGGACGCCCAGAACCTCTCAAGAACGCTCTTTGCTATAAGTGGTGAGCAGGTACCCATACTGGTGCTCAAGCCCGTCAGTTCATGAGATACATAACCACGCATCACTATGTCGTTTTTAGCCTGCACGCCCAGTGTGACAAGTGGCCAGAGCATGAACCTGTTGATCCCGCGATGGGATAATGCCCCCTTCAGCGCTCGCTGGAGGGCACGGCCGGTCGAAGCGCAGAAGCTTTGCAATGTGGACTTTTTGGGGAATACCGACGAGCTTTGCAGCGATAATATGCAGTACAGCCCCGCGGCGGCTTGATAGGTGTTACCGACAAGAGTCCATATGTCTTGAGTCGAGTGTTTGGAGCCCGCCCATTTCTCAGGCGAAAAGTCTCGTATACGCTGAAAAGTTTCACCGGCGGTCTGTGAAAGGCTCGCGATTTTTCCATGCCTTGCGACATGCCACCGGAGGTGATTGATCCTTATAATCTCCGCAAATAATAGTGGTGGACATAGGTGAAAAGGCGACGTGCCGTTATTGTACTGATCCAGCATCATGGGCACGGATTTGAGGTGTAAATCGGCCATGGAGATGTCAGAGGCCGGACCCGTCGTGTTTCCGAATACAGCGACACTAAATGAATTAGTAGGTAGTACTGGCTGACATCTCAACATATTCGTTGTACGTACAACCACACGCTCAGGAGCAAAGGCTGTAGAACCTTTGAACGGACCAAGGTCGGATATCCACCGCGTAGATTTACAATCTTGTGAATGCCCTCCAAGTGCCATCGCCAGCCAAGTGATGCATTGTGTTGGACCTAGTTTCCAGTTAGTACCGTGCATGCCTATTCAGCTGCCCTTCCTTCTGGCGGCGAGGAGCACTTGCATCTACCAACAAAAGAGTAACGACACCTGCGAGGACCACGTCGTCGGTATTATGCTGGGTTTCGCCGAGCTGCTCGCTCAGTGAGCGGATGGCTATGCCGCGATAGTGATAGAACCTTTCCGCTAAGCGCATCGACTGGTGGTGCCGCAATTGGTTCATCCGGTGATTTAACGTCATGCACACCATACCAAACTGCAGATAGCTCGGTGACCTGACAGCCTGCTGGAGGATTGTGGGGGTAATGGAGTACACCTGCGGGTTGTGTCCAAGCTGGGTGATGGGTAGCAAGTCTCGGTAGATGCATTCATTAACTGTATCGACAGGCGGTTAGATTCGGCCTCTGCGCCTCTTATCTGTGTTTCATTACTTGCAGTATTGTGCCGCCTGAGCTAGATGATCAATCTCGCTCGTCAATACTGGCGGGGGCGTCATAGCATGGTTTGCGTGTACGAGCTCTCCTGTGGCCTTGTTTGTGTCTAAGTGCGCATTTCCAGAGGAAGCCTTAGTGCTCCGGCGACCACGAGAGGAGACCTTTCCTGGCTCTACCCATCTGAGCCTGGTCGGCTTGATGGGCCCGTATCCCGGACATGCTATTCCGGAAGAAATGCATCTATTGCATGCGGGTTCCGCTGAGTCGCAGACGAGGTAGCGTCGCCGACATTCCCAGCAGTGCCGCTTGCGACCGTCCATTGTCGACACGCAGGCCTTTGGGAACTCGCTGACCTACGTGGGCGTGTCCGTGTTGTGCGTATATAGAAGAGTCGTGCACATAGCAACACTGAGGGTCTTGTGGAAGACACATCTGTGCATTCATATGCGATGGCCTCGGTCGGTCGTGATGCTGCGAGAGGATCGTTGCCACAGAGTAGGCAGGGCGGGGCTTCAATGCCGCGCGTTCAATCTGTCTATCAGATTCAGGAATCGGGAGTCACAAGCTTGTTTTAATTGCCCCACTGCATGCCGGCGATTGCCTATACGAGCTTCTGAAGTTCTGAGCATCAGACACGGCGTACCGTGCACCAGCATGTTGCACATGTAACAATGACCAACTGGGCCTTTATTGTGAAAGATCAAGGGGCCGTATAAGACTGAAAGTGCCTCCAGGCTCACATTTGTGGCTCATTGTACGCTGCACGTTGAAGTGAGAGCGATTGGCGTTTATTTCAATCTTAGCTGTTACATGTACTTTTTGGTACTGACAGGGACTTGGGCGGCGGCTGTTCGCAAGAGTTCCCAGCCAATGCAACTATATACATGACCAACTCACGTTTCCTGATACGCAGGGAAGATGATCACATGTAAAGAAACCTGAAGATGAAGAAAATGAGGTTAAATCCAGCCATCGCGGACCTCGGAGCTGAACCCCTAGGCCGTTGTTGCTCTCAGTAGCGGTCGCGCGTACCACGACACGATTGCAAACGCACTCAACAACATGCTTCCACCAGTAAACGACACAATCCCGGCATACTTCAGCATCCCATACATGTCATCGGATCTCGCGTTTGCCATCAAACCTCCGCTGATCGGCCCCGCCAGGACGTTGCCGATGCCCTTGCCAAAGTTGAACGTGCCGAAGATCATGGGCATGGCCGACGGATTGTGACTCACCGCCGTGCTCATCCGAGCCCAGAGCGCCGTGTACCCTCCGCCGAAGAAGCCGTACACGATGGCAAAGATAGCCAGCGGGGGGAGCGAGCGTCCCAGTCCCCAGAGCGTCAGCGCTGCCATCGCCGCCGCGGCCGTCGCGGCCGTCGCCAGGGCATTGATCGGTATGTTGCGATCAGACAAGAATCCGAACAGCAGCTGGCCTGCTGTCTGCGCGACGCTCATCAATGCCAAGAGCAAAGCACCTTGTCGGCTGCTGAGCCCAACCGAGGATGCGTAGGACGGTAGGTAGAGCGATGGGAAGAAGTATCCCAGCCCTTGCAGGACATTCGACACAGTGTAAACCCAGAAGAGAGGGTTTCGAAGAAACGTCCAATCCGTCCTCGCTGTTGTGCTGTGCTCCGAAACAGGGAGCCGGCCCTTGAGGAAAGGAATGAGGGGCCCGGTGAGCACGATGAGACCGACGCCAATGGCGCGCAAGGCGACCTTGTAGCCGTATCTGTCGAGCAACGTTTCGGCAATGATGGGCAGCACCGAGCCGGAGACACCAGAGGCGCTGCACAGAAGCCCGTACGCCATGCCGCGCCGAGTTACCCAATACTCGTTCACCATGCTGAGAATTGGGTAGTAGAAGATGAGGAAGCCGACTCCGTAGGCCACGCCTTGTGTCAGGATTAGCACCTCGAGTGTGGTTGCAAAGGACCCGATCAAGACGCCGGAGATGCAAAGAGGCCCTGGAATGCGTCAACCTTCAATCATCAACAGTCATCAAGCCTTACACGGCGGGCACAAACATCCGACCCAAATCATCTGCCGCTGGTACTTTTGGTACCTCTTGATCAGCGGCATGATGAACGGCGCTCCGAGGTACGAGACACCCGAGGCAACTGTGCCAACCACGGAGATGTATCGGTTGTCTGCAAATTGTGGAAGCTTGGAGTAGTAGTTCTGGAAGACGCCAAAAGAGAGCGGAAAGCCTGAGAAAGTCCTTTGTCAACGCCATGCACTGTTGACGAAGTGCAACAGGACGAGGAATGTGCCAATGGGTGCATCGCCGCAAGACCACCTACCCCAGAGCAAGGCTTCGAAAACAAACGCGGTGCCGAGAAGCTTCCAGGCAGCAGGGCCCCGATCCGTGGGATCTAACTGTTGCTCGCTTGGGCCAGAATGGTCGGCCGCTGCGTACTCATTGTCGCCTCCATCATAGATGGTGGGTCGTCGACCGCCAGCAATCGGCCTGTGTGAGGGATCGTCTAGCTCAATCCCGGCCATTAATGCGCTGTCTGAACGCTCAAGAAGAATTGAAGGGGATCAAAGAGGCTGAAGCAACCCGCCTGAATAACTTAATTGAGACGAAGGCTCTTGAAGTTGCTGGAGCTTCGGCGGTTTTATAGTCTGACAATCGGCCTGTACCGACAACCGAGGTTAGCCCTAGTGTCGCCGTTGCGGTTGTAATTGGGCAAGTTGGTTGGTTCCAACGTCATGCCATTCATAATCATGGCGAACCAGCGAGATCATCTCCTAATTATGTCGACTGACTAAAGTAGGGATATTAGAAGTCTCGCATTTTCGGGATCGAGGAAAGGGAAAGCGCTAGACACACCGTGCAGCTCGTCGCATTGGACTGGATGCCAGTGCCAGTGCGGCTGATGTGATGGGTGCAGGGGATCTTGTGGAAATAGTCCGATCCCCATCTCCGATCCTAGCTTGTTCTTACAAATGAATTGTGAAAAACCGTTGTCTATTTCTATTTTGGAACAGTTATTATGTGTCTCATACGTAAGGGGCAAGTAGGAAGTGTTGGGGCAACGTCGAGAATCGACTGAGGATGTTGGATGTGGCGAGACTTCAACAGTCGCGACATCGCCGTGATCGGACTCAGGTCTCACCGCTTTGGCCACAACTCCTACCCCCTTCAGGCTAGGTACTGCAATCTATCGGCCTCGGTGAAGAAGTTTGACACTAGTTATAGCAATTTGTTATGACCACAGCGCAGGTGTTGCGGCACTCCGACATCGGTCGCTGGGAGTGATGCGTCGCTGGGTAAACTCCAGCCGCCTAGCAGTCTCAGCTCCTCAATGATGATGCTATATCGCTTGTTCGAGGATCACTCGAGTATCTACCGGATAAAACATCCCTGGTAGCGCTCTGCACAGGCACCTTAAGCATTGTGGGATCACGCCCTCTGACTGGGCGACATGGAGCCAGTAATCTTCCACGTGCCTTTCAACTGAGAGAGAAACGATTATCGTCGCGTTTCTTTCAAGAGGATATATCGGTCTCTTATGGATTACTGTGCGCCTGTAGGTCAGACTAAGGGGTCATACCCGGACTTCAAAAGCAACAGCCTTCATAGTTGAGACGATCAGCTCACCGTATGTATCTGATATTGCCAGAATTTAACCCCTAGAACATGGCAAAAACACCGGACCTCATGAAACGGTCCATCAGCATTGGCTACCCGGTGTGCGTCGGCAACATTAGCGGCCTCACCGGTTCTTACATCTACTCTCACAGGGGGAGGCCTCTAGACATCCCTGCGGCTACGGCACATCGTTCCCTTCGCACTGGCGAGGCTTAGACCTGTAACGAAGTTGGGGATTCTCTTCGAGAGAGAGAAATGCCAAAAAGGTCACGATAATAGAGGAAGAGCTATGAGCGAGATACACAGACGAGGAGCCGGAGCGCAAGGGTGAGAAGAGCCCGCTGTTCAAGTACGTCTCGTAAGGAGCAACCCGAGAGAAGCAACCCGTGAGAACGCAACTGCATCTATAATCCTATTTGCACTCCTGAAATGCACGCCTGCAAGGTGGTTTGCATGCGGCTACACTCTCACTTCGAACTCTTTACAATTAGGCTATCTCGGTCCCCTTTCTCCTAACATGCAAATGGTGCAGGTCTCCAATTTCGACAAAGTTCCAGGCTCGCAAACTTTGGCGGCGGACAATATGCAGGTCCAACAATTTATTGCTGCTGGCTATTCAAGGGGTAGTCGCAAGCTGCGCGTGGCTCAGTCGACCGCGTGCATCCTGTTCGCGGAACGATTGAAGAAATGGCATGATGCGGCTGACCACGAAGCCCTAGACAAGCTTTATCGAGCCGTCCATATGATCTTCAGCTTGGTGTTCCTCGAATGTCAAGCTTGAGAATAAAGTTTCAAAGTCCCGTTGGGCGGGCCGAGACCATGCCACTCTGCGCCACCGTACTGACCGGCGTGTCGTTCCGTTCATTAGCGAGTAAACGGTTCACCCAGCTATAAACCAACGTCATCGTCATGCCACGCGCCGGCCTCCGATTTTCTGCATTTGACTCTAGGTTCCTGGAACCCCCAAAAAAAACCCCATCATCATTAAATCATGGCAGCCAGAGAACTTGTCGTCGTGGTGCTCAACCAGACCAATGAAGAACTCGTCATCGACAGCGGGTCCCTGCATCTCGAGCAAGGAGAGTGGATGACGGGCACTCCCGAATCGCATCCTCCGGAGGAGATTCGCGCTGGGGAGAGCGGTATGTGGCGCTGCAGGTCACCCCACGTGGGAGCCGGGACGGCCGGGTCAGTTAAATACCGAATCGCCGGGTATGGGCCCCGAGGCAAGCTCATGTTTTCTTGGGACGTCCGCTACGTGGGACCCAGCAAGTTCGGTCACGGAAGCGAGTCGGATGAGTTTACCGTTAGGGTTATGGGAGGAAGCGGACGACAGGCCGTTGCAGTATTTGTTGTCGGTATGCATAGCAAACCCTACAACTTACGGTGTTGTCGGTAGCAGCATGGGGCTAATCAAGTCACATAGAGCCAGTCAAGCTTTGACCCTCGGGCACTTCAACACGTGCGAGAAGTTTGCGGCCCAAAACTTACTTTGGCCTGCAAATACCAATCTGATTGATCTTCGCTAAGAAATAAGCTAATACCTTAAACACATCAACGTTGCTTCAAGCTAGCCTCTTGCAATAGAAACTTAATCCTATGCGTTCAAGTTGAGGGGTGAAACGCAAGAAAACGAGTTCAGCTGGGGCTCCTTGAACGCCTCAATCATCCCTGCGTCGAACAGCTGTCAAAAGGGGGTCCTTTTACGATCGCATGACCGTTGGGGGCACTCACCTTGCACCGCCGCATACATTCCCAACCCACACATCGAGAGAGATGCGAGAAAATAGATGACGTGCCAGATGTTGAGGGCGACTTGAAACGGGCCGCCGGCGCGGAAACCTCTCATCCAGCGTTGCAGCGTGGACCCGCTGCGTGTGACCCGGCCGGTGCTTGGGTCAAAGCCCTCGCCGATCTCGCCGCGGACGGCATGGCGCTGGATGTCGAACCCGAGCGCAAAGAGCGGGGGCAGCGTATACGTGAGGTTGAGCAGCGTAGAGGCCGACATGACACTGATGAAGCCGAAATAGTCGGGGATCGCGGCCGCAATGATGAACGCGGTCGACCACCAGAGCGGCACGATTGACGCGTATATGAGCTTCCCCTTCCTTGTGACCAGCGGCGGAGCGTTGAAGATGTCCAGTAGGATATTGTTGTATACGACCTTGATGCCAATATTGCCGTACAAACCAGCGGCAATCAGGCCAGCCACGAGAGAGATGCAGTTGCCGACTGTCTGCCAGGCATAGGTGCTCACGCCCTGGAAGCTTGGGTTGAAACTATACTGCCCTTGGAAATGGTAGACGAAGCATCCGTAGACGAGATATGCCGTGTAAATGAACAATTGGGCACCCCACATTGCCTTGAGAAAGTCCCTCGGCCGCTTCATCTCGGCCAGAAACTCCACGAACAGCTGAGCACCTGCATAGGCCAACACGCCCGACAGCAAGCCGTTGATGGAGCCGACCAAGCCGCCGGGGGGCAGGCCAGTGTAGTGCATGATGGGCGGGTAGTTGCCGTCCTTGTCGGGGGTGATTGTGCTCTTGTCCACGGCGCTCCCTGCGGATCCTAGGGTCGCAATCGCGTAATTGGGGGGCGAGTTGGCGATGACGCCCATGGAGATGAAGATGGTCAAGAGGTTCATCCAAATGGCGAGCGTGGCAACCCATCCGTATGCCTTGAGCGTCCGGATCTGTGTCAAGAAGAACCCTGCCACGACGAACAGGATCGGGCAGACGACATAGCAAAGCCGAAACTTTGAGATCTCGGATATGTTCTGGCCGAAGAGTATCGTGACTTGTCCCAGCAGGAGAAGCAGCGCAATTGCTTGCAGGAAGTTTGTGATGTGGCGGACGGTCGTGCCCCAGGTGCGGAACCCCAGGTCACCGTAGTTTCGGGCGGGAAACTCGTAACTGTCGATGCCGATAAACACCCTCCAGATGAGGTAGCCCGAGTATCCGGCGAAGAATCCGAAGATGGTATAGAAGGCGATACCTATTTAGCGTAAGCTGATGCCTAGACTTCGCAAAGCAGCACGGTACGTCGGCGTTGCGAAGAGTTGAGTCTCTTACCCGGACCCCATCCCAACGTGCCCAAGGAGAAAGCCACCGGGAAAGGACCCAAGACGTCCGTCGTAATCAAGTAGAAGCCTCCATCATGTTAGTGGCTCAAACATCTGCGGCGCGACAAGATCACTTACAGGCACCACCCGATGCCGTTCTAAAGGCGCGGCTTGCGTTGGTCCATTCCTCGTCGGTGATTTCAAGGCGGTTGGTACGGTTCGCCAGCTCTTCTTCCGTGGGCATGCGAGCCGCTGCGTGTGTGCTTGCATCGCCTTCTCCACTCGGAATCGTCTTCTTCTTCATCACGAGGCCCTTCCAGTTGGTCTTGGGAGCCTCGAGCGTCAACTCCTCCTCGCGCGTCTTCTTCGCATAGTAATGATATTCCTCGAATGTCACATCGGGATCGTGGGTTTTGCGCAACTGCGGCTTGACGTAATTGAAGAGCGCCGTTTCAGCCTTGGTGTTGCCGGGACGCTCAACCTTCTCTGACGAGCCGACGACAGGGTCCTCTTGCTTCGTAGCGCTATCCATTCTTACAGCGATTTACAACATGAAGAATCGTACAAACTTTGGACCGACGATGTCGCAGAGCTATCTAGCCTGGTTTGGGGCGAGCGCGACGGAGCGATTAGTTATAGCACAAAATTTCTTGTAGTCGCAGTGAGTGCCCAAAAGGGCAGGCGATCGCCTTCGACATCGCCATTCCTGAACCTTGTGCTGCTGTGAGACCTACAGGTGCCAAAGGGCCGTGGGGATTCTTCGCGAACGGGGGTGGCTTCGGGTGTAACGGCACACAAGTGCCAGTTATGACTGTGGAAGGGTCGCATCCCGTTGTCACGCCGAAGCGGCCGCCTGGAAGCTCCTCATAAGCTTATCTACCCTCGGTGAAGATGAACGTCGCAGGTACCTGTTCCAGGATAGCGCCCTCATTCTGAAGCGCCCTCTAGCAGTGACTGAGCTTGACATCTGCAATAAGGGTTGAGACAACTGAGATATGTCGTCCGAGTCCTATACGGCGAACACGACAAGACCAGGCGGCAGGCGGCGACTGGATACATAGCGCGCTGTCCCGATGGGGACTCCGCACCTGTCAGTATAGTTTCAATTGGTGACCAGATTTCCTTGTACTAAGTTGGAAATCGGCACGCCATGCCGAACTGCACACAGTCAGGCGCCCCATGGGGCCGGTTGACGGAAGCCACGGCATCTGTGGTGGCAGCAACCCGGCTTTTCTAATGGTGGCGCCGTGACAGCACCCGGCAACCGACGCTGGGAGACATCGGGATATCCGACAAGCCCTGGGGTTTTTCTTGTCGCAGGGCGTCGTGTTACCCCGCGCGTCAGCAGCGAGCATCGGGCGCGATGATCGGAGGTCGGCAGGCCAGAGCATGAAGCGACCGCCACCAGCAGATGTTGGCAACGCAGCAGACTGAACCCTAGAGGCTGCCAGGTTCTGATCGACATACTTCACAGACCCAGACAGCATCAAGCTGAAGTCGCGGTTGCAACTTCTGCGAACCGGTCGCCACGGAGGTGTCTCAGGCTCGGTGCATCAGGCCCCGAACCCAAGCTGCAGACGCCCAGTCCCCTGCCCGCCAATTCTTTATGCTTTTGCTGCACCATGACGCGAACCCTTTCCAATGGGCCCGAGTGAGTTTGCCCGTGCCAAACTTGCAAAAAGGGAATCTGGCTCATGTGCTCACAACACACAGGCTGCCCCTGTCCCTGGATAAGTTCCGTGACATGGTAGCTCGTCATGGCTTCTCTATGACGCCGCAAGACGAACTCGACTACCTCGCGATCCTCCGTGATCTAGAGAAAGACGTGAAGCAGGTTCTTTCGCTTCCGCAGTACTTTGACCCGCGCCTGGCTCCCGTCTCAAGATCAGAGGAGCTTCGGGCCTTTAAGAGGCCAGAGCCGACTGACAATCCGCTCAATGCATGGAGTCACAAGGTACCACATCATACACCCAACCTTGTATGTTTACATGTAGCACCGCACCATTTTGTGCTAATAACGGCGACACACAGTTCCAGCTTCGCAGCCCCAGCGCCGGTGATGACGGACTGCTATCGCACCGGTCGGTCTCTGTCAAGGACACGATTAGCGTCTCCGGCATCCCGATGACATGCGGCACGCAGCCGTTTCATCTATCTAGCGAGGAGCCGTACCCGGTGCCTGACATCGACGCCCCCGTGGTCGCCCGGGTCTTGGAGGCAGGCGGCGTCATCAAAGGGACAGCAACATGCGAAAACTACTGCGTGTCGCTGGCTTCCTTTACGAGTGCCACTGGCCCCGTCGACAATCCGTGGTTGAAGGGCCACTCGGCGGGCGGGAGCAGTAGCGGGTGCGCCGCGTTGGTCGCCGTTCAGGTGGTCCGGCGATGGAGAGAGCGGAAAGGGCTGCCCGTCGATGACCTTGGCGAGGGGGTCGATCTCGCCGTTGGGACTGACCAGGCGGGCAGCATACGAACGGTATGTACACACAGCCCAAGCCCAATTCGCTCATTACCAAAGTGCCTCTGGCGATGCGCGTGGCCCAGCAGCCTTGTGAGCTAACATGACATGATGGCATGAAGCCGGCTGGATACTGTGGCATATACGGCCTCAAACCGACTCATGGGCTCGTGCCATATACTGGCATCGCTGGCCTCCATCCTATGATCGACTTTGCCGGTCCCATGGCCGCTTCCATACGAGATACTGCGCTCCTCCTCAGCGTCCTAGCGGGTTACGATGGGATAGACCACCGAATGACACCCGAGACACCGCTGCGCCGCAATGTGCCCAAGTACCACGAGGTCCTCGACGCGGCGATATCCTCGAAATCCGAGGCCGGCGAGTGGACTACGAGCACTGCAGCCAAGGGGCTGCGCGTGGGCGTGCTCAAGGAAGCCTTTGAGGTGTTCAAGGTGGACGCAGAGGTCGAACAAGTCATACGAGAAGCGGCCGCGAGGTTCGCACGGCTCGGTGCCATCGTGGACGAGGTCTCCATCCCGCTCCATGCCGTAGGGAGGGCAATCTGGGTCACGACAAACCGAGGCCTCATGGCCGACACGTTACTCGGCAACAAGCCCAGCGAGTTGCTCTCGCACCCGATGTCGAATCTGAGCGCGCCCAAGCCGGACCAGAAGTGGTTCGACACCATGACCAAGTCCAATCCCGCCGTCGTCAACACCCTCCTCTTCAAGGGCTACTTCGAGGAGCTCCCCCACAGCGTCCGGGCGAAATCCATGATGCACGTGCACCAGCTACGTGCCGCCTATGACAACGCATTGGAGTCGTATGACGTGCTGCTCACGCCCGTGACGGCCACCGTGGCGCCGCCTCACGCCTCTGCAGACGGCAGCGCGTTGGAGAGATACTATAGCGCAGTCGGGCATGGCGCGAATACGTCGCCCTTCAACATCAGTGGGCACCCCGCGCTGTCGATGCCGGTGGGCTGGGCCACCGCGCGCGATGGCAAGAGCAAGCTGCCCGTCGCCATGCAGCTCGTGGGCAAGAGGTGGGACGAGTCGGGCGTGTTGCTCGCGGCGGCGGCTTGGGAGGTGGGCGGCCATGGGCTGGACTGATGAGCGTCGCTGACGGGGTGGGAAAAGGAAGGACACGCCATTTATTAGAAGCTCAAAATAGATGAGGCGTAGATAGTAGTAACTTGGTAGTAGATGGGGGGGAAACACGCAGTGAGCAGAAGCTATAGAAGAAGGGTGTCTGTCGCTAGACAGTTGCGGGCGTGTCGGGTCGAGCCAGCGACATTCGACCAGGATGGTGCATCATCATCCACGCCGCCTCAATGACAATCAGTAGTTTGGCTTGGCCGCTTTGCGCTTCTTCAAAAACTTGTGAATCCAGAGCGAAATGAGGCCGACGGCGACTAAGACAGCGGGTGTTAGCGGCCTGCGTCGCGCGGACTGGAGACACTTGACGGAGGAGGGCAGGGCACCAGACGCGCTGGCGGGGGGAGGGAGGTTGTCTCACCGACAAAGACGATGCAAAACACGACAATAACGCCGGCTTCTTGGGAGGCCCAATTCCGTTTCGTGAGGAGGTGGAGGGTCTGCGGCCCGGCGAGGGCAGTGTCAATGGCAGGCATCGTTGCTGCTGCTGCTGCTGCTTCTAGCGCCGTTGGAGCGTGTACGAGCTTTGGGGTTTGCGCGCGAGAGGAGGGCGACGGATTGTTCGGAGCAGCCGGGCGCGTCGAGATAAAAAGGGAGGACCAGTCGACGATGCGGTCAATCCCCGTTGCTGTTCAGGCCCTTGGGCGCAAGTCTCTCCCGCAGCCGCCGGGAAGGATCCGTGTGTGCGAGCGAGCGATCCGCTGCAGATACAGGGGCCGGGTCGTACTGGAACACGGCGCGCGAGCCTTGGATGCCGCCCGGCTTGTATGTGAATGTCGAGAGTGGAGGTCGAGGTTGATGTTGACGATGGATGATGGATGGGCAGTGGCAGGGGGGGATTGTGAAGGGATCAAGGGCGATGATGAGGGATTTCGAAAGGTCTTAACTTATGGTGACGCCCGAGGGATACCACCCGGCGTCCCGGCAATGGCGGCCTCGAAAGCAAGCAAGCAAGCAAAGCCCTGGGAGGGTTGAGGGAGGGGAGGAGTGGGTGTCAAGCTCCGGCATCGTGCCGTGTTTCCCAGGCTGCATACGGACTGGCATCAAGACAAGAAAGCTGGCTGACTGACTGTGAACAACAAGCAAGCCAGAGCTGTGGACGGAGCTGGCGGCGGGGTACCCACTGGATGGTAAACCTTGATCTGATGGGCTGCTTCCCCTCCCCCAATATGCACGTCCCGTCTGCGAGAGAAGAGAAGAGCTGTGTGCTGTATGCTGTTAGTCGTCGCTCATCAAGAGCTACTCACCACCACATCCCATCCATGCCCCATCCGCCACATGCCTCTCGAGCCGGGACACCATCTTCAAGCCTCGCTGGCGTCGGGCGTCTGGGGCGGCGCCCCGCTAACTACCTCTTCCCAACTGCCATGGACCCATTCATTGCTGGGAGACCTTGCCGTTCTCGGCCAGCTGTTGTGTGCCAGTGTGGACTGTCACCAGACGTCACCCGTTCCGGCGTGCGCAGCTACTTATGTCGCGAGCCACATCTCCGGAGAAGAGGGGGGGGGGGGCCGCCACCACCACCAGTTTCGCCACGGGCAGTTCATCAGAGAACTCAAGGGTGTGGTACAATACAATACTGTAGTACTTGCTGCTGCAGTGATGTCGTCGCCGTGTGCTCCCCGGGCGGGGTCAGCCAGCCTGCCGGAGTCGCCGCCGCCCATTGACTCCTCCCCCCCTTCGGCACTTTTTTTCTGGGCGTCGAGGAGCGTAAACATCGTGTCGACAATGGAGTTGTTTCCGCTGTTGCGACCCCCATCTCGCCCGGCGCCAGCATCAGAGAGAGAAAGACGCCCGGCCAAGCTGAGGGTGCCAATGGGCGTGGCCCTCCCCCCATTTCTTTTCTGAATGGTGCGGTTATATCGGCATAAAAGAGTCCACCCGCCATGGTGTGGTCTTCGTCCCATGGTCTGAGTCTTGTCATGATGGGTCCCCTTTTCCACGCAGCGACACTGGCAGCTGCGAACTCTACTTGACTTGTGACGCGAGAATAAAAGAGCGCGCAAACGCCTTTCTCCCGTCCGAGAGTCATCGTCATAGCGACTGGTCATTGATCTCTTAAGCCTCCTCCTGTCAACCCAGGCGCTACGTCTTTCACCTCCCGTCTTCTCCTTCATCTGAAAATAAAATAAAACAAAAACCCCTCCTCGTGTAATAAACAAAGCCATGCCTGCCATGTTCCACCGCCGCAAGACCGGCGGTTCTGCCACCGGCGGCGGCGGCGGTGACGTCGAGGCCCCGCCTCCGCGCAATCCCTCCACCAGCTCAGCGGTAGAAAACGCCGACAACCTCGAAGAGTATGCCGCATTGGAGCGCTACATCAGCACGTACCGCGAAGACGGCACCAGAGACGAGGATGACCCGGCAAGTAAAGGCCGTAGACGGCGATGGTGGCAGTTCTGGAAGACGGGCGCTCTGGAGCCCACCGACATGCAGCCCGCCCCGGAGCCCGACAACACGGTGCCCGAGTCGTGGCTCAACACGGACATTCACACGGGCATCAGCGCCGCCGACGTGGAGGAGCGCAGGAAGACGTACGGGTGGAACGAACTGACGGCCGAAAAGGAAAACCTCTTTGTCAAGTTTCTCAGCTACTTCACCGGCCCCATCCTATATGGTGAGTTCCAGTTTCCCCCCTTTTCTTTCCATTTGTCAAGTCCCTCCTCACCCCCCCCCTGGAGCTGGCTCGCCTGACGTTCGCGCGAAAATAGTCATGGAAATTGCTGCCCTTCTCGCTCTCGGCTTGAGCGACTGGATCGACTTTGGAGTCATCGTAGGCATCCTGCTCCTCAACGCCTTTGTCGGCTTCTACCAGGAGAAACAAGCCGCCGACGTCGTGGCCAGCTTGAAGGGGGACATTGCCATGCGCTGCATGGTCGTTCGAGACGGGCGAGAGCAGAGCATCCTCGCGCGTGAATTGGTCCCCGGAGACATTGTAAGCCCCCCTTGCTGAGGCGCCGAAGCTCCCGCGCAACAGACAGACGGCATCTTCTAACGGGGAGGGGCTCCTTCAAACCAGCTTTTCGTACAAGAAGGCGACACCGTAGCGGCAGATGCGCGGCTGATTTGCGACTGCAGCCGCCCGGACGACTTTGAGATCTACCTGCGCCTCCGGGCCGAGGACAGGCTCGGACACGTCAGCGACGAAGCGGGCGACGACGCCGCCGACGAGGACAAGGGCGAGCGGGACCGTCGAGCCTCGGTGCTCTCGCAGGCGGCGACCAAGGACTACCGCAGCACCCCGCTCGTGGCCGTAGACCAGTCGGCCATCACCGGCGAGTCCCTGGCCGTCGACAAGTACCTGGGCGACGTCGTCTACTACACCACGGGCTGCAAGCGCGGCAAGTCGTACGCCATCGTCATCAACACGGCCAAGCACTCCTTTGTCGGCCGCACGGCGGAGCTCGTCCAGGGCGCGCAGGACCAGGGCCACTTCAAGGCCGTCATGAACAACATTGGCACCACGCTGCTCATCCTCGTCATGTTTTGGATCCTCGCGGCCTGGATCGGCGGCTTCTTCCACCACCTCGGCGTCACCAAGCCCGGCTCCCAGAACCTGCTGCACTATGCGCTCATCCTGCTCATCATCGGTGTGCCCGTCGGTCTTCCCGTCGTCACGACGACGACGCTGGCTGTGGGAGCGGCATACCTGGCCAAGCAAAAGGCCATTGTTCAGAAGCTGACGGCGATTGAGTCGCTGGCTGTACGTCAACCCTTCCCTGCCCCAACGCCGGCCCCCCTTTTTCCAAGCAAGCACGCGGTTGAACCGCTTTCGATACATGTATTTAGACTTCTAACACGGGGGGCGGGTTAACGCAGGGTGTCGACATTCTGTGCTCCGACAAGACGGGTACCTTGACGGCAAACAAGCTCAGCATCCGCGATCCCTTCGTCTCAGAGGGCCAGGACGAGGACTGGATGATGGCCGTCGCCGTGCTCGCCTCGTCGCACAACCTCAAGTCGCTCGACCCCATCGACAAGGTCACCATCCTCACGCTGAAGCGGTACCCTGGCGCGCGCGAGATCCTCCAAAAGGGCTGGGTGAGCGAAAAGTTCACCCCCTTTGACCCCGTGTCCAAGCGCATCACCAGCGTCTGCCGCCTCGACAACGACCGCTACACGTGCGCCAAGGGCGCGCCGCGCGCCATCCTCAAGCTCACCAACTGCTCCGAGGAGACGGCCACCCTGTACAAGGAGAAGGCGCAGGACTTTGCGCGCCGCGGGTTCCGCTCCCTGGGCGTCGCGTACAAGAAGAACGACGAAGACTGGGTGCTCCTCGGCCTGCTGTCCATGTTCGACCCCCCGCGCGAGGACACGGCGCAGACCATCCTCGAGGCCGCGCACCTGGGCGTGCCCGTCAAGATGCTCACCGGCGACGCCATCGCCATCGCCAAGGAGACGTGCAAGATGCTCTCCCTCGGCACAAAGGTGTACAAGTCGGAGAAGCTCATCCACGGGGGGCTCGCCGGCAGCGTCCAGCACGACTTTGTGGAGCGCGCCGACGGCTTCGCCGAGGTCTATCCCGAGCACAAGTACACCGTCGTCGAGATGCTGCAGCAGCGCGGCCATCTCACCGCCATGACGGGCGACGGCGTCAACGACGCGCCGTCTCTCAAAAAGGCCGACTGCGGCATTGCCGTTGAGGGTGCTTCCGAGGCCGCCCAGGCCGCTGCCGACATCGTCTTCCTCGCGCCCGGCCTGAGCACCATCGTCACGGCCATCAAGACGTCGCGGCAGATCTTCCAGCGCATGAAGGCCTACATCCAGTACCGCATCGCGCTGTGTCTGCACCTCGAAATCTACCTCACCACGTCCATGATCATCATCAACGAGACCGTCCAGGTCGACCTCATTGTCTTCCTCGCCCTGTTCGCCGACCTGGCCACCGTGGCCGTGGCGTACGACAACGCTCACTGGGAGCCGCGCCCCGTGGAGTGGCAGCTGCCCAAGATCTGGGTCGTGAGCGTCCTCCTGGGCGTGCTCCTGGCTGCGGGAACCTGGATCATGCGCGGCACCATGTACCTCCACAGCGGAGGCATAGTGCAGAACTTTGGCTCGGTTCAGGGCATTCTATTCTTACAAATTGCCCTCACCGAGAACTGGCTCATATTCGTCACGCGCGGAGGCTCGACGTGGCCTTCATGGCAGCTCGTGGGGGCCATTCTCGGCGTCGACATCATCGCTACCTTGTTCTGCCTGTTTGGGTGGCTCTCCGGCAACCCCGAGGTCGACGTCCCATTTGACAGCTTCCCGCAGCGCGCGGATGGATGGACCGACATCGTGACCGTGGTGGTGATTTGGCTCTACTCGTTTGGCGTGACCATCTTCGTGGCCATCATCTACTACATCCTCAACAAGGTGTCGTGGCTCAACGACCTGGGCCGCAAGGACCGCAACAAGAAGGACACCATGGTGGAGAATATCATCGGCCACCTGCAAAAGCTCGCGATCGAGCACGAGCTCGACGAGCGCACTGGGAAGAGCAGGTTTCTGCTGTGCGAGAAATCCGCCGACGACGAGGAGGACCTGTAGTTGCTTCACGCGCGTACATGCTGGCACCCGGTGGTCCTGGGAAGTGCGGTCTGTTCTCTTCTGGTTTGGAACGAATGCGCATCCGTTTTTGCCTTGTATATGGACTATTTACTTGCTTTGGACATGACATGGATTGTATCCATGCCATGTATTCCACCTATGTAATCCTTTTTCCGCTGCGAGCAAAAATCCCTTGCCAGGTACGGGATTGACTATGTCTGGAGAGGGGAGTGGTGGACTGGACATGTCAGTTTCTCTCGGGATGGTCGTTAGTCTTCGCCACTACGCTGCGTCGTGCGGTCTCGGGATCTTCTTTGTAATGTTATAACAGCCTGCGGCAGATTCCGTACCTTGGCCGTGCTCTGTGACTCGAGCGCATACTGGAGCGAGCATCGCCACATTCAATACCTCTACTGGTGTTGGGTGCATCAAGGATAGCTGTCCAGGCACGTTCGAGGCTCCCGGCGCACGACTCAGAGGATGTAAATCCCTCCCTCTCTTCGCACTCGCATCTGCCCCCTTCACGACCAACCGACCCCCGTTATGCAGCCCACCTAACAGTACCCCCACGGAACCAGATGTTGTTGTTCATGGACACGGATGTACGAAGCAGACGAGGACAACACCGTCATGTGGCCCGCGTCAGACGCGGATGGGATTCTGACGATGGTGCAAGACCACCAAGGAGATCAATGCTTGGCGATGCGCGCATTCCGGGTCATGAGCTGGAAGAGCAAACGAGTATCCCATCGTCCAGCCCAGGATTGAGCCCTCCCATAAGATCAAATCGCGCGCCCCTGCATGTCAAAATACTTGATACGAGAACATGAAGGCTTCATGTTCGTACGTCGCCACGCCGCCACGCCTGTCCACCGGCACATCGCAGTTCTCGTTTGACTCTAACTGCGACTCCCGTCCAAGATCCAGACTGGATGGGCCCGGCGCTACACCACGGGCCGCTCGTATAGCTCCCGGCAAGCCCGCGATCCCAAGATCGGCAGCAGCAGCATCAGCATCATCATCGACTCGTGCCCCTATACATGCAACACGCACACGCACACACGTCCATCCATCACGTCACCCCCCTCCCCCTCTCATGGTCCCTTGTTGATGTCTGGTGCGCGCAGAAGACCCGATGGGAGCTTGCCTCTGCTGACCGGACGGAGCCCCGAGGCCCGGGCTCGGTTTAAAGCCGGTTGGGCTTTGGGATGGATGGGATGCCTCGACGATCCCTGCTGCTGCTGCTGCAAGCAAGCAAGCTCCATGCACGACGGGAACATTGTCATCAAGTAGAGTACGTACGTAGTACTGCGTCCTTGTATGTACGACTGTATGTATGTAATGCACGAGAGTTGCTTGACGTGCGTCATGCCTGCATGCGCGATGCGGGGATAAACCTCGTTGGACTCGGGAGGGTGGTCGTTGCATCAGCGCTTGCGTGTTTGACGTCGCCTCCAACATATGAAGCCCACCCGCCGTTTTGACAGCCAGGTGGTCAGCAGGCCAAAGGGGAGTTGTATCCATGAGACGGGCCACCAGGTTCCCTGTCCTGCTTCAAGTTGATGGGTGCTGTCCTCCGATGGGCCGAACCAGACGCCTCACATCGTACATGATGCCATGCCGGACGGGACGCATTCAGGGGCCGCAACTCACCAGCCAGTTCCATGGTCGGTCTCGTCTAGCGACGGGCGACATGACGGAGGACGAGCATCGCATCCCGTGCTCTGGCGTCGAGGCACATGCCGGCCAGGCCAGGCCAGGCCGTCCATGAGCAGAGCACGGCACGGCACTCTTTCCACACGCGCAGCCACCAGCCAGACACCCACACACAGAGAGACAGTGGCAACGCGTCGTCGCAAACGCTGGTATCCCATCCCAGCCCGTCTTGCCTCCCGCGCCTCACCAATGAACGTCGCGAACCGCCGCCCATCCTCAGGGTCTCCTGATCCTTCCTCCGCGGGCCGGCCTGGCGTGCAGGGTAGCAGCCTCGCATCCGTAGCAACCCTCCCAAGCCTCCTCCGACGTTCCCTTCCTTCTTTCTATGTGTATGTCCACCACTGCCAGGCCTGGATGGATCACCACCACCACCACCACGTCGTCCTCCGCTCCATTATGCCCTGCGCGATCGAGCACGCTTCCCCCACGCTGGCCATCGCGACATCTTACTCGCTGCAGAGGTGTTCGCCATCATAAGAGGGGTTGAGGGGGAGGGGAGAAGGCAGGGGGGCGATGAGGGTTACGCTCAAGGTGGGCCAAATCGGGGCGCGTGCCGAAATCCCCAGACCAGAGAGACGCAGGTTCGGCAGCGATGACGATGCCGACATTGTGTCCACTAGGTAGGGTAGGTATCGTGGGCGAGACAATGACGGACGGACGGCTGGCGCGCGGGAGGGGAGTCATGTTCAGACTCTCTGGCTGCCCACGACGGCATCGGCGGCACAGGCATCCCGTCAAGCACCAGACGATGTGAGTGATGAGCATCGCCACCCGATCGTGACTGAAACACGAGCGCCACGCACAGAGCGCCGTCGAATCTTCAGACGGGGATTATTATGAAGCATGTACGGACTACGTATTCTCGGCACTCGTATCATATAGGCATTCAACACCACCAGACATGTGCTTGTGCGCCGACCGCGCGAGGCATCAGCGCGCGAGGCGAGGCCAGCTGCAGGCTGGCTTCAGAGAGGTTCAGCCTCGTCGCCGCGTGTGCCCGTTGCCCGTGAACATGTAGGTGGTACATACTAGTTAGTAGCCACCAGCGTCTTCGGTCACTCCATCACCGAACCGAGAGGAGAAAAAAAAAAGGAGCACACACTGTGCGGCGTCGGCCGGGATACCTGATACACAAGCCAGCCAGGTCGGATGGCTTGACCTTGATTGCACGTAGTCCAACCAGCCATCAGCGTCAACGAGTGCTGCCTCAACAGGCAAGAGGAGCTCGAGACAGGCAGGATGGCAGGCAGCCCAGCACACCGGGCGAAGAGCCAACGCCACCACGCTAAGAGCATTGGCGACGAACAGGTGGTGGTGGTGGTGGTGGTGGTGGTGGTGTCGTCGCCGGCGCGAGCCCAGCATCCAGGTCATCCAATGTCCGGTCGAGTGGTGGCAGGCAAGGCAGGACGATGGGGGGATGGGAAAGAGAGCGAGAGCGAGAGAGAGAGAGAGAGAGAGAGAGAGAGAGGGAGAGGGCGCCAGACTAAAACAAGCACAGAACCCTCTCAGCTCCCTCTTAGCTAGTTTGCTTTGGAGACTCAGGTCTGCGGGGGAGTGAATGCTCCGGGCGGGCACCATTGTCAGCCACGGGCGTCGATCATCGACATATCGAACATGCGCCAAAGCTCGCCCCCTCCCTCCCTCCCGCCCGCCCGTCCGTCCGTCAACGCGTCAACCCGTCGTTCCCGAACGGGCTGAGCGCGCAACGACGACGAAAATAAAAATAAAAAGTCAAATCAGGCCACCCGCCTCGGCAGCACAGGCCCAAGGGCGGCGGCGCCAGGAGCTGATGCTGAAGAAAACGCGACATATGGCCCCGTGTGAAGAGAAACCAAATGAGCTGTCAAGCTTGCCGCGTGCAATATCCCCAGCCGCACCCACGATGCTGGGCATAATGTTTGTGACACGGCCTGCGCGATGTCCCTGCATGAAAAGAGTGCAGTCAGAAATATATCGAGTTACTTTGCACGTAAATCTCGGCATATGTCGGTATCCAAGCTTGCAGAGTGAACGTGGCCTCGGTTCAACGTTGAGACGGAGGCGATGGCCACGCCCGGAAATGGCAATACCAAGGCAATAACATAGAACCATGGAAGCGTCGTCAGAGGGGCGGCCAACAACGACATGTCACAGAACGGAAAGGAAATGTATGTAAGGTCAGCGTCGGCGTCAGCGCCAGATGCGCTATGCACGAGCTGCAGCTGCTGGGAGTGCGTGGGACGCGTGAGTCGTCAGCACCCGCAGCGCCCCGGCCCCCTTTTCCAATATAATAGGTATAGTGTAGGTATGTACAGTATGTATGTACAGTATACTACTTTTATTGAAGAAGACCCTGCCCGTCATGGACTGCAAAAGGTATCCCCGCTGGGCGTTGACAGCGGCAAGTTCAACAACGGACAAAGGGCGTCTGTGCGGCCATGCCGTGCTCCGGGTTGTTGCGTGGATGCGTGCGTGGGTGCGTGCGGCATGGACGGATGGATGGATGGATGGGGACTCCCGCCGACTCGACTCTGGGAACGAACGCCTCTTGATGGGGTCAACGACAACATTGTACACAAAACTTGTTGGTTGTTTTCGTCACGGCCCACCTGGCAGCCGCGAACCTGAACCAAGGTACCGGTACCGGGTGACGACATGCACACCGGCAGCGAGCCCGCTCATCAAGTCATTCACAACTAACGATGAGGCGGCGGCGGCGGCGGTGGGCGAGGGGCGTCGTCGTCGAACTCCCTTGTGCGCACGTTGCCCGCAACCAAGTCCGTCAGACCATCGGAGATGAAGGCATTTCTCACTTGCAGGCAATACTTGTAGCACTAACTTGTATGCCATTGTCAGCCCCATCTCAGAGTGCGCCCGCCTTGCACTGCATCAACAGCCGCAAGTCCCCCCCCCCTTCATTACTCCATCATCGTCAGCAGCGCGCGCTGCTGCATTCTACTGTACTAACAAACCACTGCCGGCCGTGCAAGAGAATGAGAGAGAGATGGCCGAGCCGTGATATATCAAAACGCCTCGCCGCGTCAGGGGCGAGCTGCTGCGCGCCCGTCTCGATGCAGGCAAGCCGGCGAGAAACAGAATCCAATGGGGCTTTATTTCTCGCGTGGGCTGGCGTGGTGGCTCGCCGTCTGTCGGGGAGGCACACTTCACGAGCTTGGGCGGATTTGCTGATGGAGCTGGGTGTGTGTGTGTGTGTGCCTGCAATGTGATGCATCACTTTTTCCCTTCGTTACCCCCATGGCTCGGGCTCGTGAGATGGAGAGAGAACCGCTTGTTGGTGGAGAGAGGAGGTGGCGTTCCCCCCCTGGGGGGTGTGGGATGCAGCAATCCCAAAGCCATTGACCGGGAGGAGGATGGGAAGGACGGATGGTGGCGCGCACGCCCGCGCGTTGCCTGCCCCGGGAGAGGCACAAGAGACGACGTGCCTCTCAGCTCAAGGTCCTATGCGGGAGAAGCAAGCATCATCGCTCGTCCGATGTCGAGGGTGAGCCCAGGACGCTTGACGTGATGTCAACGCTGCCTCGCTCAAGCAAGCATATCCGAGAAGTAACTAGTAGTACTACTCCAGGCTGTCTACGCAGGTCGTGTGTGTGCCTTTACTTGCCGCACCTACCGACATCTCACTTGCCGCACCTACCTACCTACCTGCTACCTACCTCAGCTTATTATTACCGAGCCAACATGGTCTCCGTGTGGGTTCTGCATCTCCAACTCACATCATCTGCTACGGAGCAGTTATACTGTACTGTACCTACCTAGGTGGAAAACTGGTCCCCCGTCTCCGGTAATAAGTATCCAACAAGAGGCCCCACGTTGGTCGCGCGCAAACAAGTGACGAGTCGTCGGCACTTGCTCGCGTCGCACAGGACGCTCTCTGACGTGCGCGCCCGGCGGCGGCGGCGGGGGGGGGGACCCTGATGAGGGAGCCGAGGCAGGGCCCATGATTTCTTCTACAAGACCCTCCCGGGGAAAAGGGAGACGCTTGTCCTCTGCAGTCTGTACGACGACGCTCCGAAGGATGGGATGGCATTGGATGGGATGGTGATATGACGGGCCTCAGCTGCAAAAACGCCGACGATGACAAAGGCGTCGCGCGCATGGCGTCGGGAACGACGCGGGCGAGTGCAAGAGCAGCACGGAGTCGAATGCGGACAGAAGGGGGAGCGCGGCGCCAGCCTTTGGGGAGGGCCGGTCCGCTCGCTTCCCGCGCCCCAAACTCCGTCAGGACGCCCATCGTCATCCATTTGAGTGAGGACGCGGTGCATCGTGGTGGTTGCCACGGCGGCGGCGGCGATGGTGGCGGCGGGGTTTGTGATGAGACGGAGGGGGACGTAGCGGTCCACAGTGGCAGCGTGGTGTTGATGATGGTGGTGGTGTTGGTGGTAGTAGTGGTGATGAAGAAGATGACAATGGTTTGCAGCAAGTGAGCGCGGGGCTCTCTGCCTTGCTGCAGCCCGCGCCAGTCGCCCCCCTTGGCAGGTTGAAGCCCAAAGTGAGCGCTCGCATCGGCCCTTGACGATCTTCATGTGTGGTGTGTGTGGTGTGTGTGAATGTGTGTGTGTGTGTCCGCGTGCAAGCGTTGCGCCACACACGCGCGCGACCCTGTCTGCGGGTAGCAGTAGAGATGACAGCGCTCCGCTCACAATGGATGAATGAACGGAAGAATGAATGAATGGATGGATGGACGGGCCGACAACCTTGTTGCTGCGATGCGGCTCATCAGCCTGCAACCACAGCATACAAGGTATCCTGCCTCGCCTTCCATCCTCGCTTTACGCCGCTTCAAGCCGGCCCAAGTCCCCCTCCCCTTTCCCCCCTTCACCTCACTCACCCCGCCACGCCTGCGACACAGGATCACGACGGGGATGCGAAACAAGGCAAAACGGAAAAAAAGGAAAGAAAAGAGCATGGCCGGGCCATCCAATCACGGGGGTTCCAGGCCTTTTGGCTGTCGCGTGGAGGTAGGTAGTAGGGAGGGAGCACCGCATGGACGGCGCCCTCACGACCAGCTCGTCGCAGCGTGTGCACGTCGCGCCAGCGCATCATCGTCAGAGCTTGAAACGAGAGCAAGCGCGCAAACACGCGGCGAGGCACTGGATGTCGCTCGCGCCGGCTGGCTGGCTGTGTGTCGGACAGTTTTTCGGGACCGACCGAATGCCGCAACACGACACGGGCATCAGTCAGTGTGCAGGGCCTTTTGCCACATGTGAAGAGGCACGGCCAAGTCAGTTTTTAGGAGCCAGCGAAGAGAGCTGATGATGGTATGTGCACCAGCAAGTAACTTAGTAGTACGTAGTAGATAATTATGCCACTCTGGCTTTTTTACACTCGATGGAAAACAAACACGGAGAAGAGGGGCAGTCATCGCTCGGATCGTCGTCGATACCTACCTACTACAGGGGCACGGACTGAACCAGTGCTGCTAGTACTGGTACTAGTGCTAACGAGCAGCAGCCCAGGGACCCGCCCGCTAGACGGCCCGCTGTGGGCTCTCGGCTCGGGCGTGCAAGGGCAACCTAACCTACTTGAAGGAACCTGGGATTGAAGGCCCAAGGTGGGCTGGGCTGCTGCTGCGCCCCCAGGGCATGGGGCATCACGGGCGCGGGCGGGCGCTGTTGCGTTGCATGGATTCCGGGTCGACTGTTCTGTGCCGCCCGCGGGACCCCCCAGAATGATACCCAGGTGTGTCGATCGCGCGTACGGACCAGCGGACTCGTCGTCCGTGGCTCGTCAGGAGTCAGGACGGCGTCAACACCAAGGGCCTAGAGCGGGAGAGCATCGTGAACCCCCCTTCCCGTGCATGAGGGGGGCGGGCCGCCGCCGCCTAACATCTGCGGGGGGCCGAACAAGGCGTGGTACGACGGACGGCCCATTGGGTATACTGAGTAATGGAGACAAGTAGCGTAGAAATTACTACTCAATCAAGTCATGGGATGGAATACGTTGGGGTGGAAAATATACTGTAGTACCTTGCGTAGCCAAGAGATCAAAGCAGCAACAGCAGCAGCGATTGCGTGCATGTGGCATCTTGGGCTTGGGAACCGTTGCCAAGCGGAGAATACCGAACCTACCTTCGCACCAACAACACATGTAACAACCTGCAAGGTGTTCATCCCTTCATTGGATCTGGCCTACTGCAGTTTGTAAAGGCCATTACTATTACCTACTACTAAACCTAGTCGTCGTCCGGCATCATCGTCCATCTCATCTCCTGCACCGCGGCCCGACAGCGGCCTGGGCGCCGCCCCAGAGATCGCACGTCTCCCTTTGGATCCCCATCCGCCCACGGCCGGCGAGCGAGCGAGCTCGGCGACGGGTGCGGCCCAACAAGCGCGCCGTGCCACCCACGCCAATTGCACCCAGGGGGGTAGAGGGGCGTTGGTCTGTTTTCGTTGCGCCATCATTGGCGACGAGGGGCCGCATCGACCAGCTTTCGGTGCATCAGCGAGGCACAGCAGAGAGTTCCCCGGCCCGGAAGCTGGCTTGCCGCTCGCTGGACAGCACAGCAACGGCTGGCAGCAGGAAACGAAGCCATCGTGAGATTGGATGTGTTGCGGGCAGTGGCCCCCGCGTCCCCGCGTCCAGGGTCGTAGCGGGCAGCACTGCGACGGAGCACGATGGAAGCTTAGGCCGCGGACCGCGGGGAAGATTGATGAGAGGCTAGCGTCCTGCCGTTGCTACTACTACTACTACTACTATACTATACGAAGTACGAAGGTTCGTTTTCTCCATTACCACAACGGACGGACGGACCAAAGGTGCTTCGCTCCTACGGCCGAGTACCACGTAGCACGAGAGCGACCTTTTTGCCTTGCTGTGCCTCTCATCCCGGTACGAACCGTAGCGTTAGGGAGAGAGAAGAGAGGGACGCACCGGAGGAGGAAAGAGGCTTGCCACGATGCCTGCCGCGCACTGGACATACGTGGTTCGAGGCGATTGCGCCCGCCCGCCTGCGTGGGTCTTGTTCGTCGTCGTCGGCGTCGTCGGCTTCCTCGCAGGTCGTCGTCGGTTGGTCGTGGGGGAGAGTCCCGGGAGGCCCAGATCCGGCACGAATGCGGGAGTTGTGCAGCTGCATGTGGGTTGTGATCGAATCGGGCATGAGGCAACGAGGAGCGAGCGCGCGCGGAAGAGCAGCAGCACAGCAACCAACGGGCACGAGCGACCGAGCTCTTCTTCTCCTCGAGTCGTGCCCCTCATCATCACCGTCAACATGCACGTCGTCTTCTTCCGTCGTTTCGTCGGTCAGTCAGTCAGTCACTGTAATTACTACAATAGGTAGATCGACAGCGGCGGCGGCAGCAGCAGCCCCACGATGGAATTCCACCGGGCGGTCGCTGGAATTCGGCCGCCAGCCACCCCACGTCGCTTCGGGGCCTCGGAGGCGGCGACGCTGCTTGTGCTGCTGCTAATTACGGCACAGCCGCCGATGGATGTCTTTTACAAAGTAATAATAGTGCTACGTGATTAGTTACATACAGGTAGGTACTGGTAAAACACACGCACACACACACATAGAGAGGCGCACGACAAACGAAGGCGTGAAAAGGATGAATGCCCTGCAATCCATACAGTACAGTACCTGTACAGTACCTATCCAATCTCATCACGCTGGTAGCAGCAGCAGCAGCAGCAGCCCGATAACGTGGATGAGACGCACTCGCAACCCAAGGGGGGGTGACCGACCAGACCGTTGGATGGAGTGGCGTGTTTCGGTTGGATCTGCACTGCGATAAGAGAGCCCCCCCCCCCCCCCCCAAAAGCCAACGCCCAGGTCCAGCCCGTGCTGTGACTGGCTCCCCAGCAGAGAGAAGGGGGAAAAAATCCATGGCCAGTGCATGCCTTGCCTTATGAGTAGCCTCGCCATTAGTAGTATTGACAAGGGAGGAATTGCGACACCGTAGAAAGTTTGTTTGAGCTGTTGGTCACGGCGCGGCCCAACTGCTGAGAACGAACGAACCGCCCACCGGGTATACATACATATACTCACGTACGTAGGTGGATACGTAGATACCTATCCGTCGTGACGCCAGGGTTGGAGATTGATGAGGCACGCAAGCAAGCAAGCATGCAAAGCATAGATACCAACATTCTACCTTGGTTCCACCACCAGTCAAGCAGCAGCAGCAGCAGCAAGCAGCCGTCGTTGACGTCCCACGACCGCCGCCGCTCGTCCCCGAAACCTTGGTTGCGTGCGTCGACGGCGGAACCCTTTCCCACGGCGTGGTGCACACGCACGTCTTGAAATGAACAAAGTGCGCCGCCATATACCAGCCTGCAGGTGTATTAGGTGTAAAAGGCCGAAGCTCAACCTCGAACTACGAGGTAAGTTAGTAGTTACCTGTCTACCAAACCACCCAAGGTTGGTACTACTGGATACGGGATCCCCTAGATACCTGATACTCGCGAGCTGTGGCATGCATGTCCCTCATGTCCCCCCCCCCCCGCGGGTGAGCCAGACGGGATCTTTACGCCCGTCGTTGAGACTCGTCGGGGTGTTGAGGGTGCCGAGCACACGACAGGCAAAACACGACGATCGGCAACCTGTTTTCCTCCCCTGGTCCTAGCTAGCCCCCCTCGACGCCTGTCGGCGCAAGCCTCCCCCCCCGTCCGATAGCCGTGCCGTCTGCACCATCGCTCCATCATCAGCGCCATCGCCACGGGCTACCACCACCACCACCACCATCATCATCATCATCAAAGCAAAGCCGTCCATCCTGCTTGCTTGCTTGCTTGTGAGGACGGCGGCGACCAGGGGCTGCCGTACTCGACTCGCCCACTCAAGCACGCTACCTCGCCTTAGTCCCCAGCTGCATCCGCCCGCCGCCTGCAGCTGGCCTGCAGCAGGTACTAAGGTGCCTAGTAGGGGTTGGGGCAGCATCAGTTCAGTTATCAGCAGCGCAGCAGAAGCACACAGCTTGGCTGTGCCTTGTCACCTAAGGTAGGTCTAGTTACTAGTAGAGGCAGCCACTGCTCATCCCCGGCCGGCCAATGACGCCGTCGTGGGCGATAAGCAGGTCTTGGCAGACGCAAACGCGCCCCCCAATCGCCGCGGCGGCGCCCCCCCCCCCTCCCCGCCTCTGATAGCGGGGCAACAGCAGGAGGAGCACCGCACCCAAAACAGAACCGCACCCGCCGCCGTCGTCCGGTGAGGCACGATAGCACACACGGCGAGGTGGGCAGAGCAGCAGCAGCAGCAGCAGCACAGTGCCATTTTTGGCGCGTTCTGTCCGCCCGTCTGTCTGTCCAGGGGCTGGCTCTACCTATGGAACTGAGTTGCCCCGACGCGCTGGATATATATGCCGCTCGCCGCCCAGCGCGGCGTTCGGATCCAGCAAACGCTGCTGCGGTTCGTCCTACATGGCAACTGCAACGCACCTGTACTGTAGAACCCTGCTGCCATGAATCTTATCGGCCGGTATCTGCTGCTGGTCCAGAGCCCCGTCGTCGTCCGTCGTCAGTGAGGTGTCCATCGCCGCGCCTGCATCGGACCTTCCAGGTCTCCCGTCCATCCCCCTGCACTGGTCCGAGCGGCGAACGGCCCCACTGGACCCACCCGTGGCTCGCACACCACCTTCCCACACCCACCTACCACACACGACGCCGACGCCGACGCCGCCGCAGCCTCTGAACCCGCCTGCCATGCTGCCCTGCCCTGCCCTGCCCTGCCTGAGCCTGCACACCTGCTGCACCTGAACCGCCGCCGCCAGGCGTCGACGCACGTCAGGACGATGGAGGTCGCCCGCCCACCAGGCGATCTTGGCCGGGTGAGACCATGGATCCCCAAAATGTCCCGACGCGGACACATACAGTGCCCCGAAATCCAACCGCACTGGCCATCCCGGCGCCACCACTACGAAAGGGTGACTCCCAATCTCGCCCAAGCCACAAGGTGCAGATATCCCCAACCCAGCCGTCAGAGAGCCCCCACCCCCTGCGCGTCTTTTCTTCCACCCTTCGACCACCCGCTCGTTATCTGCGCACTGTCCATCGTCGTCTGAGGTACATCGGGTACTTACGCAGGTACGTACCGGCCAGCCCGGCTCTGCATCTGCCTCCTGCTAGGCCCTGCACCGCACATCACATCACCATCACTCTGCACCGGTGCCACTGCTAGTACCACCAGCAGGCGAGCGACCTCCACCACCACCACCAGCCAGCCAGCCAGTCCCAGTCCCAGTGGGTGCCCGTCCAGCCGGCCGCCCTCTCGCTCGTCAAGTCTGCGCTGCTGCATATCGGGTGGAGCCCCCTCTCGATCCATCCATCTTTTCTGACCTGCACCCACCACCGCCACCACTTCCTCGTCCTCCAACAGTGCTGTTACCAATCCCACTTCTGCCAGCCTGCTGCTGATCCATTCTGTTTTCCCAAAGGCAATCGCCGTCCTCTCCAACGTCTCCCTTCAGAACCCATTCTTCAGCCTCTACGCTCTTCTCTTTTTGTTTTGCCATCGTCGGCGCCAGTTCCTCAAGCAAGCAAGACGACGACGTGCTCGACCCGCCGACCCCGCCGGATCCCTTTCCCTCCGATAATGCTGCGATAGACTTGCCGGTCACGCCCGGCCCGCTGTCACCCTTCCTCATCCCGTCGCCGCCCGCAGACGATCTTCCTTCGAGAATGTCGACTCGACCTCCCGCGACGTTGAGATAGAACCAGCATCATGGACTCCTCCTCGCAATGCTCGGAGTCGGGCCAGCCGCAACCGCAGCTGCACCCGCAGCACCCGCAGCCCGTCCACCACACGACTGCGCTGCCGCCGCTGCACGCCCACATCCCTCCGTCCGCCTCTCTGCCGTTGAGAACCGCTCCAACCACGCCCGTTTCCTCCCCCGGCCTGTTCAGCCCTCGTCATCTCCCGACCACGTCCATCAGCGAGAGCAATACGCCCGCTCTCGCGGCCGGGAGCCCGTATCTGCACCCGCTGCAGACGCACCGAGTTCGAGAGTACGTATGCACCTATCCAGCCCATCGCGAGCTGCCCGGACGGCGCGGACCTGTGTCGCCATGTCATTGCTGGCACAGACGACACCAAGCCTCTTGTTGGGATGCTGAGTTTTCCTTGTTCCCCCCGGCGCTAACAGCGTGCCCGTGTTAGGACGCACAAGGCCCTCATCGATTCCGACATCACCACCGGCCGCAAGTCCATCAATCAGTATGAAGTCATCGAAGAAATCGGCCGCGGCATGCATGGCAAGGTCAAACTTGCCCGCAACACCTCGACCGGCGAGAATGTCGCCATTAAGATCATTCCACGCTTTTCTAAGAAGCGAAGGCTTGGCAGGGTCACAGCTATGTCCCCTCAGGACAAGACGAAGAAGGAGATCGCCATCCTGAAGAAGATCCGTCACCCCAATGTTGTTGCCCTTCTCGAAGTCATCGATGATCCCGAGCTTAAGAAGATATACATGGTCCTTGAACACGTGGAGCTGGGCGAGATCGTATGGCGCAAGAAGGGCCTGCCCCACATCTGCCAATACGAGCGCCGGCGCATCGAGCGCGAGATCCGAGGAGAAGCTCCCACGGTCGAGGAGGAACAGTACAATCAGATGATGGAGCGTCGGCAGGCCCTCAAAGAACTCAAGCGGGCCAAGATGGCGCAGCATTTTCCTGGCCCCTCCGACTACTGGAGCGTCGAGCACGGTGCTGCGGACGAAAGTGGTAGCAGCGCTGGTCAGTGGTCGCGCATCCCCTCGCGCGAAGATTTTGCCGTCACCGACGGGCATTCGTCGCCGCCGGGGTCACGCCGATCGTCGCTGGTGCCCTCTCGCTCGCTATCCATCACGTCGATAGCCTTGGCGCCCACCGAGCTTGATGAGAACGTCGACTGGCCCGAGGACATCGAGACGCCTGTTCCGCAATCGACGGCCACGACGGCTCTCGAGGGCACCATGTATGGCGCCTATGCCGAAGAGGGCGCCTTCCGCGGGCGGTCTCCCAGTGTGGCAGACTCCATCATTTCCCACATGTCCTCGGTGGACTGGAACCCTCGCGCGCACGACCCGTTTGCCGAGGACTTTTCCTTCGTGCCTTGTTTCACGCTGGACCAGGCTCGATCCACGTTTCGGGACACGGTTTTGGGTCTAGAGTATCTGCACTACCAGGGAGTTGTGCACCGCGACATCAAGCCCGCCAACCTGCTCTGGAGCAAGGAGCACCGCGTCAAGATCTCCGACTTCGGCGTGTCCTACTTCGGTCGGCCCATTCGCGACGGCGAGTTAGACGAGACTGTGTCTGAATCGGAAGCTAAGGACTTCGATGACGACCTCGAACTCGCCAAGACAGTCGGCACGCCGGCTTTCTTTGCCCCCGAACTTTGCTACACCGACATCGACAAGCAGGAGCAGCCCAAGGTGTCCGAGCAGATCGATGTCTGGTCCCTCGGTGTTACCCTCTATTGTCTGATTTACGCCCGCATTCCTTTCCTCGCCGAGGACGAGTTCCAAATGTTCAGAAAGATTGCGACCGAAGAGGTCCACATCTCCCGGAGGCGCCTGAAGCCCGTCGACCCCTCCACATCGCCGTCGGCCACGTCGTTGTACAAGCGGCAAAATGCGCACCCCTATCGTGACGACAATGACCTCGAGTACGAAGACGTCGACAACCTGCTGTACGATCTGTTGCGTCAGATGCTCGTCAAGAACCCCGAAAAGCGCATCCGGCTGCGTGATATCAAGCGCCATCCATGGGTCGTCCAGGGCATCTCCAATGTTGTTGGCTGGCTCGACGATACAGATCCTGCGAGACCGTCGTGTGGCAGGAAGATCCAGGTTGATGAGAAGGATATGTCCTTCGCCGTTGTGCCCTTAAACTTCCTCGAGCGCGCGCGCTCCGCGATGAAGAAGGCAGTCGGCAAGGTCATACACCCTTTAGTAGAGCGGAGTGATAGCAGGTCTCGACGTCGGGCCACGAGCAGTGCAGCCAGCTCCGCCGGCGACAGCATGCTCAAACATACGGCGCCTCCTACGCAGTATTCGAACGAGAGACGTGCGAGTATACGCGGAGACGACTACTTTTCTCAAGCGGCCAAGGATCCTTCCGTTGCGCACCACGATGCGCCCTTGACACCGTCGGCCGATTTTCAAGCGGAAAGCGTCGAGTATGATCCTCTGGCAACTGTCCTGCCGCCTCTGGAAAAACCACAAGGCGTGATCTCTACCGAGTCGCGCCATCTGGTCGCCGGCCAGACTGGATGCAGCACGCGATTTCAGCGGCACAACGTGCAGCACAAGATGAACCACACCTTTTTGAGCCTTGTGCCGCCGCTGCCCCAGACTCAATCTACGCCCGCCACGCCAAGCTCCGAGCGACAGCATCGTGATGCTCTCCATGACGGAGACTTTGCGAGACGGACGTCACGCAAATTGGAGCAGCATCTCGAGGACAATGGCCGATCGATTTCGGTCGACCGCACCATTTTCGCCTCCTCCGACAAGCGAGCCCATGCTCAGGTCGGCTTGACAAACGCAACTGTGCCGGGGAACATTCAAGGACCCCGGCATTCACGTTCGATGCGATCTGTGGATCTCGGCAGAGGCAAGTATCCTCATACCACGACCCCTTCGCCTCTGTCCAGCTCTCCAAAGACCACGGCTCCATACCAACACGGCCAGCCCAACTCGGACCCGAACTTCAACACGCGGCAACACCTGCGACTCGACGAAAGGCCACAGACGGCTCATCGTCCCGAGAACACCGCTAGCTCCAGACAAACAGAGTATCGAGTGTCGTCGAGCCCAGAAAGACTTGCAGCTCAGCCTGTGCCAGCCGATCCTGTCAATATCCCTTGCCCACCGTCGCCTGAACCTGAGGACTGGGCAGCGCACTCTGGAGTGCCACCGCGGGGCAACACCATGACATCATGCAAATCATCCAGCATGGAGTCAATGGAATGCATGGGCACACCTCTTACGAGTCCTAGCGAGACCACAAGTCCTATCGCGACGGATATTCCTCCCAAGAACGCTCCGCAACACATGCTTATCTACCAATCGGACCCGTCTCTTCCAGCACTGCTCAGCGGTGCCAGCTCCATCTCTGCTGACATCGAGGGTGAACTTCTTTGTAAACCCGGTGTCGTCAACAGCCGGTCGCCTCGACTTGACTCGTGTGACCAGACACCTCCGGCGTTGACCAAGGACGCTCTAGCGATGGACCAAGATCGGGTGTTCCAAAATGGCACCGCTATGGAGAGCGGGCCATTGGCTGTGCATCTTCCCGCAGCGGAGCCCCAGAGTCCATCTACTGTTGCGGCTGATTCGCAACCGGACGATGCCGATGAGGATGCAAGCGACGATGACATTCTCGTCATGGCCAAGTCACGCAAACGAACTTCGTTGCTTCCCAAGACGTCTCCCAGCCGGCCGTTTGAGGCAAAGCGACGCGACACGGGTGCCAGCACAGCCAGCAACGAGACTGCAAAGAAGGTACCCGTCTACGACGACGGCTCGTCCCAGCAAGAGCTATAACGTACAAACACCTCGAACACCGCTATCAACGTGCGCGGGGCGCATCATTCTGGAAATGATGCGCCCTCTAGACTGCACGCCTACTCACAATTTTTGAAGCCTCACGGCGCGTCATTATTTACATTAGACACCGATCTACTCACACACCCCGATCCCACCTCATGATACCACTGGGAAGCAACCTTTCACCCTTTATTGTTGCTCCAAATGCCTGGCTGCGGCAGCGCAATTATATTGTCCGTATACGCTGGAATACGCATTAGAGACACTGAACGGTCGCGTGGTGATTGATGGTCTTGGTCTCAGCGACGGCATGGACGTGCAGGCAACGGGCCGGCGCCTACAATCATCGCTCTATGCATGGGGTGGGGCCGGCGCACTTCTTTTTCCCTTCGTCTGAGAGGGACTTTCTGAGATTTCTCCGAGAATGAATTCGAACTCGCCAACGGGTTTGGGCAATCGGGCAACCAGACCGAGCCCGAAGGCTGTCAGCAGCATTTTCCACATGTTCTTTTCTATCTTACTTTTTACACCAGTATGCATAGTATGGCGCGGGCAAGACAACATTTTGATGGTGCTGGGACTGGCCAGGGATGATTTAAGGCTTTGAGACGAATACACTGGCAGGACATGGAGGCGTGGATGATATCCATGCTGTTGATTAGGGATACGGGCGAGATAGCGCGGTGGTATTGGTGTTTGATGATAGGTAGCGATGATATCCCCAATGGAGTGAAACGGCCGGATGGCCTTTCAACTTGTGCAGCTCTACGACGCTCTACTGCGTGCTTTTTCCATGAGATGACCCCTGTCGAGTATTTGATATTATTGACTGGACTTAAACTATGTACATGACACACGACTTCTCGGGCACTGCTGGGAGGTGTCAGGCGCGTACGAAGCGCCGGTATGTCGAGGCCAGCAGGAGGCCCAAGTAAAAGAAGACGACGAGCAAGACGAGGTTGATGACGTAGTTAAGAAAGGGCGGGCGGGGGTTCGCGGCGCGAATCTCGCCGAGGATACCGTCGAGCGCCTGCGCCATCTTGTCCCTGCCGAAGCGCTCGCGCACACGACGGGCGCCCTCGTCGCCCATGGCAGCAAGGCGGGCCGGGGGCATGGCGAGGGCGGCACGCATGACGGCGGACCAGGCGGCGGGGTCGGCGGGGTCGCGGAGCCAGCCCGCGGCGGGATCGCTGACGGTCTCGACGGGGCCGCCCGTGTTGGCGGCGAGGACGGGGACGCGGGCGAGCATGGCCTCGAGGGGGACGATGCCGAAGTGCTCGTTGGAGGGGGTGTAGACGAGGAGGGAGGCGGCGCGGAGGAGAGCCGTCTTGAGGGCGTGGGGCACGGAGAGGAGAAAGATGACGGAGGCGGAGGGGGGGACGGCAGAGAGGGTCGCCGCGGGAGTGGACGAGGGCGAGGACTTGGAGGGCGGGGTGACGGTATGGTGCGCGAGAGAGAGGGAAGAGGCGAGGGCCTCGAGCTCGGTGTGGTACTCGACGTTTTCGGAGACGCGGGGGTCGTAGCCGCCTGGATGTGGTCAGTCAGTCTTGACGATGCAGCTCGACATGTTAGTTCCTTTTGGAGGCCAAGGGGGCGTACCAGCAAGTACCAGTCGCACATTTTTGCGATCAGCGGCAGGGATGGCAGCAAAGGCCTTAATGGCGAGCCCAATGTCCTTTTTGCGCTCGAAACGGTTGATGCTCAGTACGACGCGGTCGCCGCCCAACAGCTTCTCACCATCGTTTATCGGCGCCCCAGTCTTGGCCCCGTCGTCGTCCTCCCGGACGGCAGCACCATCCACGTCGACACAAGGATAGACGACCTTGATGGGCACCCTGTGCTGAAGCCGCGGCCACGTCTTGTTAACGACGGAGCGGGTGAAGTCGGAGTTGACGGCGACGGCATGGGCAAAGGCCATGGTCCACTGCTCGATGGCGTCAAAGGGGACGCGGTAGAGGCGCTTGGCGAGGGAGGCGTCGCGGCCGCGGGCGAGCAGCAGGTCGGGGAAGTGGCAGTAGAAGAGCACGGGGACGCCGCGGTCGAGGACGTAGCGCAGGATGGGCAGCCCGGCGGAGAGCTGGTCGACGACGACGGCGCGCGGGCGCAGCGACGCGAGCTCCGTGGTGAAGAGCGTGATGTGCAGCAGGAGGTGGAGGTGGCGCAGGATAGCGCACAGAATGGCGAGGCGGGAGAGGATGGTCGAGGGGACGAGCCAGGCGCCGCGGACGCGGACGTCGAGGGTGCCTAGGCAGAGTAAGAAAAGAACAAGGTCAGTATGAGGGAGGTGTCAGAGTTTGGGGGGGCTAACCGTCGCGGCACTCGTCGAAGCAGTGCGAAGGGTCGCAGTGATTGGTGAAGATGACGACGCGGTGGCCACGCTGCTGCAGGCCGACGGCGGCGTCGACGACGAGCCGCTCCGCGCCGCCGATGCCCAGGTCTGGGTGGAAGAAGATTATGGTGCCGATTCCGCTTGCGCCGCTGTCGCCGCTGCCGCTGCCGCTGCCTCCAGTGGTGGTGGCGGCAGGGGCAGTGGCAGGGTCAGGCTGCGGCGGCGATGCGGGCGGGCACTGCGTCGCCATTGCTGCCTGCCGCGGGTGAGGGGGGTGGGGGTGGAGGGTGAGGCAGGAGAGATCGCGCGGGCGAGTTGCGATGGTGTTGAGGTGTCAAGTTGCCGCAACCTGGACGATGAGGGTCAGCTGTTGGAGAACCGATGGTGGCGGTGGTGGGGCTTCCACTGAACAGCGCTAGCAGGTGTCTCAAGGACTACCTCCAGTAGCTGCCGCTAGAGCTATGGTGGGGCGACGGCTTGGGCGGGTGGAAGCTGCGCTTTGACGACTTATTATCGGGAGCTACAGTATAACTACTAAGCCAACGACATAGGCGCGAAGTACGAACCACGTTCGGACACGGCCAAGCAGTGCGAGCTGCGCCCTCAGAACATTACATCTGAATTTGACTGAACATGGTTGGAATAAAAAACAAAGATACATGAGAATCATTAACTAAACATCAAAAACATAGGCTGCCTTAGGTCTCTCTCAGCTCTCTCGGCCCCGTCATCAATGCCACCTCCAGTTGCTGTCGCTTCAAGTCCCTCAGACAAGACCGACATGTCAATCCAAGCCGGACCCACAAGACTCAAGGGCCAACATGCTCTACGACCAGTATTGCCGCTTCGGGAACACGATGCAAGATAAGATACTCGTACTGGGAACCGTAGTACACTTCAGGCCTGAGCCGGATGCCGAACTGTTTCCTCACATTATCCACGTGCCGAACCGTCCCCTTACCGAGACAGCTCGCGTCGATCATGGTCACGGCCACATCAGTATGCCCGTCGTCGGCGCGGTTCGCGGCTCTTGTCGTTGCCGTCTCCTTGTCCCCGTATGCCGACATGAAAGGGGAAGGCTCTCTGCATGACCAGTCCATGTGATTTTCGAAGCACCTCTGCAGCTTCGCGAGCTTTTTCTCCTTGTACCGAGCGAAGAGGTCGACGTCGTCGAGCGAGCGGGCCACGATGCCCTCACCCTCGACGGTGAGTGCCTGTGAGCAGCAGCTGCAAGTGACGCGGTAAAGATAATCCGGCTTGCTCCAGTCGATCTCCATTCCCACGCCAACCGCTAACGTGTGTGCTCTGCCGTCAAGGTATCGTTATGCCGTGTAGTTGTCTCGTTTATATCCAATGATACGAACTTCTGTTGAGGCTTCTGTGCTAGCGCAACCAAGCGTGGTCAAGAGTGAGACACGACAACAAAAGAGACTCTCGGCAGCCGGCTGCTTTCAATATATGGATGACAGCCTTGGGGCCCGGGCGCGCGAGGGGCTTGTAGGAAGAGAAGACGAGGATAGTGCGCGTGCACAGCACTAGTATTAACCGCAAAGCCGCGCATGAAAAGAGAGAGGCAGTGTGAGGCAGAAAGGGCAGAGGATACTTACATGTGGACGAGCTGCTTGGAGACAATGAGCCGGTGCATGCAGCCAGCACATCAGTGAGGGGAACCCGGTCTGGCGGCTCTTACTTACCGTTGCACCACATTGGTGAGTCAATAGTGCTGCTGCAACACGTCCACACCGATGACGCTGTGCTTCCATAATATCCCCTGGAGGAGGGTAGAGTCTGCTTTTGACCGGGCATGGTTGCGATGACCATGGCAACTCCTTGGGGTGACACAATGGTCGGTCCTCCCCGCATTGGCTTCGTAACACATAGTGTGATGAGAAGTTGCAGAACTTGTTTGTCCCCGCTGACAAATGTTGAGTCGCTTTTGAGAGCTGAGACGGGGAGAGCCTGAGGCGACGACTCGTGTCGTCAATTCCGGCGGCGTGGGCCATATAGAGGCGCATGGTCTTTTACGGTATCCCGATTCAAGGGACAAGATCGATGGCTAGAAACTCCGCCGCAACATTGATCCGCCAACCTGCTATTACCTTTACTCTATCAAGCTAATTAAATACCACGAATATTCCAGACTTTTTGTCCTGTTCGCACGAAACGTGATCGGGGTAGCAGGTTATACCGTGCCAAGCATATTTGTACACTGAGATGAAGCCCAACTTTCGTCCCGGGCAGAGGCGGAAAATCGCTCCGAGCTTCTATAAAGTACATAGGACTTGAGCGCCGAAACAAACCCGTCTGAGCCTCACAGGTTGCAACGGCGTGCAGGCCATCAAACAATATCAAGTAGAGTATTGACGGAATCATTAATGACTAGATAGAACGGTGTGCAGCCTCAGGCCTAGCTAAGGCTATATATGAGATAATATATGGCCCCTAACTATAGAGTCGGCTCCCTTTTGCTATTAGAGCTATGTATATTTTAATAACTAGCTGCTTCTAAGGTACGAAATATATATAGTCTTATTTATCGTCGCCGTTATTACGGGCTACCTATATACTGCAATCTGCCTATTATGCCCGCCTTGTCTATTCTTGTGTCTATATACTTTCATACTGCTATGTTGCTTATGTCGCTTCTGGTGCTCTTTCCTCTTCCCCTTCTCATTGCTTCTTCTTCGTCGCGCAAATACCTGAAGTCTAGTATAACACAAAGCACGATCAGTAGAATTGAAATAGTTTACACCAGCGTATTGTGATTGTGTTTTCCCCGCCAGCTGTCATGTGCCAGAACGCTACGAGATGCCAGTGTACACTCGCTTGAAGTGTGGAGCCTTCCGGCTGAGCCGTTTCGGGGATCACGCATCAAGCGTTGAGTTGAACTGCTACGAAAACGTCACAGCGATGGGGCCTTGAGGCGATGAATACGGAGCATTGCAGAGTCTTCGTGGCATACGAATCCCGAGAACTCAACTGTCCCTGCGTCACTATGTACGCAGTTCTTTTTCTGCACGGCCAAAGACTCCGAGGGAACCCCGGGCCGCCGTGTTGACGAACGTGGCTGGCACCATGGCCCACCAGGGTTAGATGCCGAGCGAATTCCGCCACGGGCTTCCGGAACATTTCGCCTGGCGCTTCTCGGATCTTGCCGAGTATCTACCGGCCGTGTTGAGAGGAGACGTCGCTTCAGCGTTGCCGTCTCAAGCGGTTGAATGTGTTGCGACATCATCTCAGGTCCCCAGTCAGAAAACTCCATACGTTCGGCACGACCGGTACGGCAATGTTATCGGGCCTCCGTACGGCATGCGGCGCGGCGCGGCGCGGCGGAGAGATGCCGGGTGGAAGTCTTATAAATACGGTCTGGCCTGCTGTTCACGGCATGAAGGTGCTTGATCAATATCGACAACTTCTTCTTGACTCACATAGGCAAGCCTAGCATTCGTCCGAGCCTCTCGTTACTTTCAGTGACCTTAAGAGACATCAAAAACCATGGCAATGGTTTCCAATGGCAACGAGTACGACTTCATCGTCGTCGGCGGCGGCACGGCTGGTAACGCAGTCGCTGGTCGCCTGGCCGAAAGCCCCAATGTGCGAGTCCTCATCGTCGAAGCTGGCGTTCCCAACCCCGACCAAGTCCCCGAGATCACAACACCGTCCCAGGCCTTTGGGCTTCGCGGCAGCAAGCACGACTGGGCGTACAAGTCGACCATGATCAAGCGCGACGACTACGAGCGCATCGAGAAGCCCAACACGCGCGGCAAGGTCCTCGGTGGGAGCTCGTGCGCAAACTACTTCACATGGATCCCGGGCTCCAAACCCACCTTTGACGACTGGGAAGAATTTGGCGGCCCCTCCTGGAACTGGGACGGCTGTGTGGACTACCTCCGCAAGTGCGCCACCTACCACGACGATGAAAAGGTGTACCCGGCCGAGCTCAGCAAGATTGGTACCGGAGGGCCCATCAACATCGCCCATGCCGATCTTGTCCCAGAGATGCAGCCGTTCCGTGACGCGCTCACGAAGGCGTGGGTCTCCAAGGGGGAGCGGCTCACCGAGGATATATACGAGGGCGAGATGCGCGGTCTTACTCACTGCGTGGACACAATCTACGACGGCCAGCGCCAGGGTAGCTTCCTCTACCTCAAGAACAAGCCCAACGTCACCATCATCTACGGCGTGCGCTCCAAGCAGCTCATCATCGATCCGACCACAAAGACCTGCATGGGCGTGACTGTAATCAATGAGGCATCAAACACGGAAATAAGCGTCTACGCGAGTCGCGAGGTCATATTGTCGCAAGGCGTCTTCGAGACACCGAAGCTTCTCATGTTGAGCGGTATTGGCCCGGCAGGGGAGTTGGCCCGACATGGCATCGATGTTCAGATTGACTCGCCTCACGTTGGCCAACACCTCCTCGACCATCCAATAGTGCCTTTCGTACTTCGTATCAAGGACGGCTACGGTCTAGACGACTACATCCTTCGAGACGGGCCTCTCAAGCAGAACGCCATCGCCGCCTACAACCGCGATAAAACAGGCCCTATCGGTTCGGGACTCCTGGAACTCGTCGGCTTCCCTCGAATTGACGAGCGGCTTGAGAAGCATGAGGAGTACCGCGCCGCAAAGGCTGCAAATGGCGGGTTGGATCCTTTTGGTCCCGCGGGCCAGCCTCATTTCGAGCTAGATTTTGTCGGCATGTTCAGCACCGCGTTTCAGTGGCACTATCCGGTACCCGAGGAGGGCAGCTATATGACCGTCATTGTTGATCTGCTTCGGCCCCTTTCCGAGGGAGAGGTTACCTTGAACTCGCCCAGCCCTCTGGTACAGCCCAACATCAACTTGAACTTCTTCGGCAACAATCTCGATATTTTGGCTATGCGCGAGGGTGTGCGATGGACCTACGACCTGCTCATGACCGGCGCGGGCTTTAAGGACATTTTCGTGTCGGAGTATCCGTGGAAGATGCCGCTCGACTCCGACGCGGAGATGACGAGAGCTGTGCTGGACAGGAGCCAGACTGGTTTCCGTGAGTTTGCATCCTCATGCCTTCAATGTTGAGTCTCTCGTTGACTGACCTCTGCTCCAGACCCCTGCGGGACTGCACGTCTCTCCAAGTCCATCCACCAAGGCGTCGTCGACTCCAACCTGCGCGTGCATGGCGTGAAGAACCTCCGCGTGGCAGATGCGTCTGTCATTCCAGTGATTCCGGACTGTCGCATCCAAAACTCCGTGTACATGATTGGTGAAAAGGTGAGCCTGATGAGACACTGCTAGCAACCGTTGGTCCTGCTTTATTGACGCGGCTTCCAGGGCGCCGATCTTATCAAAGGTGACCACAAAGATCTCTACGAGGCGAAGGGTATTTCCTACTTTGTGTCCAGCCGTCTATAACAGGGAGCAATGTGGTGTAACATTGGGGACGCCGCCTCCATGGCAGCGTTCGCGCATGTGGCTTGCATGAACCAGCTAGTGGGACCACATAGATATAGTCTGCGACAGTAGATTGACTTTCAATAGAGTACATCTTTGACAGCTAGATCACTAGCGCAAGCTAAGCAGTGGACGCGAACACTCTCAGCAGAAGACGTTGACTCAATTGCCTATCGCTTCCCGAAACCGTGCACAGCTATTTACACTGTATCAAAGTCAATATTAAAGTACGAAATGATGTTTCCGTTCCAGAAAGACATGGGTCAGTGCTCACCGAAGACGAAATTGCCATTGTCATTGCCGACCCGCTCATCCAGGTTGATGTCTGCATCGTGGGGGTTGCCATCCACATCGCGCAAGCGGGCACGCAGGACGGGGGTCTCTTCATTCTCCCCCTCCATTCGGAAGCTGATGTCTTCAGCGGAGTGGCTGTAGTCTTCATGGATGCAGACATGGCTAGTTAGTGAGCGCTCCATGTGAACCTTGTTCAGACTGCCGTGTGCAAGTCATCCTATGCTTGTGGATGCTTCATGATGCGTCTGGGGACAATACGGTGTGGAGATAGGCAAGTGTTTTCATAAAAACGGGAAGGTGATGGCATGTGCTTGGAAAGTAGCGGTGACGAAACGGTTCTCAAAGACTTGACATACTCTCGCCGCCCCACTCAAATCGTCCGTTATTGTTGCCGATAAACGTGTTGAGGTCAATCTCGGAGTCGACCCAGTCGCCGTCATCGTTCTTAATAGACGCGCGAAGGATATGGCCGTCGTCGACCCGGATGTTGGATGCAGATTGACGGAAAGACATGTTGGGCGGTTGCATGGGTTTCAGGAAGAGGTCGTCCGTCGGTATAGAACAGGCGCAAGTGAAACGTACGAATGATGAACTTTTAAGTCACCATCAACATAACGAGTCGAGGACAAGGACTTTTATACATGCTCGCTAAAGAGGGACTTGCAGTCCCCGCCATGGTATGATCGCATCGCTACGACACCAATGGCTCATGAGGGATTTCTGTGGTGTCAACATATGCATCCAGTCGCAACACCATGCCTTGACAGTTGACACAGCCACGCCAAGACCATGTACAGACCCGTTTTGGGCTCCAACGCATACTCGCAGGCAACCTGCATACGCACCGCCTCCGGAAGGTAACACGCCGGACCACATACCTCTCACGGTGGCCGCCCGCCGACTCATGGCCAGACCGCGATTCTAAAGCCGAGGCAACGCCGGCAATCTATTGCCGGTGCTACAAATGATGAAACAGGATACGAAGCCAGCCAACATCAACAACACAAGATGACTGGCGTCCACTTTGCTTTCTCACCGTGTTACCTGGAGTTGCATCCTCTCGGTCGACCCGTACTTCCGATGCAACATAGTGGATCCCGCGTCTGTAGTCCGGTGGGTAGGACGCGCTCATGCTCCTGTCCTGTCCTGCGCCGTCACGCAAGTAAAGTGACCATGAGGCAGACAAACGCTTGGCGTCCAATCTTGACCGACGTGAATGGCGGGGTAGTCTCCCAAAAGCTACGTATACTGCTAAGATCTGTCTGCCTTGGGCAATTCTTCATACTGCAAGTGTACCGTACAGCACTGTTACACAAGTATCAACCTGTTAAAGCCACCCCGTGCCCGGCCACCAAGCGATCCTGGATTTGCAAACAAGTATAGGCCAACTGGGTACTCCATCGTTATCCTAACGAACAGACGTTCATGTCATTTTGGTCCAAACGCCACAGGACGGGGTGCTCAGCCTTGAGGCTCGGGCAAGCATCGTATTTGAACTTCCGGCCACATTAACAACATGACCAGTCAATACCCTAAGGTGACAGCAAAAGAAGAATTCATGAACACAGGGGAATGACAGACAGCTCTGCCTTATATATTAAGCTTTGAGTAACGAAGTCCTTGTCAACTTTTTGACAAGACATAAGCTCGGCCGCTAGGAGCTAGTTGCACATCAAGTATGGCGCCTTGATTAGCGATTAAGAAGGCATTTTTGGAGTCTCATATCTAGCCGACCCGAGATGGACAGGGGGGACGGCCCGTAGAAATCATTGCCAAACTTCGATCCTCAAAGCATTGTTTCTAAAATCAAACTAGGGTAGACAACGAGAACGCGACTGTGTGCTTTGTATATCCGCCCACCGTGCAGTTGAGAGCTGACCACCGCCACTACTGGCCTTGCATGGGGCAGTACATGTGCCACGTTGTCGTTACTTGCACCGCACCCACTCCGCGTAATCCTCCTCCAGGTTCCACTGAATAGAGCACACTCCACGTCTCTTAGTGCACTATTGTGCACATAATTAGCAGTTTGGCACTTGGCTGCCTTCAAACTGGGAGACACATACAAGTTGGGGGTTACACGGGCGGTCCTCCTGGCGAAATTTGAGCGCCCAGTATCCTGGATGGATGTGTTCGGTAACATAGGCCAGTTGAAAACTGCACATCTGTGTTTCGTGATCACACTTTTCTTTTCTTAGCATAACCTTTCTGCAACTGTACATGTAGAGATGAGAACATACCGTGCCCGCCATATTTTCGTTGTTCATGTTCGCCTTTTTCACAGCATCTTTTTTCAAGCAAAACCTTATATCGTCCTGTCCGTGCGGAGCGAGTGGTCTCGCTTTGGACGTCATCGTCGGAGTCTGGTTTGGGAAGGCAGAATGAGAATAATCTTGTCGAAGGAGGACAGCAGGGGTAATGGCCACATTGATTGTCCAGTGCTTCCACAACGGATGCTTCCTTTGCTTAATATAGTCTGATGAGTCCTCGGGGGGAGGGCATGACACTGGACGCTTGTGGGGTTAACCCTTGTTGAAGAGGTGGTCTATTCTGTGTTGCTTGCCTCACCTTACGGTCATGGAGGTCGGGCCTCTTGATGCCCGTTACCTAATTCGACCCCTGATATCTGGGGTATCGGTATATATGTCTCTGCCATGAAGAATACTTGCATGGGCTGCGCACCACGCGCTCGGGCGTGCTTGGGGTCCGATCTTTGTAATTGATGATGTAAGGACCTGCTCAACATAGGCATGCGTCATAGTCGTGTGACCTTGAAGGTATTTGAGTGCGATGCGTCATTCCGTTAGCAACCGAAGTACATTTGGGCGCTATACGGTCTTGTCATGGGCGGTTGGGGATCGTCAGTTCGCATGAGACGTCACCGCATTTCGTCGCATCTTGATTGCATTACGCAAAGAGCAGGATGTCCCAGTTAAGGGGAGGAAATTAGGTGACTAACAAAAAGCGTTTGCACTTGCAGTCGAGGGCGTATTACGCGTCTCGTGTTGTTTGGTGTTGATCTTTGACTCATGAAACTAAAAAGCATTCAAGTATTCCGGTGGGCCTGCTCATCGAAATCTCGTAATTTTACTTCTCAAATGACAGATTGTTTTCTCGTCTTGCGTCACCTGTCAACCCGAAGGTCCTGCTCCCTAACGTCATTGCGGATGATGTGGCATTATTCGTGGACCCGTCGACGCAGCACCTTACGGGTCCCTCCACTACAGCCTTTCGCGGACCATGGACACCTCGCAGCATAGCTGTGTTCTCCGCCCTCGGCTACAAGTCCCATAGCTCATCTTACCCAATCATCTTGTTCTCTGCCTCTGAGAGAACGACTTGAAGATCGCTGCCGGCTTTGTGCGCAATTCAGAACATGACGCAGCAGCACGGTACACAGGCACTCGTTCGCCCGTTGCATGAGGAGAGCCAACAACATTTGCTCCCCTGCTCCCAGGAATTTGATGGACTGTGCTCGCCGTCGGACAATATGAAGAAAAAGCCACACTAAGTCAAGCCAGTCTTCCCGGTGAATAGAAAGCTACATGTTCGCGGGGGTTCAGTGTACGATAGTTGTCTTGACACCACAAGAATAGCACAGCAGACACATGCCGCCCGACATGTTAGAGCCGGGAAGCCCTTTGAAACTTTTTGGTGGTCAATGCACCAGGCAGTGTAAACGTGGCTTGGCTCGAGCCCGAGTGTGAACCGATGAGGCGGCTGAGCGGAGAGTCTTACGTTTCGTATCGACTGAATGTGCATGTGTAAGTGAATAGCACGTTCCAGTCAGCAGAGGTTGTGAAGCCCGTGGTGTTCCCCCTTGACCCCGGCCACATGCATACGTATCCCCGACTGTGCACCCAAAGCAGGAGCAGCGGACAGCGCCTCTTGCTTGAGAATTCACGTACGAGTCGCGGCGCGTCACCGACCAAGCGGTGTCGTATTTCTTGAGGAAAACTCCAAGATCCCATCACTTTTGTGGCCCGTGGATAGTTTCGACTCGCGTCCGCCAGGCCCCTGGAGGCTTGACGATGTCTCGCAGACCAGAAGAGGCTCAAGACACTTCGTCCGGGAATAGAAGCTGCAGAATGCACATGGGTTTTTGGCAACTCGCAGTTTCTCAAATCATATAAATCTTTCCGTTCAGCACGTTCGGGCAATGGCACAATCTTCAGAGAAGAGAAACCATCCAGCTCAAGTCCATCACCAGCATCTCGAAGCGCGCCACCCCTAACTCCAATTCACCATCAGCACCTCGAAGCGCGCCACGCCCAACTCCAGTCCATAACCCGCATCTCAAAGCGCGCTACGCCCGACATCCCTCATCATGCAGCTGCAGCTTCTCCTCGCGCTGACCGCATCCGCCTCTGCGCTGCACCTACACCAAGGGCGCTCGCGGGAGATGAGGGACTTCAGCACGCCTCACCAAGGGCATGGGCTTCACCAAGCACATGTCGACGACGGCTCGCAACCCCGCTGGCTCGCTGAAATGGAGGGTCGCAGCGAGTACCAGCTCCTGGACAATCTGACTAAAGATCCTCATGCTTCCATCAAGATTGCCGTCTCGGAGTTCCTGGGCCTCGCCAACGCTGCCAAGACCTCCGACACCGATGCTCCGCTCGGAGAATTCCCCCGACATGTATGGCAGGCCCTGATCGAGATCGGCAAGCGAACCATTCCGGAGAAGCAGGGCCGCATGGTCGAGTTTGTCGCCAGACTCGAGAACACGACCATGAAAGACCACAACACGGGCCAGTCCATACAGCACAAGGGAAAGATCGCCTGGATTGAGCTGCCAGAGCTGAAGCACACTGTCCATGAGGCTTGGCGGGAGTATGGTAAGTCTCGAACAAATATCCGCAACCGTAACCCCCTTGCCCCCCTGCCCCCCCTTCCCCATAGCCGCCCCCCCGGAACCCGTGTTCTGCACACTCGGTTACTAACTTGAACGCCAAAAAGACAAGGGAGACCGAGATACCTCGCGTCTTGAGCACTCCCATTGGGAGAACCTGATCGCACTCCTCGCGCAGCTCAGCGCCGCGGGCAGGGTCGACTACAACAGCCCCAAGATTTCCAACATGGACTTTGCCACCATGGCGGAGCACGACTTGCACAAGGCGTTCCAAGAGCAGGATCCCACGGACCCGGTGATTCGATCGGCCTGCATGTGGCTCATGTACGCATCGCCGCGACTCTGGGCCGACATTCAGCACAAGCGCGTCTTCCACACCCACCACAACGAGGGCCTGGTTTTGACCATGCACATGTGGAACAAGTGGTCGGAGGGCCTCAGGCGGGCGAAGACGACGTGCCGCCCCGAGACGTGCCCCTTGGTGAACAGCGCGATCGGCAAGATGCAGCTTGCAGAGGGTGAGGGCCAGATCATGCGCACCCTGCCATGAGGTTCAGAACCATCCGGGAGCGGGGAGGGAGGGGGGAATGGACCGTTCTGGCTGATCTCAGCGATTTCTCATCAAGTACAACTACTCGTCTTCTAATAAGCTCAAGCGCTCGTCATTCTTTGTATCAACCGGCTGCCTTCCCAATCCACGTTCGAACTAGGTTAATAGGCGTTCTCTATTTTGTATACTAAATTCTTCCGTTTTCTCGCTGTCCCGTCCCCCTGCACGTGCACTTTCACTTCACGGTGGTCGTACAAAAACAGGTGTCATGGCGTTTAAAGCACTTCTATTTCATGAGTCGAGATAAATTGAAGTAAGTTGTAGTTATTAGGTTCAGGATGCGTCGAAAAGCTTCGTTGGGCCAGCCGCAGGAACATTGAAACTATTAGCACGTCGTCAGAGTTAAGACACAGATGAAGGTCCTAGACCCATTTACCCCCGTGTAGCAAGCAGCCACAGCCTATGAGATTATACATTCAAGCAAAAGTTTTACGTATTCTCAAATAGAATATCTTGTCAAGATTGTAGGCCCCCGATTCGCCAGGGCCTTGGCGACGGGGTTTGGGGGACCGGCCCGGACGGACTTGCAGTCGGTCGGGGGCTTAAGGCTTAAAGCGCGCGAGGGTTAACTACACGTAAGCCGGAGAAGGAGTTCCGGGACCCCACAGCCTGCTTCGAGCTCTCGTTGGGTTGCCCGGGCAGGTTCTGGTTCGAAGCTTAAGTAGTTCGTACAAAGCAGCAGCGGAAAGCTCATGGCCAGGAATAGGGCTAACGTGAAGGATGTTTGACGCCGCTCATGTCCCACCACTTGTATAACCTCAATGGACAGGATGTCGTGTGGGGGCACAGCACGCGCAGCAGCCACCCATCGTACCGGCAATTCGCAAGCCCCTTACCCGTTTTCCCGCATGGGGGTGTCTGCCGAGGGTGCTGCAACGGCTCGGCACGTTTGCCAACGCGGCTTCTTCCGTGGATGAGCGTTCTTCCAGGGGGGGGGGAGGGGGGCGAGCGACCCCTTGCTTGCCATGAGCCCGGGTCATCGGCACTTCAATTTGGGCTGCGTTCCACGCCTTGGGGGGCTATATTGAGGCAGCTTCCACTGGGATACGGGCGTCAAGGACCCATCAAACTACTTGGAGGTTGTGATATGTACGAGTATCTGTCCGGTATGGGGCGGGTACCCGCTGCCAGCGGCAGGCAAGTTGGGGACGAGCACGGCCGCTTTATCCGTCCGATGGCTGTTGGCTGGACTATGAGCAGCGGTATCTATACTTTGGCAAGGGTCTACGTTGTAGTATTATGTTGGGGGGGCGTGATTGCTTCGCCTCATTTCATTGTCACCGTGATATATTGACTCCTTGAGTGTGTGCCACCACGCGCTTGTAACTTGCTCAATGACATGATGAATAGCCTGATTAGCAGCACATTTTTAGTCGTATCTGACTGAAAGTATCAAAGTCAGAGCGATTCGAAAGGGTTTTGACCCGGACTCGACATACTTTAGGACCCATGGACGGGCGAGGCGCATCGAAGGTCAGGGGACGCCCAACATCCCTTTTCCACGCCGCGCAGATGTGGCAACTCTGTGAAGACAATGAGAAAGACCCAACTACCACGCTTGACGAAAGGGGGGCAAAGGTTGTCTGCTCTTGCGGACTGCGTAGCGCCACACCAGACGTAAAGGACAGCGCACTGTTGTCTGAATTGTGCAGAGCGCCCTTCACGCCATGTACCTATCTGACCTGACTCCTCACACCCACGCTATATAGGCCAGAATAGCGGCTCGGGCCGCATCGCAAGGATCGTGTCCGTCAGGATTCGGAATAACCTCATCTCTGGAAATGCCCAGCTTGGAACATGTCGCAGAGTTACATGTACATAGTATCAATCCCCTCCTCCCCCAGCCACCATCCACGGTTTGCCGACGCGGCGCAGCGCCTAATAAGGGGGGGAAAATACGGGGGGGAAACCACCCCCCCCCCCTCCCCTTCTTCCAAGCCCCTGGTCGAAAGCCTGATCGGAAAACGTGATGCGATGCCAAGCTACCGTGGGATGAGCCTCGAACGCCCTTCCATGCCGAGATAAAAAAAGATTCGCCGACAGAAGGAGTCGACCGCAGCAAATCTTAAACAATGGGCTGGGTCAGGGGTGAAGAGAGACCTGCGCATGACGAACATCTCGAAGCCCGCATTCGCCCACGTCTCTGCGAAACCATTGGTCGGCATTCCACAATGGGGGCCAGACCTGATCGATACATGTACCTTTCCCAAGACTCGGGCCTACTGGGTGATTGCGCCAGACATGAGGCCCCTGTGTGCGTATAGAGCGACCGACATTAACAACCGTTTGGCGATTTCGAGCTTAACCACCTCCATACGGAATCATCGTCAGCGTCGTATTCACCATCGTGACACAGCGTCTGTCGGCACAGGGGAAAAGTGGTGAGGAAGTCGGCGGCGAGCCGCGAGCCGCGAAAGCCGGCAGAGCCATCGGACGCCATACACATGTCAGCGGTAGATTTAAAGCGCGGCGTCGTCGCATCTTGGTTCCCATTCCAACACCTTTCTGACACCAGCAGTCCAGCTAGCACAGTATTATTAACTCTACGCTACATTAGCTCAGTCTCTGTGAAAACGAATAAGTCATCTACGCATCTTCCCCGCATGTCGACAGAATTCCACACTCTTCTCACAATGAAGGGAGCATTCGCCATCTTCCGCTTTCCTTTCGTCGCCGCCGCGGCCGCCAACAAGAAGCGGTACGGTCGGACGACTAGCACTAGTACTGGCGGCGACGCGCGCCAGAACTACACGCGCCCCAGGCTCCTGCACTGGACAAGCCCATCGAGGGTACCGACCGTTCCCTGCCGCGCGGTGTGCTGCAGCTACAACGGTTGTTGCTGTACGTGCGAGTGTTGCCTGCCGGACACGAGATCCGGCGAGGCGGCGGACCGACGGTGTCACCGGAAAACGGAGCGACCGGCTGGCAATAGTTGCTGATATTGGTGGGCTTTTGGTCCTGTTGGATCGAGCGAGAGGGGAGATTCTAAGAATGTATCCTGAGGCTGTGCGGAAACGCGGATGTTTCCCACGGGCTACTGTTACACAACCTTGCTGTTTAGGACCGCGGTGCAAGCAACAGAGGGCTTTCTAGCTGCAAGCCCGTGGTGTGAGGTAGGGCAAAGCGGGTTCGCGTTGGCATGAGATAGTCGGCACTGGACCGACGATGGGATCCAAAATGCCGTAGCGGGGTTCTGGCAAGTCGAGGCTTCTATCAAGCTTCTGCGTGGTAATGTGCTCAGACATATGTCACGTTGGCTGCATCATGCAGCACAGCTGCTATGCGTAAATAAAGGTTAAGCTCAGCTTTGGAGCGCAGAGCAACAAGATCCTTTACTACGGGGAGTGAGAGGGGGTGGGGTGTGCGGCCCATGCAAATTCAAGCTTTGTACCCAGTCGCACCGCCGGAGGGGTACCGCGAATCCAATGCCAGGGGCAGCAGACTCCTGAAGACGCCGCCGCGTGCTGCGGATCTCCCAGATCGCCGGTCCGCCGTCCACAGCATCTCGCAACGTGGGCTGGTGGCATTGAGCCGCCACTGCCGCCGGGAAGGTGGAGGCCGGAGCGGGCGAGCGGGCTGGCCGTCGGGGATAGAGAGAGGGAGAGACTGGAGCAGCCCGCGCCGGCGGGGGCGTCTGGTCGGAGCGGTGACCCGACACCGGGCGGGAGGCGGAGCGGGACCCACTTTCGGCGGAGACATGTGACAGTAGAGCGGCCGGAGCGGAATAGCCGGTGGCACCGCTGGCACGTAGTACATAAGATACTAGGTACAGTATACGTTCTCGTTAGGGGGGCAGGCTGATCTGGAAGGGGGCTGGTGAAAAAAGTAAAGGAGCCGGACTTCGGACCGATTGTTTCGAGCATGAATGATACTCGGGTGAGCGGTCGAATTGTGTGTCGCGTTGTGTGTCGCGCAAGCGTCAGCAGTACGGGCTGTTGGCTGCTGTGGCTGCTTTGGGGCTGATTAGTTGAGGTTCCCGGCGCCCTACACGTTAGTACCCATACCAGTACCAACGCGCCTAGCAGCTATGGAAGTTTAGTGCCTCGGTACAGCGGCGCTGCGACGAACCGACGACCTCGTCCGTCTCGCTGTCACCTCCAACTTCACTCTCACTCACGCAACCCCCTCTCATCTCACAACCTCAACATCACGACCGAGACACGGCACTTTTTCTTTTTTTCTTTTTCCACACACGACCCGTAATCACCACCACAGCCGGGCATCATGGCCGACAATAGCAGCAGCAGCAAGCCCCTCTTCAGCATCCCCATCCCCGCGCTCGGCGCGCACCCCGGCGGCGCCATCACGGCGACGCAGCCCTCGCCGAGCGTCTACCTCCTCACCTGGGTCTCGCCGCCCGACAACCGCCTCACGACGCCCTTTTTACGCGCCCTGCTCGCGGCCCTCGACGTCATCGAGTTTGGCGGCTACGCGCCCGGCGTCGTCATCACCACCAGCGGCATCCCCAAGTTCTACTCCAACGGCCTCGACCTCGAGCACGCATTCGCCACCGAGGGCTTCTGGACGCTCTTTTACGATGTCTGGCGCCGCTTCCTGACGTGAGTCTCTGTTTAACCTCTTCTCCTTTGGGGGCCATATGCATGGCCCCTTGCTTGTTTGTGTGTTTTTTTTTTTTTTGCGGACTTGCCCCTTTCTCTCCTCTGTTCTCCTTGGCGCGCTCTCTATCTTTTGTGCTGTATCTCTCTCGTATGGGGGTCGAGAACTCCAGTCCAAACTCCCCTTCTCCCCGGCGCTCAAACTCTCCCACCCGCTTCTCCACCCGACCTCCAACCCCCGCCGCTGTGCCTGCCTGTCACCGCGTGGATGGACCACCTCATCCCACGCTACGCCCCTTGATCCTCTTTCCGTGGAGGCGCAAGAGGCGTGGGGGGGTGGCACGCGCGGAGCGGGCGCGCCCACGGCCGGGGAGGGGGCTAGAATCTCAAGGGCGGGGAGGGGGGAGGGCAGAGTGTGTCGATATGCGCGTGGGTGAGGGGACAACAGACAGGCAGGCCATGTGAGGAGGAGGAGGAGGAGTCTCTTCATCGTGATCGAAGAGCGGGGAGCGTGGGAGAACGAGAGAGGGAGGTGGGCGGGGGCACAGAGAGAGTGTGTGTGAGAGAGAGGAGAGAGAGGGGTGCAGTGGGATGGGGATGGGGATGGGGAAGAAGGAAAAAGCTTAACCTGCGGCGGCGGCGGACTTGAGTCGTTGTTCGTTGTTGACCAGACTCGTTATTCTTCTTGACTGACAAGCATGCGCCCTCCGCGCGCCCCCATGCAGCTTCCCCATGCCCACCATCGCCCTCCTCAACGGCCACACATACGCCGGCGGCCTCATGCTCTCCCTCGCGCACGACTACCGCCTCGCCCCCGCCCCCCGGGGCTTCCTGTGCCTCAACGAGCTCCTCTTCGGCGCGCCCCTCAAGCCCGCCATGGCGGCCATCGTCCGGCACAAGCTCACCCCGCAGGCCTACCGCACCGTCGCCCTCGAGGCCCGCCGCTTCAGCGGCCCGCAGGCCGTCGACATAGGACTCGCCGACGCGGTCGTCGCCTCCGGCGGTGGTGAGGACGGCGTCGCCGAGGCGCTGGCGTTCATCGCTGAGCGCGAGCTCCTCGAAAAGCCCAAGAGGGGCGTGTACGGCACCATCAAGGCGGAAATGTACAAGGGGCTCATCGGTGAGATTGCCGGCGCGGGGCTCGTCGCCGGGGAGAAGCGCTTCGACGAGGATCAGAAGCGCGAGGCGGACAGGAGGGAGTTTGGCAAGGTGTGGTACGAGCAGTGGGCCAAGGACAACAAGGCCAAGCTATAGTAAGGGAACGGGGGAGGATGGAGGGGAGGGGAGGGCAGGGAAGAGACCAAGGCGGAACGTGGAGAGGGATCATGGCCGTCCCGGCCCGCTTCCCTCCCATGACTTTCCGCTTTGCCGGTCCTGGTGGCGTTTTTTGTTGAACCTGCCCGCATGCACACGACGCATCATGTAATCCTATCCTATCCTATTCCCTCATGTATTGGCCCCGCGATATATATCTAGACAGCTCTACCATAGACAAGGATGTGTCCCAACGGGTGGATGGGTGGGTGGCCGACCCGCTGGCTGCTCCCCGGCGCTAATCATCGCTGGTCGAGGACCGTGACCGACGATGCATTCTCCGGGCGCGACAAGCAACCTACTCGAGGAAGGGGGAAGGGGGAAAACTACAAATGAAAAAGGGGGTATCAAGTCGCTCCGCATGTCCAAACAACCACCTCCCATCTTGTTGTATGCCTCGAGCCGTCTCTAGCTAGACACGCCCTCTGCGTCCCCGCACTTCAGCTGTCCATGGGTCGGGGCTCCGCCTCCGCCAGCGACCCTGCATCGCCGTCGCGTGGGCTCGGGACCGTTCTCGTCGTTGCCGCACGCGTGCCCTGCCTCTCCGCTACGAGGTCTCTTTCGGCCTGGATCGCCTTGTCCCGCCGCTGCTCCACGTCCTCCCGCCGTACCACCTTGCGCAGGCCCTCGCTGGCTTGGATGAGTCCGTCGATGCTGATGGCATGCTCCGTCATGTGGTGGTTGATATATGTGTACACCCCGGCCGGCGTATCGCACTGCAGCAGGTTGTGCTCGTTGAGCTTGAGCAGTGCCAGCGCCACCTGGAAGAGGAACGTGCTACCATCGTTTGTGCAGAGCACCACGTCCCAAACCCGGAACAACGCCTCTGCGCAGAGGCAGTCGGTGAAGACGGACAGGAACCACTGGAACGTCAGCGCCTCCAGCTCGATCGAGAGCGAGTCCAAGTGCGCCGACAGCTTGGGCAGAACCGTCGACACGTACTGCCGCAGCACCTGCTGGTCCGCCCTCGACGACATGAGCGAGTGGTCATAGTAGCCTTGCGGCAGGATCGTCTCAATGATGGATGCCAGGATCCAGAACGCGTCCTCGGCCGACGGCATGATGAGGAGCAGGTTTGCCGCGATGAGATTCATGCCCTGGCAGTACCCCACCTCCCTATTGCGCCGCGAGTACGCCACCAGCACCTCGTTGAGCTTCTGCACGCCCGGCCCCTTTCGGAAGAAGATGTTGTCCGTCAGCGTGCGGTGAATATCCATCTGAATCTGGCCCACCACCACCGCGTCGTCGTCCTCGCCGCTCTGGGCTACCAAGTCTTCGTAGTAGCCCGGGACGCGCATCCCGTTGGCGCCGGCACACTCAGACCATACCTTGGCCCGGTACGAGACGGGAATGCCGCCCAACACGAGCGTCTTGAACTCGTTCCACTTGGCCCTGCCCACTTTGCCCTTGATGCCCAGGCCCGCTATGCCGATGATCTCACCGTCGGCCACGCGCGTCTCGGGCAGTATCATGGCCGGCGTCTCGTACCGTGCCTCCGCAACCGCAGCCGCCGCCGCGATGGCCGCCTCGCCTTCGCGGCGCCGCTCGGCTCGGACCTTGCGTAGAAAGTCATTCCACTTGACTGTCTTGTCGCGCTGTAGTGAGTCGTGCACATCACTCAGCTGTTGGAGCAGGAGCCGCACCGGCTCGGCGTCCTCCTTGACCATTGTTCCGGCGTTTGCTTCGGGCTCGGTTGCCTGGGTCGTCTCGTTATCGATGGCCGTCGTAGTGCTAGCCAGGGGCACAAGGCCGGAGCTGGTGGGTGTGATGCTAGACGTCTTGACGGGCTCGCTGACCTGGCTCTGGGGCGGTGTCGGGAGTTCACTCCCCTCCGTCACCTCAAGCGACGGCAGGCTCATGCTAGGCGTGTGGCTAAGCAGCTCCGTCGGAAATGTAGCTATTCGAAGGTAGTCTTGCCACCGCTTGGGCTTGTTCTCGTCCGCTGCGCGCTCTTCCAGGCTGACGGGGCTTCCCGGGCGACCATCGCTCGACACACTCCACTTGGGGCTCGGGACCGGGTCGTCGAGCAGGTTCGGTGAGATGCCGGAACGGCCATTCATGAGCATCTCGGCGCGGCTCCCTTTGCGAATGTTGTGCGCCATCTGCGCCGCCTCGCGCTGTCTCTTCTTGCGTCGCTGGTCATAGATGAAGCCAAACCGGTCCGTCAAGAATTCACCGCTGGCGTAGTTGTTGTAGATGTGCGTGAGCGTCGGGGGCTGCGATTCGGGTGGGCGGATCGCATCCATCTCCACCGGTCCGTAGCTCTCCTGCCGGGCTGCCGCCATGTCGGGCGGGCTCCCCACCATGTTCCCCCACAGCTCCTGAGCCTGCCCCTTGGTACTGGCTGGGGCCTGGGGTGCCGGCGTGGAACGTCGCATGGCCATGAGCGCCTTGGGTCCGCCGGCGACGGAGACGGCACGCGACGACTGCGCCGTCCTTGCGCTGGCAGAAGAAGCAGCCCGGATTGACTCGGCGGGAGCCGAGGTCGTGGCCGCCCTGCCTCTGGGGTCTGCTTCGCGAGGGGCCGCCGAGCCACCTGCCACGAGCCGGAGCGCGAGGCTGGCCAGGGACACCGACGACTTGCGCTCGGGCGCCTGGCCCGAATACACGCTGGAGGCGCGACTGGCGCTTCTCACAGACTTGGAGCTGGATTCGGTGGGCGGAGGGTTGAAGAGGTCCTCCTGGATCATCGGGCGGCGGTCCATGCTCGAGTGTGACCTGACGACCATGGTTTGGCTGGCCCCGTTTCCGTTGATGCTGTTAGTGCGACTGGCTCGCTTCGTCGTTCCGGTTCCCAGTATGTAGTCCTTCCATCCTCGCATGGTCCCCTTATTACTGCTGGCGCTGTCGGCCGCTCCAGGAAGAGACAAGGTAGCACCGGCGCGGATGGTGGAGGCGCCTCGATTCGCCTCGCGGTATGCGTTGGCGGCCATGGTGTCCTGCATCGCGTCGCTCATCAAATCCGTCAGGCCACTGCTCTCAGTGCGCTGGACCTTGTCGTTGGCGCGCAGCTCGCTCTCGACACTGCGCAATCGAGTCTCAAGGTCGAGGTTGGAGAGGCCGCATTCGCGGATGATGCGCCGCAACGCGCGTTCGCGCTCGTCGGCCTTGCGTCGCAGGGCAGAGATCTGGCTGTCGCGCTGGGCCAGATCCTCAGCGATCTGCCTGACGAGAGCAACGGCGCCGTGCCGGGCGACGAGGCGCTCGATATGTTGGTCATCGGCCTGGTGTAAGGCACCGGGGATGGACTGCCGAAGTGGTGCGTCCTCGAACAGGGCATCTCGCGCTGTGATGCCGCCCGTCAGGGTGTCGACGATGGAGAAGCCCCGACGGGCGCCGCCGCTCGAGTTCCGTGCACGCCCCGTCTCGGACTCTTGGGTGGCCGTCTTCAGGCGCTCCTGCTCGGCGCCATCGCGGTGCGGATCGCGGTAGTCGGGCCGGTGGAAGGCGGCGAGATCGAAGCGGCCGTTGCCTGGCTCCTCGGGGGAGAAGTTGGGGAAGCTGGTGAGGGACTTGTCGCTCGCGGCGATGCTGCTGGCCGAGCTGCTAGGCTGGCTGAGCAGGCGGCGATTGCGACGGACGACGCTGCGATGGGAGCGCGCAGAGGCGGCGCTGGTTTGGGAGACGGAGCGCTCGAGGGGTTGGGATACGTGGGACGAAGAGCAGCCGGCGTCCGACAACGCGTCCATGGCTGCGTGTCTCGCGACGACGTGTGCCCTCTCTCCCTCCGTCTCGGCCGTGTCGTCGTAGTCGTAGTCGCGGGCGGTGGACGAGCGAGGGTGTCGGGGCGGCGTTACGATACGTGGTTGAGGGGCATTTCCGTCGATGGTGTATGGCAGGCAAAGTGCAGTCAGTCGGTCTGGCGGGCGGAGAGACACGACAGGGATCCTTGCAGCGACCTGCGTCCGATGAAGGTGGCTTTTTTTGCTTTTTGTCGTGGACGCGGGTTCGACGGTTGGACAAACGTGACTGCCGAGATTTAAGAGACGCGAAACGAGCGACTGCCGTGACGACGATGGAGAGCGAGATTCTCGATACACAGACGATCAAAGGCGACGACAAAGGGCTGGCTGCGTGTTGGGGGCTGTCAGGGGTTGCGCGCTCGGGGCGTCGCCGTGTCCAAGTTGACCGGTTTCGAGGGATGGATGAATCACAAGCCAAGGGAGCTTTTGATGACGGATGGACGGTGGAGGATCCGTATTCCAATCTGGCAAGTTAGTTAGTGCTGCAGCTCCCGGTAGGGCAGAAGAGTCTGGAACTGGGGCGCCACACACGCAAATGGCACTCCCACGCGACCCTGGCAGGGAGCTTTGCCTCCGCCAACTTCTTCGCCGGCTGGGCCCGGGGCTGCGGCGATCGACCAAGGGGGCGTACCGCACCGCCATTGGGTCCATTTACAGTACAGGTAACTAGTAATACTCCAGCGCTTCGCGTCAGCGCCTCCAGGGGCGGTTCTATTAGTGGAGGCACCCGACCTACAAACGCCCTTGTAGCGGCGTGAAACTCGCTGTGCTGCCTCGAGACTGGGGCGGCCCTGGCGCGTCGCGACTCACACCAGACGCTCGCTCCATTGATTGACGAAAATCCTGGAACCGAATTTGGTGACATGACATGACGCAAAACCCTACAACCATGGATGCCTTCACGTCTGCGGTAATTTTCAAGAAAAGCATGCACGACTAGTTGGTGGTTCAAAATCCAGCGCTTGTCACGGATCTCGAATCGGGTTCCACAAGGGTCCAATGCTGCAGCAGGCAAAACGTCTGGCGCCTTCCAACATTGAAGCTCTCCCCAAGGTCAGTCCCCCCCCCCTCCCCCCGGTATCTTCATCAATGCAACGGATCCACTGGACGGGCACCTCTCATTTTAATCGACTGGAGTCTTCAATCTCGTCAAAACCCCAAAGTGACTCAGATCGCGCGCACCAACACTTCCCTCCCCCCCTTGTTCTCTCTTCTCCCATCAATCTCGACGTTGCGTTCCAGTCTCCCAACGCCTGTCTCTACACGCGTTCGGCGTCGCTGTCTTTAAATTTTCTTTCCCCCTTTTCACGGGCCCAGGCTCTCTCAAAGCACTTGCTTTTTTGCAGCGCCAACAGTCTTCCGGACATCTTGTTGCGCATTCACATCAGAACAAGTGGGAAATAATAAGCCGCTCGAAGCCGCTCACACGCAATGCCGCTTACACGGGACACCCTGACCGTTTCCACGCGCACGTGTATACGTAGGAGCCACTTATGCCCGGTGAAGGGACTCTGCATGATGACACCATTCATGCACTCAATAAATGTCACCTGTCTCAGTGGCACCCTTCTTCATAGGTACGTACCCACACACTCATCGGCTGTATCATCCAAACATACGTATCGCGACATCGTGCCTTGGCCCACAACCCTCTTAAAGGTTGACAAGATGACAAGGCCACTGTCGTAGTGGTGGTAGTAGTAGTAGTATATACGATCTGTGCAGCATGTACCGGAGGCCAAAAAAAATAGCATCCGAAAACTATATACGGAAGAATGTCCAACTGGTTTCTGTTTGCCTGCAAAACACGATCAAAGCCCGCGGTTGCCATGTCCAGCAGCGCCATATTACTGGCACGAGGACCACCACTGCCCGCCGCTCACGCACTTGTAAGGAGGCTGGCACTGCGTAGGGCCCGTCCATCCCTGCCCGCCGCACTGTCCCCAGTGAGGCACAAGGGTCCCAGTGGGAGGAGGCGTCGACCCGGTCGTGGACGTGGTCGTAGTTGTGGTCGTGGTGCCGCCGCCAGGGGTCGTCGTCGTCGTCGTCGTCGGGCCGCCAGCGAGGTCGCTCACCACCTCGCTGAGGAACCCATCGTTGGAGTAGAGCTGGGACATGTCCCACATCATGGCACCGCCGAAGTTGCTATACGCCTTGGACCACTGGAAAGCCGCCTTGAGCTTGGAGCCGCTGGTGTAACCGCCTCCACCGCCCGGCGCAGCGGGGATACCGATCAGCAGCTTGATGTTCTTGTTGGGGCTCGTCGTCTTGGCCCAGTTATCCCAGACGTCAAAGTTGAAGGCGTTTTGCGTCGTGGAGCCCTCGTTGAAGTTGCTCACGCCGCACCAGTTGTTGTAGAACTGGATCATGAGGAAGTCGAACGCGACGGCGTTGATGGTCGCCCCGTTGGCAGCATCCGGGAAGACGCACTGCGGGGCGGCGGTCAGGTAGAACTTCTTGCCGCCAGCGCCATCCATGAGGCTGCGCAGCTTCTGTCCGAACGCGGGCAGGTTGCTGGTCGGGGACTCGAAGTCGAAGTCGAAGCCGTCCACCACGGCCGAGCCAAAGGGGCGGTCCACCGTCTTGCCGACGGGGCCAAACATGTCCCAGACCGCCTGCGCCGCGTCCTGGGCGGCGCTCGCGCTGCTCCAGCCGCCTTGGGTATAAGTCGCACCACCGAGAGACAGGATAATGGTCTTGCCGGCGGCCTGGCAGGCCTTGATATCGGCCCTGGGAAAAAAATTGTAACATGAGCCTCCATGTACGCAGACAACAGCCGGTAGTCTCCCTCAATGGGTAGTACTTACTCAATCTGAGGGCAGCTCAAGACGTTCGTGTTGTCGGAGAACTTGGTGCAGTTGTCTCCGGCATTCGCAAAGTTGGTCACGGGTGGCGTGATGCCGTTCATGAACGCAACGGGGATGATCTTTCTGACATGTCAGTGTCTCTAACACAGTGCACTGATAGCTGGCGACACCCGTCAGCTTACGTCAATGTCGGTGTCTGTTCCATGACTGTCAGTCTAGTGGTCTATGTCAAAGTCGTGTTCGTGTTGGCATAGGTAGCCCTTACTTGAACAATAGTAGCTCAGTCGCTGCTGCGCCAGGGGCCCCGTACCCAGCCCGCGTGAGTTCTGGCCTATGTGATGCCGAGGTTAGCTATCATCACAAGAAAGCCCGCGTAACAGCCATCTCACCCCAATAGATAGCAACGTTCTTGCTTGATGCCGGATTGAACCCAGCGAAAGCAACTGGCAGCATAGCCAGCATGCTGGCGACAGACACCATCGAGAGACTCAGAGGCGCCATGGGGTCGCGAAAAGAAACACAATTTCAAATTGAGAAAACTGCCCACAATCCCCTCAGACGGGATGTTTGGTAAGAAGGAATATAATGAGAATCGACTGGATGGATGGGTCTAGGTCATGTCTTTGAGTAGGGCGCGGACTCAATCGAATAAATACCAGTGACCGTTCATATTCGAGGATCGGACTGGATCCTTGGACCCTCCTCCACGATAGACATAATCCCTCTCATGCTACCGTTCAGCATAGTATCTCCGAGACATGTTGATGAGAGCTTATGTGACGTTGGACCAGTGCCCTTGATGGGATTTCCCGGCTCCGACTTGGTCTGGTGTGACTAGGGTCTGGTCCGTAAGAGATGTCGATAGCTTTGCAACACGATGCTACCATACACTACAATACGGTCACATGCGATGACATGATGGTGCTGGGCTCGAAGAAGAAACGGGGAGGCTACTAATTTGGTGCCCAGGCCGACTCCAGTCGCGATCGGGCCGCGGAGCTTCGGTAGGACTACGGACTGGACCGGTCGCTGCCACGTGCCACAATGAAGCCAAACTCGAGAACGGGACGTAGTCGGACGAAACATTCTTGTTGGTCGTACTGCCTCATGCACCTCGGTAGGGCGTACGAAACTACTTTGGCGAATTGAACCGAGTGCGAACATAGAACACGGATCAGTACCGGAAGCCATCTCGACCTCCATACAATTTCCCAAGGTGCAAACATGATTAAGCAATTCATGCAGCCAGGTACAGTATACCAGATATCATCAACTTGGTGGGCATATACGCGACCCCTCATTTCCACCACTGCTCGTTCTACAGGTTCCAAAGGCCATGATCTGGTATCAAATAGAGTGTCGCCCCCGGCGTAGCGTAAACAGGTAACCCTTCAGTAACAATCAGCGCCCCGCGCAGGGTTGTAACGTGGGAACAAGGGACGTATGTTGTGCCCAGCAAGAGACTTATCACTTCACTTCGCCTTCCGGCGTAATCTAGACATCACTACTGTACCGTACAGTCGCGTTAGGCAACTTCCTCACTGCAGAACATTGAACGTTCAAGTGGTAGCTACCATACGCACGGGTCAGCAGGCCAGAGCGTGTAACATCGCCCGAGCCGACACTTAGAGGAAGACTTGACCTGAGCTCGTCCACCTGCCTGATCGAGCCAGCGTACATAGCCTTGGACCCCCAGGCTATGCCTCATTAGTCTACGCAGACGCCAGGCGACGCGCTGGTGGGCACGCGTATCGCACGTGCTGAGAAGCATATCGCGTGTGACCTATGCCGGGCGGCGTCCTGCGTAGGATTTCCCCAGCTTGTAAGTTACGTAGGTTGCAGGGGCTGGCCAAATAAGGGTTTCGCGGGAGACTAAAACGAACCACATGCAGCAAGGTGCCGAACACACCACCTGGGGTGCAGGAATAAAGAGGTAACGTTACCGAGAGGGTAATGATATGCGGCTCCGAATCGGAGACGGGATTCCGTCAAACGGCTTTTTTTTTTAATCAACCTTCCAAAGTGAGAATGTGGCGTCGCGATGGACGTGGGGCATGCCGAGCTCCCGGGCCTTGATCAGGAACAGGAATATGAGCCGTCAATGTCTCTTTATGTGTGTGTGTGTGTGTGTGTATGAAGGGTGCATGCAGTTCCACTACCCTCCAAGCCGCTCTCCCGTGCCCTGGGGCATGCTCGGCAGGAATCGCGCATGGAACGGTATCGTAGATGGCAGCCTGCCAACGTGGGGGAGGTTCGATGGCAGTTCTAGACTTTTGATGCATGCAGGTCCATGCCACCTCCACGGTGAGTGCCCAGCAAGGGCGCGTGAGATGCCCCTTTACTTGCCATGAGACCATGATAACGATAAAGCGCTCGCTCGGAGATATACTTGTTTACCGCTTTTGAAGTAGTCATTCTCTCGCATCGCTCAATTCAACGTAGTTCAAGCTATCATAAAACTCATTGGTTAAAACCATCAGGTGTCGAGGCGCATGGCAGATAGCCCAGTGTTGTTACCACATACATGTAGCTTATATGCGACGATGGGGTTACTTGAAGTCTGCGCAAGACTGGCCCGTCCGGCCAGCTTGCAAACAGTGCGCGGGCACACCTGAAAACGCCTGCATATATGCTCTAAACATGAAACGAGGCATTTGATTTCTTGAGAGACCTATCGAAACTGGTTTGATCCGAGGCGCGGGTATGAATTGTTCAGATATACGTAGCTGTGGTGTCGTGATATGCCCCGACACCCTTCAAATGTTTCAACATGTGAGCTGTATTATACGACTTCATGTTGCGCGACTCGGTTGCACCGATATGTTGGGCAAAAGAAGCGTCAACAAGACCCCTGCATTATGAAAAGTGAGTCCGAAAGCTTATGTCGTGTCACCTTCAACCTCAGCATAATCCGCATGATTCGCGCGCATTTGGTTGAGACGACTGCCGGCAGGCTCACCACCATCACTTAACGCGACCTGTCCACATCTCACGAAAGCACTCCTTGACCTGCTTCTCCTTGCCAAGTGATTGACGAAATTGCACATGCAGTCAGCGACCCTTTGTGCCGACGGCAAGCCTTTTGAGCGTTTAAGTCATCGCTTCAATTTCTCCCTTGTCAGAACACATTGATCTGAGGCTCCCTTCATGCCCACATTGTGCATGTGGTGTCCGTGTCGGCGCTCCCGCCTATGTATGGGTGGGTTTCATACTTGCTACAAAGTACATTAAAATGCCGATTCATGCTGATGCCTACCTAGTAGATAATAACTGAGGAGCGCCGTACCTAATGCGGACATGCACACCACCGAGACCCGAGGGTCAACGATTTATTTAAGCTTTTTCAACGACACCATGTCACACGTCTCACTGTCCTGCGCGCAAGCATTGCAACGCTTGGCGTTCAAGCGTCGAGTCAGCAGTACGTACTGCGTAAATGCCGACAGGCAAAAAGGACAGACGGGTGCGTGGCGCGCATGATTGCCATCTTGCACGATAAGTGTTGACGCTGAGGCACGTGGTTTATAGAATGGCTTTTTATAATGTTGAACGGCACGCGCAGCTCGATGCGTCGGCGCGAGCTGTCCATCGCACATCGACCGAATTCGACGGATTCTGATGCACGTACACATGCATTCTTCAATACTCATCGCGGTCGTGACGCTGTCGCTGCAGGCGCTCGCCCTGCCCGCGGACAGTCCCACAGGCCTTCATGTCGGGCAACAACCAGCGGGCATCGTGCACCTCCCGCTGAAGGCGAACCCACTCGACTTGACGGGCCGCTTCAAGAGGGGATTCCGTTTCTCCACATCGACGGTCAACGACCTGCTCTACACGGTTGATGTGCGCGTCGGCACCCCGGGGACGAGCGTGAAGCTCGCGTTCAGCCTCACCTCGCCCGTCACATGGGTCAATCCCAACTGCAGCGGCGTCGAGCGCCTCCAGCTGCGGAAACTATGCCGCACCAGCGGCCGCTTCTACCCGGAGATGAGCAGGACGTTTGACGGCACGGATAGACCAGGCCGTGACGAGATGGCGATGGCGGCGGATAGTATGACTTTGGGATGTAAGCGCTTCCACATCAACAGGCCGTAAAGAAGAACAACAACAAGGCGAATGGGGGGCTGTCTTTATAACACTGAACTGACCGGTAGATTGCCACTTACACGAACCACAGCATCGGTAGTTCAGCGACAGCCGATTGGGCTTGGAGGCAGCAACGCCACTCAGGTCGCACTCGGTACGCTTGGCGTCGCCCCGGAACCACACTCCTCCCCCGACGGGGATAGTGTATCGATCGTGGAGAATCTCCAAAGGCAAGGCGTGACCGGGAGAAGCGCCGTCAGCTTAGACATTAGAGGCGCGGATACCAGCGACGGAGGTACGAATACAACAACCCTCTTCCTCCCCCTCCCAGTCTCCATCAAAGGCAAACAAACAAACAAACGAAACAAACAACCCCAAACCTTGGGTCGCTGATGACTCTTGTCGCACCAGGCTCCGTGCTCTTCGGCGGCGTCGACACCCACAAGTTCTCGGGCCCTCTCGTCGGGCGGAAGATGACGTTCGATCCATTCGCACAGGCTGGCACCGCCGACACCAAGTCATCAAGAGAAGCCCTCAGGGACAGGGCATCTGCTCTACAGCCGCCCAGATTCACCATCAGCTTCGACCAAGTAGGCGTCACCGCCAGAAACGGATCACACTACCCTCTCTCGGTCACAAACGCAAAGTCGCTATCGGCCGGACTCGACAGCAGCAACACCATTTCCTACCTGCCAGCGCCCGCAGTCGAGACCATCGCCGAGACCTTCTTCCCCTCCGCCCAGCGCCAGCAGTCCATGACGAGGGACGGCTCCCTCTACTATACTGTAGACTGCGACGCCACCACCGAATCAACGGGGTCCCTGGACTTTACCCTCGGCGACATCACCATCAGGCTGCCGTTCAAGGACCTGGTCGGATCCGAAGTCAACTACAGGAAGTGCATACTTGGCGTGGCGGCGCCTCCACCAGCTGGTAAGTCGTGGCTTGGCTACGCGCCCACCCCCAAACATGGCGTTTTGCTGCGCTTCCGACAGTTGCGTCTCGTGTATTTTGTGCGCACGCAACGGTGACGGCGGCGGCGGCGGCAACACGACTACGGAACCCATGATGGAAGTGTGCTGACAAGCGCCTGCAGCCTTCGGAAACCAAGCCATCCTAGGCGCCAACTTCTTGAAACAGGTCTACGCCGTGTTCGACTGGCAAGACCACAAAGTCTACCTGGCCCAACGTTCCCAGGACTGCGGCAGGTCGAGCAGCATCACGACACTCGACCAGTCAACTTCCATCGGGACCTTGTTCGGGGAATGTGGCGGCGAGAGGCAAGAGCTGCGCCGTCGCCTCGTGGTTTAATGATGGCGACGACAACAACAGACAAACGCAGCAATGAGGAAGGCCTCTCTGGTCTGTTGGGAGATGACCCCCATGTTATGCCGTTATGATTCATTTGAATTGATGCCCGCAAATCGCAATGTACTCTATCATACACCCAGCAATGCAATATCTCCACGGAGCCTGCCAAAAAACATCGCTCCAACCATCGATATAAATGATGTACAGTGCAAGTGCAGGCGCTTCAACTTTCCATGCTGCGCAAAACGCCAGCTTTCTAGCCGAGACGACACTCCAAAACTCCAAAGCGCACTGCTGCCCACACCCTCTCCATGAGGGCAGACCCTGTTCGTCTTGACCTCTTTTACCAAGGCCGGGAAAGTCAACCTGGCGAATGGCTCGCTCAAACTCCGGGCCTGTCGTAAAGCATCATGGTCTCGTAGGACGTCATAGAGCTCAGGCGAAGCTGTTCTCAATGCTCCAGCGGCTACTCTCGTTCCTCTGCCGGGAGGCTTCCATCTCTTCTTCCAGCTGTGCTGCCGCAGCTGCATCGTCGTCTTCGCCCGGCTCAGGCTCGGCGGCAGCAGCGGCTGCGCGGCCCTCCGTCGCCACTTCAGACCCTTTCACCGTACCCTCCTCCACCTTTGGCACCAAGCCTTCAGCTATCAATGTGCGCAGTAGATCGTCCTCAGCGAGTACCTCTCGCCGCCTCACAGGCAGGCCATCCAATCTTCTAAGTCGCCGGCAGCTTGAAACCAGTACAACATGATGCAGCCTCCGTCGCAGCCTTGTCGCCTCGTCCAGCCGGCTCGCAAACAGCTCATCCCGCTCTAGGTCGGTATCCGGCAGCGTGAAAGGGTCGCAAGAGCTCTGTCCCTCTGTCGCTACCAGCACCTGCACCGGCGCGTAGAATCCGAGTGTGACCGGGTTGTCCCGGACGTCCAGCTGCGTCAGGTGTGGGAACTCTACCAGGAGCTGCGTCACGGCTGTCGAGTCTGCAAGCCTATTACCTGCGGCGAGCAACTTCTTTAATCTTGGAACGTATCGCAACGGCGAAAGGTCCGCGATAGCATTAAAGTTCACATTGAGCGTTCGGAGGTTTGGCATGAGTTGGCCCATCTTGTCCGGGAGCGCTTGCAGTCCACAGTTTGCCAGATCCAGGAGTTGCAAGTTGAGAAAGTCGACTGTCGGCTCGAAGCAGCCGAGGTAGTTCCCGGAAAGGAAAAGCTTACGGACCTCGTAAGCGCTGGCCAAGAAGCTCATGTCCAGAGGCGAGTTGCCGTGCTGCTCCCGCAAAGAAAGGCTGTCCAACCGTCTGGCTCGGTCGAATCCCGTGAGCTCGCGGATGCGGTTCCGGTCGGCGTGCACGGACTGAATATTTGGCAAGTTGCTCAAGTCCAGGCTGGTCAGGTCATTGTCGCTCACATCCAGCTGGCGCAGCGTCTTCATGCTTCGCTTCAGCCGGAACTCAGACAGAGAATTCTTCCGTAACACCAGCTTCGACAATGACGGCAAGAGTTCTAGGTCATGAATCGAGCGAATCATGTTACCCTCCAGGTCCAACTCTGTCAGTCGCTCAAACAAGGTCAGGGAGCAGTCGAGCTCCTCGATCAAATTGTTGCGCGCTCTCAGCGAGAGCAAGCCATCGTGACAGTCCAGACCATCCAAACTTGTAAGCTGGTTGTCGTCGGCCCGTATGCTGCGCAGATGCACCAGATTTTTGAGGGCCGAGAGGCTCTTTATCTCGTTGCCGGAAACGTCCACGTACTGGAGATGCATGAGGTGGTCCCATGACGTGAGTTCGGTCAGCATGTTGCAGGATGCTTTGAGCTGTCGCACGGTGGACGGAACGCCATCGAGGTGATTCAGCTTGTTTTGCGACGCATCCAGCTTGACCACCCTACCACAGAATTCGTCCAGCATATGCAGGCTTGTGAGTTGCTTGTCATGCAGATCAAGATCCGTCAGATCTTCCCAGAACGGCTCATACGGTTCAACCTCGCTAAGCTTGTCCACGAGCTCCCTTATCGTCATGGACAAGACTCTCTTAGAGCCATCGCCCGTCGCCATGTGTCGATGGCCCATGACGTAGCTAACCTCGAAACCGAACGACTGCTCCGGATTATTGAGTGTAAACTCCGACAAAGGGCTCAACGACAGTTTTCCAACATTCCGACCGATGATGGCGCTCTCATCCGGCTGGTACTGCATGGCCCCATGGCCGGGCGTGTGATTGATGATGAAACTCAGGCTAGCGTGCCGGCTGCGAGGCGTTCGGTGGCTGACGACACTATGATCGCCAATGATGCTGACCTGCCGGTCTTCGTCTGGGTGTATCTCGACTGTGCTCTCCTCGTCCTGTTCGTCGATGCGGGACACCGGGCGTGGCACAAAGCCGGCTCCTCGACCAGACACCGGTCTAGATGTACCCTGGGTGGCGACTCGTTTCATGCCTGACAGGGTGCTGCGCAGCGTCTGTTTGAGAGGCAGCTTGTCGTGTTGCGTCTGTGGATCATCGTCGAGGCTATCCAGATCCTCCGCGACCACGTCATGTATGATTGAAGCAACCGGTGATGAGAAGGAAATGGTGAGATTTCTCTTCTTCGATATCGGCCCGCGGTCGCGTCTGTCGTGGATGGCGGAGTCCTGATCTTCCGATTCCTTGGAGGAGACAGTGCTCCATGCCGCCCGGCCTTCCAGCCTCTCCAACTCTCCTCTTGCCAATGGAGACATTTGCGGACCGACGCGGTCTTTAGGCGACAGCGTACCATAGGTCCTGCTTGACTGGCGCGATGTCCGACCAAAGGAGCTTCCGGGCGTTGTCCGCTGCTCTTCATTCTCGGCCTCAGCCATTCGGAGTGCAGCGCCAAGGCGCAGATTCTGCAATTCCTTGGTCATATCGACAGTAAGATCCGGAATACTAGCGAACGGGTCCTCTTCGCTGTCCTCAAAAGACGCCGCATTCACTGACGGAGCGGTGGAAGTAGAACCTTTGCGCTTGATCCACGTTTTGTTCTGCTTGTCAAGGAACATGCTTCCGACCCTGTCGGGGATCAGGTGAGAGACGCTCTCGGGCATGATGGTGCGTCGAGACTCGGATCCACGCGAGGACGTGGTAGGGAAGTTCCTACTGAAGTCTCGGCTGGAAGAGTTGGACGGGAACTCCTTACTTGGGCTGAGGAGCCCATGAGACTGGCCCCCGGCGGAGGTGATGCGAACATTGGGCAAGTCGCTAACAAAGTCTCCGTTGACGGGCAGAGGTCCCATGGATCGTGTGTCAGCGGGTGCCATGGGCTGGCTACGCTCCGTCTCACTCTGGATCCCGGCGTTTGCCAACCCCATGGACCGGAAGGAGGAGGAGATGAAGTCTCCCGCATCGCTCCGTTCCTGATACTTTTTGAGACGGCTCGCGAGCTCAGGGTCCTCTTGGAACTGTGCCAGCGGCGAGCGGGGCTGCCCATCGCGGCTTGGAGGACGTGAAAAGGGCTCAGCAGACTCATCGGTTGAATCCGTCATTGGAGCTCTTGGGCTGTCTGCTTCACCCTCGGCGACCGACTCCTCGAGGC